>NC_061512.1:220053575-220102785 GCF_022539505.1 Lolium rigidum | reverse complement strand
ACCCGTTCTCGAGGATCCAAGATGCCTCCGATAATAACAAGAGGGAGGACAAGGCCGACATCAGCTCTTATAGGCCGCGATCGGGAACCATATTCATGTATATATGCATTGGAAGAAGTACCGCCAAGACCCATGGCTCTGTGTGACTTCTATGGAAAAATGGCGGTATTTACAAGCTGCATTCCTTTGCCTCCCTTTACTGCTCATAAAGCTTTTATTTCTCAGAAATTGTCATTCTTATGCATGGTCTTTCATATCACTAGGGAAAATTTTCAATGAACACGAAGCAGTCACCAGAAAAATATGCATGCAACAAGCATCTTTAGAATGGTGTCCGTCAATTTTGGCACAATCTGAAGAAAAAATACTTTGATGGCGTTCCACTTTCTGAAGTGCCAACTAGAAGTCATGTTGCCAGTACGACTCACGAGGATTGGTGCCGGCTTGTGGAGCACTGGAAGTCTCCCCACCATTTCCGATCTATTTTTTAAGATCGAAGTTTTTACTTGTACATGCATATGCATATATAGAGTTAGTAATTCTACTTTTGATGCAGAGGATCAACAGTATAAATAAAACCAACCGTTCTAAGGTTCTTGTAACATCCCAAAATTTCAATAAAGAAAGAAAGAGAGTTTCCAAAATGCAAAATTGAGAACCAACAAAAACTTTTTAATACTACAAGTGCTATGCATATCACTCATCCTTAATTATTGTGTTAGTGTGCATTTGCCATGATGATTGCTTGTGTGATTGCAATTGTGCTAAAACCCTAACCTATGATCTCATGATCAACAAAATAAAAGGAAGAAGAAAGGAGAAAAAGAAATGAGAAAATAAAACCAACACACACATATGCTTTATGCCATTTTTGCAAATCTTTAACCTAGACCCTTTTGGCTTGCACCATTGGTTGGAAATGGTTCCTAAACACTTATTAACACTTTTGGAATCAAAGAAACTCAAATCAAATTAAATTTGAAGTCAAAATGAGCTCACATGCACTAATGGTCAAAATTGACAATTTTAACCTGATGCCCACTTTGAGCCTCTGTTTTGGAAAATTTTCAAACTAAACTTTGCCAACTCTTTGCACCTCATCCAAGACAACATCAAGGTGAACAACTTTGCCCAAAACAACCCCTGCCAATTCTTGCTCAAATTCAAATGAGGATCAAGCAAAGTGGAGACATTGAAGTAGAATCAAGATTATGTGCATTTTGAGATTTTGCAAACCAACTCCAATTTGACCACCACCACCACCAGTAGACTTCAATTATTATATGATTACAATCCACCAAAATTCATTCAAAAATTCGAAAATATTTTTCTTGCGGCCATTTTATCAAACACTTGGTGGACATAAATCTGCCAACTCAACACATTGCAAAATCCAGTGGTTCTTTGCCTCCACCATCAACCCTAGGTCATCAAATGTACTCCACTGACTCCTCTACCCTTTGCCAAGCACCAGAGACAAGGATTGGTGTCGAGGGTACTCCTCGGCAATGCCCTCCGATTGGGGCTTAGGGTTGATGGAATCCTGCAAGCTGACACGAGACATCGGTTCACAGACAAGCGGGGAGAGCGATTTACCCAGGTTCGGGGCCCTCGATGAGGTAAAACCCTTACGTCTTGCCTGTCTGTTCTTGATTATGAAGATAATAGGTTACAATGGGGTGCCGAATAGTTCGGCTGAGATCTCGTCGAGAAGCTAAGTGCTGCGGCGACCTAGCTCTGGACTTTTGGTGGCTAAGGCTGCTAAGATTGATTGTGTCCCTCGGCAGCCCCTCTCCTGGCCATTATATAGGAGGCCAGGTCTCAAGAGGTCTAGCCGAGTACGACTAGGTTTACAATAGTTCTAAATCTAATCTTTCCTTATTCGGCTTCTTCTTTGTCTTGCCTATCAAGGAATCTTCGGTACGCCATCCCAATGGCCCGTCTTGCCTCCAAGTGCCTTCATGGGCTTCCAACTAGACAATACGGGATAGGGCAATGTCGGTTATCCGAAGGGTAATGCCCACGTCGGTAGCCCACGAGTGTCCAGCCGAACATAGTTCGGGTGGAGACTGAAGCATGTCTCCTTCTGATGTTCTTCTCCTTGATTATCCTTGTTCATCTTGAATCAGCATCATCTTCTTCTGTCGGGTGCGCGTCAGCGCTCCCGATGGGAGTAACCCCCGAGTCTAGGTACGGATGCTTGTAATCCGTGCGTAGACTCAAGTTGTACCACTCGAACGTTCTGCTCTCGGAAGTTTTTCTGCAAGTCTTCACAGGTCATCCGATACATTTTCCGCATGCAAGGGATGATGAGTAACGTGCCCAACTTTTTGTTGGTTAACTACCGATGGCAAAACAACGTTACCCTACACGAGTATCAAGTCCCCGGGCATGATCTCGGAGTGCAAAAAAGTTACGTCGGGTGCGCGTCCAGCGCTCCCGATGGGAGTAGCCTTCGAGTCTGGGCACGGGTGCTTGCAACCGGGTGCAGACTCGAGCTGAGCAAACACCTTTTTCTTCATCCTTTTTTCCTTCAAGTCATCATTATGTCGGGTGTGCGTCCAGTACTCCCGATGGGAGTAACCCCCGAGTCTTGACGCAAGACCATCCAATGTTTTTTCATTTTTTTCTTCGGCTGCTCGCAACAATCTCTATGACGTCACTGTTGACGTGTGGCTGTTGTGGTTTGATTGACAAGACTTGACCTGACGGGCCCACCCTAGCTCTGCGCGGGCAGTTTTTAGGAGTTGACCGGTGCACGCGCGGCGGCCGAGGCGTCCCCTCGATTTTCGCACAACGTGGGAATAATGGGCCGCCGGTTTCATTCTTTCTTCAAGCGCCACGTGTACAGCCGGATCCGCTCCACCTCCCACGGCGCTCTGTGGAGTTATGGCCACGATCTCGCACAGATTTTTACGGCATAAATAGAGAGCCTCCTCGTTTTTACCTTTCACACCTCTTACTGCTCATCTTCTTGCTTAAGCCCTCCTGCTTCCTCTGTTTCTTCGTCAGAAGTTCCGCACGCCATGGGCAAGAAGAAGAGCGCCAGCACCTCGGACGCGGCCAAAGTCAGCCGTGATTGGAGTGCCTCCGCCATTTCCAATCGCGACGTCAACAAGCTGCGCGCCCTCGGCTTCATCTCCGCATCTGAGGACGACATTCGTCTTCCAGGTGCGATTTCTCGCCCAAGGCCCCCAAAGGGCTTCACCGTCATGTTTGTTGCCTTCTTGTTCCGCGGTCTTTCTCTTCTGGCCCATGAGTTTCTTCGCTCCCTCCTTTTCTTCTACGGGATCCAGCTACGGCGGTGACCCCAAATTTCATTCTTCATCTCTCCATCTTCATTACCGTTTGCGAGGCCTTCCTTGGCATTGACCCTCATTGGGGTCTTTGGAGGAAGATCTTCTACGTGAAACGCCACAACGACGAGCAATGGCCCCCGTCGTCGGTGGCGTTGGCTTTGTCGTCAGGAAGGAGGTCGACTACTTCGACTATCCAATGAAGGAATCCGTCCAGGGCTGGCGCAACAAGTGGTTTTATCTGCGCGATCCTGTGGTGCCTGGGCGGCGTTCGAATCTTCCTCCCTTTGATGACGTCTTGGTAGCTCACAAGAAGAAGTCTTGGCGAAACGCCCTTTCTCCCGAAGAGAGGGTAACAACCGACAAACTGTTTGAGCAGATCGTCGTCTTGAAGAATACGGGAGGCTTGACGATGTGCGGCACTGAAGTAGTTTCAGTGTTCTTGCAACGTCGAGTGCAGCCGCTAATGTCTCGACCCCACCAGTTATGGCTTTATACTGCAAGGGCGACAAGTCAAGGATCAACTCTGCCGACCTGTCGGCAGAGGAGCTTCGGGACGAGGTTCGCCGCTTGACGTGCCTCAGTATGAAGGATAACATTGTCTTGACATCGGCTCGTCCTCCTTACGGTTTTGACCATCTCCCGACTGAGGTAATCTTTGCTGCTCCTTGCCTGCTTTCTTCTTTCTTCGTTGTGTTTTACAATCTTTCTCCCTCTTTTTTTTTTCTTCTTGATAGGCCTCCTCCGTCGTTCAATGCTATCCTCCCACACCAGAAAGCGGCGTGGAACTAGAGGATGATGAAGACGATTCCGAAGGGACCGAGGACGTCCAGGAGGTCTTTGAGGACAGCGATGTCCAAGAGGACGACACTATCGAGGAGGCCGCTTTCACCAGGAGCAAGCGTCGATTGCAGATAGACGAGGATTTTATCACGACGGCTGAATCTAGTCCCAGCGACCAAGATAATGATGCCGTTGGAGCTTCTCCACCTTCTCCTGTTGATAAGGGGCCGTCGAGGCTTCTTTGCTGCCGAAGATGACACAGGACTGTGAGCATATTTACCCCTTCATAATTTGTCCTTTGTCATTTTGTATGCTAATCATCATTTTTTTTAAGTAGCTCTGATGATGATCATGTTCCTCTCGCAAAGAGGGCCAAATTATCTGCTGAGAGAACGACATCAGCTAAGGAACCGAATCCTTCTCCTGCCAAGTCAATGCCTCCCACGAGGACGGCCGTGGAAAAGATTCCAGTGTCGAAGGTTATTCCTCACAGCGATGCTCCCACTTCGTCGGTACGCTCGCGACCACGTAAGTATTCACTCTACCTTGTTTTGCTGAATTTTCTTCATGTCGACCGAGTCTCCCTGATTTCCCTTGCTGCAGCCGATTTATGCCACGATCGATCTTTGTGGTAGATTTCGCCGAGCGGTTACCCGGCTCGGAGGCTGAAAACGCCCGGCTTCGGAAGAGCTGTCAAGTCTTCGGCTGATCAAGTGCTCGGAGGCCAACGGGCTTGCCACCGATGCCTAGAAGGAAAATGCCCTGCCGACGGAGGAGCCGTCGAAGCCGAAGCGGCGAGATGAAGGATGAACAGGACGCCAGGCGCGCGACAGCGGTTGCAGTCGATAAAAAGGAAGGCGTCCTCCGTGAATCCATCAAGGATTTATTGGGTAAAGTTCACGACACATAGTCTCTTTCTTGGTATTTCCTTACTGACCACTGATCTGTCTTTCTTTCAGAGGCTGCTAATATAACCGTCACTCGACGCCATCAGCTTCGGGAGGATTCCACATCCGATGCCCTTTCGCTTGCTGCTGAGTCTAACGTCCAAGTCCTCGTGCTTCTGCAAAAGACTAGAGGAGCATTGTCGAAGCTGTACTCGATGATCTTCCCGAAGATGAAGCAGGACAGAACTCTTGGCGAGATGGCGGATGCTTTTCTTGTTGATTCTTCCGAGCCTGTGGAGGTATTGAAACACCGTTCCCGCTTGTATGGGGCGGTTCTTACTTTCCAGCTGCTAATGGGTCATGGGATGGGGTCTGACTTGGAGAAGTTATCTAAGGCATTGCCTGTCGATGATGACAACCATTTAGTCGACCTTGAGCCCTTCAAAAGATCGGCGGTAACTTGTGCCAATCAACTCCTGAAGTTGGTAGATGAAGCACGAGGCCAAGCCTACTCCACGAAGCTGCCCACGACTCATCGTCCGCTCCTCCTTGAATATTTTGCTTCATTAATTGTAAATAAGACCAATCGTAATCTGACTTAGTCCTGTTTTTATTTTGGCTCTCGTTGCCAATTTCAAACAATCTTTTGAATGTAACATATATGGCAAGCACTCCCGATGGGAGTTTTATGTTAATGTCGTTCTGAATCGAAGATTGTACTGCAGATTCCTTCATATTCTTGTCGTGCCGAGCGTTTTCCAAATCCTTCGACTAACGATGAATCCGACCTTGTTCGCCGCTTACGTGACCAAGTGTCTCGTTTAAATAAAGACATTACTTCTATCCGGGCCATGGCAGCGTTGGTGAAGAAAAAGGGCGAAATAGCAACTGCTATTGAGCAATATGCTCTCGATGGTCTTCATGTTGCTACCGAAAGTTTGGGCTGTAAGTGTTACATCTTCTGATTCCTAACGTAGCTCAGATGTTCTCTTTGACTGATATTCGTTCCTTTTCAGTTGTATCTTCAGACAAATCCGAGGAGAACAGGAAGATCCATGAAAAGGTCGAAGCGATGACTGATGTTGCTCACCCGAAGCACGATTTGTGGCTGCATCGTCCGAAGGCTGTTGTCATGGCGAAGTTTGAGCACCGGGTGGAGAAGGCGCATTACTACTTTGATAAGTTCCACGCTCATCTTACGATGGTTTGGAAGACTTTGTTTCCTCTCGGACCAAGCACCCAAAACTTTATCCGCCTCGTTCACCCGATTCAAGTCCCCTGAAAGGATTCGACAGTTGGTGCGGAAAGAACTTTTGGCTGGTGCTGAACTTGCCTTTGCTTCGGTATTGGCATGCCATCCATCTTTAGACTTGAGAGCCGTAGCAAACACCGAGAGGAGTTTAGGCCAATATTATGATATTGCTAGAGGTCCTGCTTATACCATTATTTCTCGGATGGAGTCATGCCTTGAAAAGGATCAGAGGGCCCAAGGGAACCAGGGAGCCCAATCATGAATGTAATAACCTTGTACCTGCATAAGTTTGTTTTGTACAAATTTACTGCGTGCGTTGCAAGCTATGTTAGTTTGATTGGTATTTTATTGTCGAGGGCGGCTGAGTGATCAGTTCAACCTGCTCTCTCGACGACTTCGTTGAATTTTGCAACGTTATTGCGAAGCCGATATGTAAGTTTTGTAAGAGCGAGACCCATCGACTTAATCGAGGGAATTAGACGCTTGGCTTCATCACGCGGTGCACCGGTTTGAGCCTTATTTTGTGATAATGTAACCATCGACTGCAGCACTCGCGTATTTTCTCGAGGCTTGGATTGGTTGTTTTTGAGTATCATTAATCTTAGCTCCCGTTGAGAGTATTTAATTAATAATACTACGTAAGCGTATTTTTTTAGGCCGACGCTCCCGATGGGAGTAAGAGCCAATGGTAGGGGCCCCAAACGATCTGTTCGGGTGATAGGGCCTGGATTGAAAAAAGGTAGAAAACCTGATTAGACTTTTATTCATAATGCAAAAGCAACCCTAAGAGCTGTCGAATAATACAAAAGCGATTGTATCCAATGTATAGAAGCGTCGCAACTGTGCGATGTTCCATGGATTCCCGAGATCTTTTCCTGAAGCAGGGTTTTTGAGCCGATATGCTCCTCCTGGTATCACTTCAGTGACGATGTATGGTCCTTCCCATGGAGATTCAAGTTTGAAGGGTCTTTCTTGCTTCAGCCGAAGTACCATATCCCCAACATTAAAGCTTCGATTGCGTATTCGTCGAGCTGTGATAATTTCTCAACGCTTGTTGGTATACCGTCGTTCTTGCCAAGGCGATATCTCGCGCCTCTTCAAGGAGGTCGACAACATCTTGCAGCGCGATGTTGGAAGAGGACTCTGTGTATGATGTCACCCGAGGAGCTTCAAACCGAACGTCGGCTGGTAGAACTGCTTCGGCTCCATGCACCAAAAAGAACGGGGTGTATTGAGTCGACCTGTTGGGTGTAGTACGCAAACTCCAGAGTACAGATGGTAACTCCTCGACCCAGGCTCCCAGCTGCGCCTGTAAGGCGTTTCTTGAGGCCATCTCCTATTAGACCATTGATCCTTTCCACCTGGCCGTTGGTCTGCGGGTGGGACACTGATGCAAACTTCAATTTGATTCCTCCGTCATCACAAAATTTTCTAAACTCCTTGGAATCAAAGTTAGAGCCGTTGTCTGTGACGACTCTATGAGGCATACCAAATCGGCAAGTTATTCCTCTGAAAAACTGAACTGCTGTTTCGGCTTTCTGGTTTCGAACGGGTACTGCCTCGATCCACTTGGTGAATTTGTCGATCGCGACCGGTAAGTACGTGTGCCTTCCGTGTGACGACCTTGGCAGTGGTCCGACTTGGTCGAGTCCCCACCGAGCAAAGGGCCATGCCGAGGTATTGTCATTAGATCCGTCGCAGGGGCGTGCGGTTTTGGAGAAAAGCGCCGACAAGGGTCACATCTCATAACTAGATCTCGAGCATCCGACGCTGCCGTTGGCCGGTAAAATCCTGCCCCGAAGGCCTTTGCCACAAGGGCCACGCTTCTCGCATGGTGTCCGCGAGTTCCCTCGTGTATCTCGCGCAACGGTGCTTTTCCATCATCAATGGCGATGCACCTTTGGAAGATACCCGAGATGCTATGCTTGTAAAGCTCGCCATTTACCACGAGTGAAGGCTTTTGACCGCCTGACAATTCGCCTTGCTTCCACAGAATCCTCCGGCAACTCTTGCTTCGTCAGGTATGCTAGGAATGGTTTGGTCCATAATGGCTCGAGGAGGAGGACTTGCTCTGCTGATGGAGGCGAAGGTTTTTCAATAGTTTGTTGCTGGCTTGCCTCTGATTCATCAGTCGACATTTTTAAGGGTGCCAAAGCTTTCTCTTTTATTGATCGCTGAGTGATGACTTCGTAGAACACTTCGTCTGGGATGGGGGAGCACATGGACCCGATATTCGCCAGAGTGTCGGCTTCCTCGTTGCTAGCTCGCCGATGTGTTTGAGCTCACATCCTTCAAATTTGGCTTCCATATTTTGGTACAATCTGTCGATAGGCGATCATGTTGTCACCGACCGCGTCGCATAAGTTCATCGACTGCTTGCACCACCAAATTTGAATCGCCATAGATTTCTAAGCGAGTTGCCCCGCACGCCTTCGCCATCTTCATTCCGTGCAGCAGTTGCTTCGTATTCCGCTTCATTGTTCGTCGGCAAGGAAATTCATACGTAGTATGTACTTCATCTTATCTCCCTGCGGTGATATCAATATCACTCCTGCTCCTGCGCCCGTGCTCCGTTTTGACCCATCGAAATACATTGTCCATGATCCCGACATGTCAGGTGCTGCTGGTGTCTGTGACTGGATCCAATCTGCCACGAAATCTAGGAGGACTTGGGATTTTATCGCCGTTCGATTAACGTAAGTTATGTCGTGTGGCGCTATTTCGATGGCCCATTGGGACACTCGACCCGTGGCTTCTGGATTAGTCATTATGTTCTTCAATGGCGCTTCACTTACGACGATAATCGGATGCTCCGTGAAATAATGCCGCAGCTTGCGAGCCGACTTCCATACTGCGTATGCCAGCTTCTGATGATGATGGTATCTCTGCTTTGCGGGTGTGAGTACTTCACTGAGGTAATACACAGGCCTCTGAACACCGTGGACTTTTCCTGCTTCTTCTCGCTCGACAACCAAAACACTGCTGAAGACTTGTGCTGTTGCGGCTATGTACATAAGCAACGTTTCTTTCTCGCGCGGAGTTACAAGGACTGGGGACGTTGACAAGATTTTCTTCAGGTTGTCGAAGGACTCCTGCACCTCCTTTGTCCACTCGAACTTTTCTCACTTTTTCATCAAGTTGTAGAAGGGCAAAGCTTTCTCTCCTAGCTTGGCGATGAATCTACTGAGCGCTGCTAATCGTCCTGCCAACTGCTGCACTTGGTGCAGATTCTTTGGCGGCTCCATGTCGAGAATAGCTTTGATCTTCAAAGGGTTTGCTTCAATCCCTCTAGCTGAGATTAAGTAACCGAGTACTTGTCCCCCTGGCACTCCGAAGAAACATTTTTTTGGGATTCAGCTTGATTTTATACTTGTCTAGGTTGTCGAAAGTTTCCTGTAAATCATCGATGAGAGTGGCGGCGTGCTTCGTTTTCACCACGATATCGTCGATGTTCCTCCCAATCTGCTCTCCAAGGCAAGCCTGCATGCAACGTTGATAAGTTGCTCCTGCGTTTTTCAACCCGAAGGTCATGACGTTGTAACAGAAAACGCCGTGTGGGGTGATGAACGCGGGTAGTTCCTGATCTTCTTTCTTCAGCTTGATCTGATTATACCCGGAGTATGCATCGAGGAAGGAGAGGCGATCGCATCCGGCTGTGGAGTCGACTATCTGATCAATACGAGGCAGCGGGAAGTAGTCTTTCGGACAGTGTTTATTAAGGCTGGTGTAATCGATGCACATGCGTAGAGCAGTGGTGTCCTTTTTGGGCACCATGACAGGGTTGGCCACCCACTCAGCTTCCTTGAGCTCCCGAATGAATCTCGCTTTACGGAGTCGACCGATTTCTTCGCCAATTGCTCTCCTCTTTGGTTCGGAAAATCGGCGCATTGATCGCCTGCACTCGGTTTGGCTGTCGGGTCAACATTAAGGGCGTGCTCGGCGAGTTCCCCGGGGATACCGGCATGTCGGATGGTTCCCATGCAAATATCTCCCAGCGCTCACGGAGGAACTCGATGAGCGCGCCTTCCTATGCGCCAGTAAGGTCAGCCGACGTATTAACCGTTTTCTTCGGGTCAGTGGGGTGCACCTGCAGCTTCTTGGCTTCCTTTGCAGCGTCGAACTCGTCGGATCTTACGTTTCGATTGTCGGCTGGTGGTTGCGTGTGATCTGTAACGGTGTCGATTGCGTTGAGTTCTTCCTTGGCTCCGAACTTTGAGGCGATCTTCTGGAATTCCCTGTCGCAGTTGTCCGATCGAGCAAAGCTTCCGTGAACGGTTATTGGGGTCCCGTTGTTGCCTGGCATCTTCAGTTTTAGGTACGCGTAATGAGGTACAGCCATGAATTTGGCAAATGTAGGCCTGCCGAGGATGGCGTGATATTGAGACTCCCAGTCGACTCCCAGTCGACTACCTCGAACTCGATCTTCTCTTTCCTGAAATTGTTGGGCGTGCCGAAGACTACATCCAATGATGTTTTACCAAGAGAATAAGCAGGTCGAGTCGGTATAATGCCGTGGAACCCTGTGTCAGACTCTCTTAGCATATCGACTGTTAAACCCATTGCTCTCATTGTGCTGGCGAATAGTAGGTTCAAGCCACTTCCTCCATCCATGAATACTTTGCTCATATTGTATCCTCCAATCTGTGCTTCGAGAACAAGGGCCGCATGGCCGGGCCTCGGAACAGCTTTCGGGTGATCCGCCCTGCTGAAGGAGATACTCTGATCCGACCAGTCGATAAAGTCGGGTGTATCGACCATGGCAACTTCCGCATATTTTACTTCCCGGGAGAACTTTTTGATTTCTCTCTTTGAAAAGCTGGTTTTATGGATCATGTTGACTTGGCCGCATGGTTCTGGAAACACCTCTGCTGATACATGCTCGCTTCCTCCTGTTGGTACGTACGGTTCCGGTACATATGGTTCTGGTGGATAACTGTAGGACCCCCCCCCCCCATTCTCTCCATTGCGTGAACTCTTGACATATATAGCTTCAGCTCTGAGATCATCACAGAACTGTCGAATCTCCAGGAAGTGTTGGCAGTTCCGTAGCAGATGACTAGATTTCTCTCGACCGTCCTTCGGATCAATGTAAGAGTGGAGGTAGCATGGTGCCTCGAGTTGCTCCGTAGCCGATAGATACGGTGAGCGGGTGGGACCATGGATCGGGTGCACGTCCTGGTGTCCTCGTTCGGACTGGCGAGGGTGAGTCGCTGTACGTTCTTCCTCTTCACGGCGCGAGTCCCTTCGTCTTTTCCTCCGTCCTGTTGTGAGGTCGAAACTTCCTCGGCTGCCTCCTTGCATGTTTCTGGATGGAACTTCCGAGGTTGCCGCTGAAGCGTCATCTGCCGAAATTGAGGTCCTTAGGCCAGATGTACCTGTCCTAGGGAGGCGAAGAAAGCCTCTAGAGTCGATAATGAAGTGGACACCTCCAAAGGTTGCGGTCATGTCGTCGCACGACTCTGCAGGGATCGGGTGCGGCGACTTGAGATGTGGTACGAACTCAAAGGATCCGCAGCGGATCGGGTCCTTTGGATCTGGCGGCGTTGGTGATTCGAGTACGAACGCCGCGGATGTGACTGGTATCGCCGATGACCTGCCTTGTGCCGACGGGGTTCCCACGAGACGGCGCCAATTGTCGAGGGTACTCCTCGGCAATGCCCTCCGATTGGGGCTTAGGGTTGATGGAATCCTGCAAGCTGACACGAGACATCGGTTCACAGACAAGCGGGGAGAGCGATTTAACCAGGTTCGGGGCCCTCGATGAGGTAAAACCCTTACGTCCTGCCTGTCTGTTCTTGATTATGAAGATAATAGGTTACAATGGGGTGCCGAATAGTTCAGCTGAGATCTCGTCGAGAAGCTAAGTGCTGCGGCGACCTAGCTCTGGACTTTTGGTGGCTAAGGCTGCTAAGATTGATTGTGTCCCTCGGCAGCCCCTCACCTGGCCATTATATAGGAGGCCAGGTCTCAAGAGGTCTAACCGAGTACGACTAGGTTTACAATAGTTCTAAATCTAATATTTCCTTATTCGGTTGCTTCTTTGTCTTGCATGTCAAGGAATCTTCCGGTACGGCATCCCAATGGCCCGTCTTGCCTCCAAGTGCCTTCATGGGCTTCCAACTAGACAATACGGGATAAGGCAATGTCGGTTATCCGAAGGGTAATGCCCACATCAATTGATACTTTGAATCATCACCAAATTGACCAAAACAAATCACGCCGTGTGTGCATGACACACACACTTGCTCCCTCTCTCTCTGGACGAATCCAACGTGCACAAACATGTCATTGGTGTTCCTCACACTCACCTGAGCCTGCTAGACACGATGCTCGATCAAACGGTGCATTGCACGCGCCAGAACACGCGCGCCCAGACGTGCACGCGCGCGCCAGAGCGTGCACCGCCGTGAACCAGAGCCCGCCAGAGCACCACGTCGCCTCTCTCGCTCGCGTCACCCCGCACCCTCTCTCTGTGCCACCAGCTCCGCGATGTCATCAGCCACCGCCAGGACAAGCCCATTGGCCCACGGGAACCCCGTACGCGACGACGCCATCACCGACGTCCGCCGCAATAATGCGAGCTTCGGTCAAGCTCCCGTCCTCGCTAGAGCCTTGTTTTCACAGCAATCATGCCCAGCGTCACTGCCGTGACGTCGCCAAGCGACGAGCGTCATCGCCAGTGCCTCCCTGCCCCTGTAGCCGCGTCGCCACCCTTGACATCATCGCCAGACCACGGCCACCTTCCGCCGCTATAAAAGGAGCCACCTCCGCGCTCAGTTCTTCACACAACCAGCATCCCCTCTCTCTTCTCAGTCTCCTCGACCACCTCTCTTGCTCGATTCACCACTGTAGCCATCCAATTTGGTTGCCGGAGCCCGCGGAGGTGCTGAGAAGCTCGCCGACGATTTCGGCCACCGTTGGAGACGCCACTGCTACCAGCTGCTTCCCCGACGTCGATAACCTCGCTGCAGCATGTCGCCGACCATCGCTGCGCCGCCGGTGAGCCTCCCACCCCTAGCCTCGCCGCCAGTAGCCGCGCCTCTCGTCGCCGTCGACGATGAACTCGAGCCGTTGGATTCTCTTCTAATCCTGCGGCTCAGGATAGAACTTACCGCTTTGCCCGTTAAGACCCACTGACGAGTGGCTCCCACTGTCAGGCGGCCCACGGCGTGCGAGACATGCTAGCTGGGCCGGCCCGTTTACTTTTCGTCTGTACAACCCATTTCCTTTTCCCGCCTAAGCCCATGATTTGAAAACAAATAAATTCGAATTATTCAAATTGCATATTGATGCCATTTTCAAAATTAAATAGGCACAAATCTACTTGGCCAAATTTAACAAATTTTATATATTTGGAAATCTGAGAAAATTATCTAAACAAATACACTGTTCTCACCCTTAGATTCATTGTATAATTAAAGTGACAAAAATAACAAGGCAGGGCCTTAAATAACTTCAAACATTTATCAAAAATCAACCAAAAATGCTTTTGAGTTGATTCCAACTCTGAAAAATCACATTTCATATTGTCTATCAGAATATGTAAAAATATGACATAGTTGTTTGTATGATCATGGTCCATATTAAATAATGGCTCTATGGCTATTTCTAGTCCATTTAAATTGATCAAAATTATTTATTAAAAGGTATGGGAGCTATTCTCTCATTTAAATCTTGTCTCAAATAACTCAACATGAGGTAGTGACCATGGTCTAGTTGACCTCATATTGAATTATGTGATGACATTAAATCATTACTATGTTGGGATTAAATTGCATGAGGTACATCACCTCACTTAAATCATTTTCCCAAATGATGATTATGAAGTGTTGACCTTGGTCAACATAAGTTCATACATTATCATATGAGGAGATTAAATCTTAACACGATTCAATGCGAGGAAATTATTTCTCCAAAGAATTAAATAGAAACCTTAATTAACACTTGTAATGAGAGGAAATTATTTTTCTTAAGAAGAAAATAAAGTCAACCAAAATAATCATGATGTTGTGATTCTAGCCTAGCTTGTGTGACTCATGTGTGTGCTTGGTCTAGCCTTTAAGTTTTGTGTGGTGATTGTGTACATCGTATTCGTTTTTAGACGCTAGTACCGAGGAGTATCAAGAGGAGGAGGAGGTCTACTTCCAAGGAGAAGAAGACCACTTTGATCAATACACCAACCAAGGCAAGCTAATATTCTTGCAAAATGCAAAGCTCTACAAGAGCAAGGCACCACCATATTTTACTTTATGCTTAATGGTCCTATCCCAAGTTTTTTACTTTACAAGCTTTGTTGAATTTTATTTACCAAAGTTACTCTTGATTTATGATTCACTTGGTCTAGAATAGCACAAGAAAATCAAATTTAGCTTAGAGCAATCAAAGCTAGTTAGCACCCCTCATGACTAGTTGCTAGTGCTAACAAATAAAATTGACTACTCTAGATGGGAACTTGTGAAATGAAATGACTTTGAAAGATTTTGAAGGTGAATGTGACTTGAATGACATGATGAATTTGATAAAAAGCTGATGGTTGGGTTCGGATGCGATACCATTCCAATTTACAAGTACCCCCAGAATACCTGATTATGGGTAGGGCTTAACTGGAAGTTTATGTGTCTTAGTATGGGTTCCCTCTAAACAAGCGTCATAGGGGTTATGCCGAGGCTGCCTCCGTTTAAAGTGAAATGATGAAAAACGACGTGAAATGAGGTGAATGTCCGGCCAAGCCCTGTGCAGTTCCCAGGCTGACGGTTTGTCTTCACTGGGAGGCCAAGCTCATGGGGAGAGGTACCTATACTAGGATATGTAAGTGAAAGGTTATGGTTGATGATCCGCGTACTGAGTTACGATTATTCAGGGTTAACCCTGACGGATGTAACCAAATGTTGTGGCACAAGTGTGCAACCTCTGCAGAGTGTAAACCTATTCGAATAGCCGTGTCCACGGTTACGGACGATTGGAAAGGCCATACTGTTCCGTTGTCAGATATTTTCTGAACTGAATGGTGAATTTGAATTGAATCACAACTGAGTTGTGGGAATGACACTAATGTTCCCACTTGAGTTAGTTAGCAAATGAGGAGTCTTTTACTAAATGATTATGAGCTAAAATTGGCTTTATGCAAATAAACCTAGAGCTTAGCACCCTTTAATAAAATTGATGGTACTTACCCTAGTATTAGTTTGTGAGTACTTTAAAAGTACTTACGGCTGTGTCCCTGGCTATTCGAATGGCCAGCCTATGAAGAGGAGCAGCAGTATGAAGATGACGGCCAGCAGGACGTCTACAACAACTAGGAGATATTCTGACGTCAAGCGTTGGCCTGTGGAATTAGATAGTCTACAACAACTACGCTTCCGCTTTGTAATATTTGTGATGTTCGTTGATCAATAGATCAACTATGGTTGTAGTTTTGGATCATGTGATCTACTTCTGTAAGACGATTATGGTTTGTAATGAATGATGACTTATGATATCAACTGTTATGTCTCGCAACAACATTATTCCTGGGATTGCGAGGAATGGCATAATAGGCATCTGGACTTAAAAATCCGGGTGTTGACAAGTTGGTATCAGAGACATTGTTTGACCTTAGGAGACCCTAGTTAGAATGGACGTCTGAAAACTTAATTTCAAAAACAAATGAAGTGAATATTTCTGAAAAACTATGTCACTTTCTTCTCCTTGAGATCTTTTCGAAATAAGAAGTCATGCTCTTCTTTAGAAATATACATAAAATTTTGCCACACTTGTTCACATCTCTAACTTACTCATCCATTTCACTTTAAGATGGAGCCCTCCAACACCAAGTTTTACCAGCTGGGCAATGGTGGTAGCCTGGTTTTCGAGAGAGACTTGGACACCCTGTCTGAGTTCCTTGGACGCCCGCACCCGGAGTTTCATAGAGTCAAAGTCAACGACCAGCCCGGAGGGGAACTTCAGTGGGTTATCACCGCTGATCTGAGGGGCAAGATGGAGCCTCCTACCTCTGAGAGGATCCTCTTTTCCTTCAGGGAAAGCAACTGGCTGGACGGACTCGCTCGTGCTCTTCAGGAAGCACTTGCCCGTCTGTGCGGGCAGAATGTGGGAGCACTCCAAGAGGCTCTCTTTGCTCACCTCGCAAGGCGCAACTCCGCTGGAGAACCCATGGACCTGCAATCCCACCCCGAGCTGAAGCACCACGTCCAGCACCTGGACTTTATGCTGTACCAGACTCAGAAGGAGCTGGACAACTCTCGCGCCTACGCCAACCAGACTCACCTCGCACTGGCTCAGCATGCCGATGCCATCAAGATGCTTGCGAAGGACCGCCAGACACTCCGCCAGCAGCGTGCCAAGAAGGACACTACCATTGCGCTCCTCCGCGCAAATATAGTATCCTTGGAGGCAACTGTCAAGGCCCAAGAGGATCAGCTGAATGAGATGGAAGAGGAAGGTGAACACATTCAGGGAGGAGGAGCCTTCCTGAGTGACGACGACGACTTCGAGGAGGATGAGAACACCGATGTGGAGGACTACGAGTTCCTGGATGCCGGAGAAGATGACTTCATCCCGATCGATGTGGATGATGAGTAGTTGCACTTGATCACTTATGTAGGTGTGAGTTGTATCCCGTCCCTTGTATCGTAGCGCGAGTAACGGTTCTTAAAACCATGGAGGTGTTAGCTTGTAATATATGATGCTTGAATGAATGAATGTGTGTTTGTGTTAACATCAAAAGAATTCAAGTTTTAAATTTTTGAACTTAACCAAAATAAGCCATAGATAATTCCCTCTCATCTCATGATCTATCTCCATGTTCAGATGGCCCCTCCAACTCGCAGCGCAAGTCAAGATGCCATGATGCAACTGCTGCAGACTTTGATGGCCGATAGAGAGGATGAAAGGGCTGAAAGACAAGCCAACATAGCAGCACTGCAACAAATAGCCAACAACAACCAAGGTAACGGGAACCATGATCACCCAGGATCAAAGCTTAAGAATTTCCAAAACACCAACCCTCCTGTGTTCAGCAAGACCGAGGAACCCCTCGATGCAGATGATTGGCTCCAAACCATGGAGAACAATCTAGAAGTAGCCAGAGTTGACGCCAACGAGAAGGTCCTGTTCGCCACTCATTATCTAGCCGGACCTGCAAGAACCTGGTGGACCAGCACCCGTGCTATGAACGCAGGACATATCATGAATTGGGCAGATTTCAAGCTCAAGTTCAGCAAGTATCACGTGCCCCCGGGTTTGATCAAGAAGATGAGGGACGAGTTCCGTGAACTCAAGCAAGGTAGAATGTCCGTGGTAGAATACCGCGACAGGTTTCTCACACTGTCAAGGTACGCCCCGGACGAGACCGACACCACTGAGAAGAGGAAGGAAAGATTCCTGAACGGACTGCATGACGAGATGCAGACTGTGCTAGTCAACATCCCCTTTGCCGACCTTGATGAAGCCCTGGTGGACTCCGCCATCCAAATGGAGGGAAAAATCCACCAAGCCAACGAGAACCGCAAACGCCGCATGATGCACCAGAGTGGGCCCAGCAATACCCCAAGGTATCGCCCCAGCTCAAGCGGAGGTTTTGCCCCGAGAAACAATAAGCCGCAAATGCAGATGTCACGTACGGGTTTTCAGAAACGGAGTGGAGGAAACCCTAGGCCAGGAGGCCACCACCACAACAACAACAACCACCATGCCAGCAACACCAACTTCAACCGCGCCCCGATGAGAGCCCCCGGCAACAACAACCCCAATAACACCAACACCGCTCCGAGGACTGGGAGCAACGCCATCCCCGTCACCCCCAAGGACAAGGCCACAATCACATGCTATGAATGTGGAGTTGTGGGACACTACTCAAATGAGTGCCCCAAAAGGTTAGCCAAGATTGCCGCCAACACCACTGCACCTGCTCAGCAGCAACGCTGTGTCTCCACCGGCAAGAAGTTCACCCCCAACAACCCCAACAACCGCAACGGCCGCCTCTTTCACATGAACGCCGAAGAAGCCCAAGAAGCACCAGATATCGTGCTGGGTATGTTTTCTGTTAACTCAGTACCTACAAGAGTGTTGTTTGATTCTGGAGCATCGCATTCGTTTGTTACTGAAGATTTTGCATGCACTAGTAAAATTCAACCAATCAGTTTGAAGCATGTCATGATAGTTCAAATACCTGGATCAACAACCAAAGCTAGAAAATTTTGCAAAGATGTACCCATCAGAATTCATGAAATAGATTTTTATGCAAATTTGATTGTACTGGGAGCAAAAGGCTTGGAAGTAGTACTGGGTATGGATTGGATGTCGAAACATCATGGATTGATTGATTGTGCCAAGAAGGCCATCACCATGACTAGTAGCACCAGAGTGGTAGTAGAACATGTGTCTGAAAGACTGCCCAGAAAGTTCACCTGCAACCAAAGTGTAGCCAAGCCAACTCTGGATCAGATCAGGGTCGTCTGTCGATACCCTGATGTGTTTCCTGATGATCTACCTGGTATGCCCCCAGATCGGGATATCGAGTTTATCATCGAGTTAATCCCCGGAACAGGACCTATAGCCCAGAGAGCCTATAGTATGAACCCGGCAGAATTAGTGGAGCTGAAGAAGCAACTGGATGATATGTTGTACAAAGGTCTGATTCGACCAAGTGCGTCGGCTTGGAGATCCCCAGTTTTGTTTGTGGATAAGAAAGACGGTGCCACTCGTTTATGTACGGATTACCGTAAGCTTAACGATGTCACCATCAAGAACAAATACCCCTTGCCAAAGATAGAAGACCTGTTTGATCAGCTGACCGGTGCCAAAGTATTCTCTAAGATTGATCTTAGGACTGGTTACCATCAACTGAAGATTCGTGCAACGGATATCCCCAAAACTGCCTTCACCACCCGATATGGATTGTATGAGTACAATGTCATGTCATTTGGATTAACCAATGCCCCCGCTTACTTCATGAACCTCATGAATAAGATCTTCATGAACTTTTTGGATAAGTTTGTCGTTGTATTCATTGACGATATCCTTATCTACTCCAAATCCAAAGAAGAACATGAGCAACACCTGGAAGTTATCCTAGAAACCCTTAGACATCACAAGTTGTATGCCAAGTTCAGCAAATGTGAGTTTTGGTTGAAGGAGGTAGGATTCCTGGGACACATCTTGTCTGCAGGAGGAATTGCCGTAGATCCCGCTAAGATCAAAACCGTTGAGGAATGGAAAGCCCTAACCACTCAGACTGAAGTCCGTGCATTTCTCGAATTAGCGGGATATTACCGCAGGTTTGTTGAAGGATTTTCCAGCATCGCAAGACCAATGACTCAACTGTTAAAGAAGGACAAGAAGTTTGACTGGACCGACAAGTGTGAAGAGAGTTTTCAGCAACTCAAGCGCAGATTAACCACAGCCCCAATTTTGATCATGCCCGACATCACCAAGCCATTTGACATCTACTGTGATGCATCCAAGATTGGTCTCGGATGTGTGTTGATGCAAGAAGGCAAGGTGATATCATATATGTCAAGACAACTGAAGCAACATGAGCAGAACTATCCAACCCATGACTTAGAGCTAGCAGCAGTAGTCTTAGCCCTGAAAGTATGGCGTCATTACCTCATGGGTAATCGATGCGAAATCTATTCGGATCACAAGAGCCTGAAGTACATTTTCACCCGGAAGGAGCTGAATATGAGACAGAGAATATGGATAGAGTTAATCAAGGATTACGATATGAAAATTCACTACCACCCCGGCAAGGCCAATGTGGTAGCGGATGCCCTGAGTAGATAGCCAATGCAGTTGAACTCCATGATTGCAATAGAACAGCCTAGTTTGTATCAAAAGTTTGAACAATTTAGACTGGAGCTAGTTAGTGAAGGATTCTTAGCAAGCATCGAGCTACAGCCTACTTTGGTGAGTCAAATCAAGGAAGCCCAGAAGGGAAACGCCAGCATTGACGGAATCAAGAGCCAAATAGCCGCAGGGAAAGCACCGGGATTCGCCGAAGATGAAGCAGGAGTTCTTTGGTACAACGGACGCCTGTGTGTGCCATCAGATTCAGATTTGAAGCAAGTCATTCTGAAGGAAGCCCATGATACCCTGTACTCCATTCACCCCGGAGGAACCAAGATGTACCAAGACCTGAAGGAACAATTTTGGTGGCACCGAATGAAGCGAGAGATTGGAAGCTACATCGCCAAATGTGATATCTGTCAGAGAGTCAAGGCAGAACATCAGCGACCCGCAGGACTGTTGCAGTCGCTACAGATTCCCGAATGGAAGTGGAATTATGTAGGAATGGACTTCATCACTGGTTTTCCCAAATCAAGTAAAGGAAATGATTCTATCTGGGTAGTGGTCGACAGATTAACCAAGGTAGCTCATTTTATCCCCGTCAAGACCACCTACCAAGGCCCAAAGCTAGCTGAGTTATATATCTCCAGAATAGCCGCCCTGCACAGAACCCCAAAGTCGATAGTGTCAGATAGAGGATCCCAATTCACCTCAAGATTCTTGCAGAAAGTACATGAAGGACTAGGAACTCGGCTGAATTTCAGCACAACATATCACCCGCAGACTGATGGACAGACTGAAAGGGTCAACCAGATACTCGAGGACATGTTGAGAGCTTGTGTACTGGAATATGGATCCAAGTGGGAAGACTGCCTGCCTTACACATAATTCTCGTACAACAATAGTTATCAAGCCAGCTTACAAATGGCCCCCTTTGAAGCCCTGTACGGAAGGAAGTGCCGTACCCCTCTGAACTGGACAGAAGTCGGAGAGAGCCAAGTCTTTGGACCAGATGTTCTTAAAGAAGCTGAAGAGAAGGTGCACAAGATCCGCGAATACCTCAAGACTGCTCAGTCAAGACAGAAGAGTTACGCCGACAAGAGACGCCGAGAGATGACCTTTGAGATCGGAGATTTTGTCTATCTTAAAGTATCCCCCCTCAAAGGAATGCAGAGATTTCAGCTTAAAGGGAAGCTTGCACCCCGATATGTCGGACCCTTCAAAGTTCTGAGTCGCCGAGGAGAAGTATCTTATCAACTGGAACTACCGGAGGAAATGTCGGCTGTGCACGACGTGTTTCACATCTCATTACTCCGGAAGTGTTTAGAAGTGCCCGAGAAGACCGTGGTTTTCAAGAACATCGATCACAGATTTGTTGATATCAACAAGGACTTGACGTACCGCGAAGTACCTATCCGCATCCTGGAAGAAGCTTTCAGAACCACCCGCACCAGGAGTATCAAGTTCCTGAGGATTCAATGGAGCAACCACACCGAAGAAGAAGCCACTTGGGAGCGAGAAGAAGATATGAAGAAGGAATACCCAGATCTCTTTAGTACCTAGTTTTTATTTAAGATCTCGGGACGAGATCTTTTGTAAGGGGGAAGGGTTTGTAACATCCCAAAATTTCAATAAAGAAAGAAAGAGAGTTTCCAAAATGCAAAATTGAGAACCAACAAAAACTTTTTAATACTACAAGTGCTATGCATATCACTCATCCTTAATTATTGTATTAGTGTGCATTTGCCATGATGATTGCTTGTGTGATTGCAATTGTGCTAAAACCCTAACCTATGATCTCATGATCAACAAAATAAAAGGAAGAAGAAAGGAGAAAAAGAAATGAGAAAATAAAACCAACACACACATATGGTTTATGCCATTTTTGCAAATCTTTAACCTAGACCCTTTTGGCTACCAGCTGCTTCCCCGTCGTCGACAACCTCGCCGCTGCACGTCGCCGACCATCGCCGCACCGCCGGTGAGCCTCCCACCCCTAGCCTCGCCGCCAGTAGCCGCGCCTCTCGTCGCCGTCGATGATGAACTCGAGCCGTTGGATTCTCTTCTAATCCCGCGGCTCCGGATAGAACTTACCGCTTCGCCCGTTAAGACCCACTGACGAGTGGCTCCCACAGTCAGGCGGCCGGCGGCGTGCGAGACACGCTAGCTGGGCCAGCCCGTTTACTTTTCGTCTGTACAGCCCATTTCTTTTTCTCGCCTAAGCCCATGATTTGAAAACAAATAAATTCGAATTATTCAAATTGCATACTGATGCCATTTTCAAAATTAAATAGGGACAAATCTACTTGGCCAAATTTAACAAATTTTATATATTTGGAAAGCTGAGAAAATTATCTAAACAAATACACTGGTCTCACCCATAGATTCATTGTTGAATTAAAGTCTCAAAAATAACAAGGCAGTGCCTTTTATAACTTCAAACATTTATCAAAAATCAACCAAAAACGCTTTTGAGTTGATTCCAACTCTGAAAAATCACATTTCATATTGTCTATCAGAATATGTAAAAATATGACATAGTTGTTTGTAAGATCATGGTCTAGATTAAATAATGGCTCTATGGCTATTTCTAGTCCATTTAAATTGATCAAATTTATTTATTAAAAGGTATGGGAGCTATTCTCTCATTTAAATCTTGTCTCAAATAACCTCATATTGAATTATGTGATGACATTAAATCATTACTATGTTGGGATTAAATTGCATGAGGTACATCACCTCATTTAAATCATTTTCCCAAATGATGATTATGAAGTGTTGACCTTGGTCAACATGAGTTCATACATTATCATATGAGGAGACTAAATCTTAACACGATTCAATGAGAGGAAATTATTTCTCCAAAGAATTAAATAGAAACCTTAATTAACACTTGTAATGAGAGGAAATTATTTTTCTTAAGAAGAAAACAAAGTCAACCAAAATAATCATGATGTTGTGATGCTAGCCTAGCTTGTGTGACTCATGTGTGAGCTTAGTCTAGCCTTTAAGTTTTGTGTGGTGATTGTGTACATCGTATTCGTTTTTAGACGCTAGTACCGAGGAGTATCAAGAGGAGGAGGAGGTCTACTTCTAAGGAGAAGAAGACCACTTTGATCAATACACCAACCAAGGCAAGCTAATATTCTTGCAAAATGCAAATCTCTACAAGAGCAAGGAACCACCATATTTTACTTTATGTTTAATGGTCCTATCCTAAGTTTTTTACTTTACAAGCTTTGTTGAATTTTATTTACCAAAGTTACTCTTGATTTATGATTCACTTGGTCTAGAATAGCACAAGAGTATCAAATTTAGCCTAGAGAAATCAAAGCTAGTTAGCACCCCTCATGACTAGTTGCTAGTGCTAACAAATAAAATTGACTACTCTAGATGGGAACTTGTGAAATGAAATGACTTTGAAAGATTTTGAAGGTGAATGTGACTTGAATGACATGATGAATTTGATAAAAAGCTGATGGTTGGGTTCGGATGCGATACCATTCCAATTTACAAGTACCCCCAGAATACCTGATTATGGGTAGGGCTTAACTGGAAGTTTATGTGTCTTAGTATGGGTTCCCTCTAAACAAGCGTCATAGGGGTTATACCGAGGCTGCCTCCTTTTAAAGTGAAATGATGTAAAACGACGTGAAATGAGGTGAATGTCCGGCCAAGCCCTGTGCAGTTCCCAGGCTGACGGTTTGTCTTCACTGGGAGGCCAAGCTCATGGGGAGAGGTACCTATATATACTAGGATATGTAAGTGAAAGGTTATGGTTGATGATCCGCGTACTGAGTTACGATTATTCAGGGTTACCCCTGACGGATGTAATCAAATGTTGTGGCATAAGTGTGCAACCTCTGCAGAGTGTAAACCTATTCGAATAGCCGTGTCCATGGTTACGGACGATTGGAAATGCCATACTGTTCCGTTGTCAGATATTTTCTGAACTGAATGGTGACATGAATGGTGAATTTGAATTGAATCACAACTGAGTTGTGGGAATGACACTAATGTTCCCACTTGAGTTAGTTAGCAAATGAGGAGTCTTTTACTAAATGATTATGAGCTAAAATTGGCTTTATGCAAATAAACCTAGAGCTTAGCACCCTTTAATAAAATTGATGGTACTTACCCTAGTATTAGTTTGCGAGTACTTTAAAAGTACTTACGGCTATGTCCGTGGCTATTCAAATGGCCAGACTATGAAGAGGAGCAGCAGTATGAAGATGACGGCCAGCAGGATGTCTACAACAACTAGGAGATCTTCTGACGTCAAGCGTTGGCCTGTGGAATTAGATAGTCCACTACTACTACTACTACGCTTCCGCTTTGTAATATTTGTGATGTTCGTTGATCAATAGATCAACTATGGTTGTAATTTTGGATCATGTGATCTACTTCTGTAAGACGATTGTGGTTTGTAATGAATGATGACTTATGATATCAACTGTTATGTCTCGCAACAACATTATTCCTGGGATTGCGAGGAATGGCATAATAGGCATCTGGACTTAAAAATCCGGGTGTTGACAGTTCTGCTCCACCAAACAACTGGGTTGTGCAACTACACTGCACACGTGGAAAATCTGGTAAGTGATGACCTGTGTTGTTTACAGAATGATAGATTACACAGTTCCATCAACAAGCTGGATGGGTATTTACTATGTAGCTTGTATTTTGCTGAATGCATGAGCTGGTCTTTTAAATCACTGATTGCGTTCGTACATGTTTGGTATAGATAGTTTATATATCTAACTCATGGTATCATTTCCATGATGCTCAGTTTGCCAAGAAGGTACATTGCATAGTTCTCCGATGGATAGCTCAGGTGCATTTTAAACTAAATTCCTTTTTTGGTAGGTAGCTGTTTGTAGGAGCTTTTGTGCACATCGTTGCTTGTGCTAAAGTCTGCAGATTCTTTCTGCAATATAGATGCTCTGCATCGAACTGCTCTAAATAGTGATTAACTTGCACATCAACATATAACATCGCGCACATTATTGATTATTCACAAAATTCTTTATAGAACCTATAAGCTGGCTGCATGAATGTGTTTGTTTTCAGGGAGACTCGTACATGGATAAACAACCAAGTCTTGTGGATCTGTTCAGGGAGACACACCGCATCAAGGACGACTGCTACTCCTCTGCAGTACAACGTGTTCTGGTGAGTAAGCATTTATTGAGTTAACGCTGAAACGAAGTTTATACATTGCTTCATCTAACACCAATCTGTCTTCTGTCTTTATTGCTAAACAAGGCTGAGATTGGAGAAGAGATGTCTCAACCTACACCAGATGGAGAGCGAAAGAATGAGACCCAGGTTTTATCCGTGGTCCTTGGTAAGAGAGTAAAGAAACCTATGTTTCTTCAGAATGTGGGACTCGAGCATAGACCCATGCGATAAAATATGAGCACCTAGCTGATTTACTGGAGACGGAGCGGAGGAGAAAAGCGGACCTTCAAGTTCTTGTCGACTCCCAGAGTGCTAATCCGTTGGAGCTTAACAGAAAGGTACATGAATCGAGAGGGAGGCAGGCTACCCTTGAGGCAAAGCTTGAAATGTTTACCAGGTCCATGCGCGAGTAAACATGGTCAACTGGTGGTGCTACGGTGGACAGTTGAACTGTATTTTGGGCTGGTTGTCTTGCTTTGGTGCAAGCTAAACTGTTACTCCCTACGTCCATAAATAGATGTCTTATATTTGTCTAAATTTGGATGTATATATACACTAAATAGTGTATATATCACTAGTAGGAAAAGCCTCATCAGTGGCGCACGAAAACATGATTCTGTGGCGCATGGGCGGTGCGCCACAGAAACTTCGCCACAAAAATAGGGTTTCTGTGGCGCACCGGACCATGCGCCACAAAATTAAGGTGTTCTGTGGCGCATATGGACCAGCTGCGCCACAGAAATAGGTGCGCCACTGAATTCTATTTTGGTGCGCCACAGAACAATGTACAGGTATACTCGATTTTGTGCTCCCTGGTGTATTATACAGGTTTTATATAGGTTTTGTACACAGTAAACAGGTATAATATAGACTGATAGACAGATATAATATGGACACATATAACATAGTAACATTATACATCATCATCACAGTACTTAGAGCCCGATCGAGATACATATATAGTGGCAAGTGTCAAATGTTTTGCATACAACTCTTAATTCATACAAATTTCACAATTTCGAGATACAAAGTAGTCTTCATCCGGTTCCTCCTTCGCTCCCTCCTCTCTACCCACCGAGGCTCGCTTGCATCGGGGTCTTCATCCAGTTCCTACTATGATTAAAATGGAAGAAAGTGAGACCAACAAGTCCGATGCACAAGAGAAATGGAATAAATGCCTCATACATTGTTGGTCAACACAAATATTAACATTCAGGGATGGCGTAAGTGAGGCCAAGTCCGATGCAGAAGAGATTGATATTTGTGCTATCTTACCAGGCTCACTTACGCCACCCCCAAGTGTACGGTGACCAAACATTTTAATCATCGGCATTTTGAAAATACCAAAGCAAATGGAATGAAAAAATGGAATAAGTGCCTCATACATTGTTGGTCAACACAAATACTATGGTCAGAAACCATAGTTGCAGTATACGCCACATTATACTTTGCAGAAGGGCCCCCTTTCCCCGGCCGCCGTTCCGTGAACGGGTCCTTGACGAGACAACAACGCCGATCTGCCTCTCCGGCGCAGAACCATGGCAGTCCCAGCCGCCTCCCTTGTGGCCGCGTCTCATGCGCTCTTCTCCATGGCCGGACCACGATTGGACTCACTGGGGGAATAATGATAATCGCCATCACCACTATCGCCAAATTCCACAGGTGCATAGCAGTTTGCAGCAGATGCCACTTTTCTTCCCTCGCCGTCCAGTGAACGAGTCCTTGATGCAAAGACCGTGCCGGCCTGCCCAGCATTATGCCGGCCCGTGTTGCCGCGTTTCGGGCCATGTGTCCCGCGCCCTGCAATGTTTGCCTTCTTGCCCGGTGAACCAATAGACTGATCGTTGGAATAAGGAAACCGATGACGGGCCGGTCGCAAGATTAGATTGCGATCGGCCGTCATCGGCTTCCTTATTCCAACGATCGATCTATTGGTTCACCGGGCAAGAAGGCGAAGAGTGCGGGCGCGGAGACACGGCCTGAAGCGCGACAACGAGGGTCGGCATGATGCTAGGGAGGCCGGCACGGTCTTTGCATCAAGGACTCGTTCAGCTGGACGGCGAGAGAAGAAAAGTGGCATCTGCTGCAAAGTACTCTACACATGTGGAGTCTGACGATAGTGGTGATGGCGATTATCATTATTCCCTCGGTGTGTCCAATCATGGTCCGACCATGGAGAAAAGCGCAGAGCGCAGGAGACGCGGCCACAAGGGAGGCGGCTGGGACTGGCTTGGTTCTGTGCCGGAGAGGCAGGTCGGCGTTGTTGTCTCGTCAAGGACTCGTTCACAGAACAACGGCCGGGGAAAGGGGGGCCCGTCTACAAAGTATATTGCGGCGTATAGGTGACCAAACATTCTAATCATCGGCACTAAAATGGAAGAAAGAGCCAAGTGGTATCTCAACTAGATATCATATGCTTCATACTTTGTTGGTCGAAAGAAACATTAACATTCAGGGATGGGGTCAGCGAGGCCAGGTAGGATGCACAAGAGATTGATATTTGTGCCATCGCACCAGGCTCATCGGCCCCACCCCGAGTGTACAAGTGACCAAACAATTTAATCATCGGCACTAAAATGGAAGAAAGGCCAATGCAATTAAGAAGTAGCTAGTATGAACTAAATGGAATGCCTCATACTTTGTTGGTCGAAACAAATATTAACATCCGGGGATGGAGTAAGTGAGGCCGGGTAGGATGCACAAGATATTGATATTTGTGCCATCACACCGAGGCTCACTTGCTCCACCCCAGTGTACGAGTGATCGGCCAACCATCTAATCATCGACAAGTACAAAAACACCACCAAACCGAGCAACCATGGTGACATAAGTCAAGATGCTCAAACACACATAGCATGCATGGAGCGAGATGCTCCAAAGGGATTATTCATCACTTGGTATATAGACCAAGTGATGTCTGGCAAAGAGAGGCCAATCAAGAACCAGTAAATCCAGTAAGTGATATATATGCCTAAACAAGCAACAACACATAGCATATCCCAGCTAACTAGATGAGCCAAGTCTTGGTAGCCAACTTAATCACCTAGCACCACCTAGCCTTTTAAAACCATCAGAAACAGTCCATTTTCTTCAAAGGATACCACAGTGGCATTCATTTACATGATCCCCTAATGTGGATATCTCTATTTTCATCAAAGCCAACAAGAAATAGAAATTAATCATTACTCAGTTGAGTTCAAAACAAAGCTGGGGTACCATAAGGGATTACTCATCACTTGGTAGTAACCAAGTGATGCTGGCAAGAGAGAGGCCAAGCCTGAGCTAGTCAATCCAGTAGAGATGGATATGCATAAGTAAGCAAGAAGAAATAGCCTATCCAAGTTAACCAGATAAAACCAACCTTGAAAGCCAACTTAATAACCTAGCATCACCTAGTCTTTTAAACCATCAGAAACTTCCCATTTTCTTCAAAGGATACCACAGTGGCATTCATATTGGAGTCTAGCTAATGGAAATCAAGAACTAGTCTTGATCTCCAAATGGTGATTAGAGGGAATTTATTCATCTTAAGCAACATTAGGGACAAATGGGATCATGCAAGGGACTTGGGTAATTTGGATCATAAGGCATCAATTAAGGAGGCAACCAGGGACAAAGGGAAACATTTGATGATCCATTATCATAGGCAACAAATCAACAATCTTTTTCCCCACTAATCTAGCTAGAGTCATTAAAAGAAATTCTACTTAAAATAAAGTAGCTCTCTGTTGGTATTGATTGCCAACAGGAACTCAAGCCACTACTTGATCTTACTAATTCAACATCTGACTAATTAAGCATAAGCTTATTTAGTTACTATCAGCCACCGAGAGATTAACAAAAGACAAACAGATAATTTAACCATATAGTTAAATAGGAGAGGCCCAGAATAATAGTACACCCATAAGGTAAAGGCCACATGTGCATGACACTTTGAGCTACCAAGAATAAAGGCCAACATTGAAACTTGAATAGTCACCAGATATTCATGGTACTTAGGATCAGTAGGGAATTGATAAAGCAGTGAGGAGCAAGCATACCATCAGAAACTGTCCATTTGAGAGAAATAACATTGGGGTAATGTTAAAATGTTTGTCTCCATATTTGGGAGACATTTCTAGTATTGGAGTCTAGCTAATGGAAATCAAGAACTAGTCTTGATCTCCAAATGGTGATTAGAGGGAATTTATTCATCTTAAGCAACATTAGGGACAAATGGGATCATGCAAGGGACTTGGATCATTTGGATCATAAGGCATCAATTAAGGAGGCAACCAGGGACAAAGGGAAACATTTGATGATCCATTATCATAGGCAACAAAGCAGCAATCTTTTTCCCATCTAATCTAGCTAGAGTCCTTAAAAGAAATTCTACTTAAAGTGAAGCAGCTCTTTGTTGGTATTGATTACCAACAGGAACTCAAGACACTACTTGATCTTACTAATTCAAAGCAGGACCAGTGCAGGACCAGTGCTGATGTTGCCATCTTCTCTGACCCCAAGAACTCTCTCATGTTCTCTCTCACATGCCATGCCAGCTGCTTGCTCCAAACTTACAACAACACAAACACAAGCATCTTCAATCAGCAGTAACCACTTGTGCTAATACTGGCAAACAACTAGTAGTACTATTTCTGCATTCTGTAGGATCTTAGAGCAAGCTAGGACTATAAATTGCTGCCAATTCAATACCAGAGGCTCATCATCCACATGATTCATCATCACAGGCAGAGAATGGAAATAATCTATCCAGATCGAGCACAATAGCATCCAGAGCACAACAGCAGCACAACAGCATCCAGATCGAGCACAACAACATCCAGAGCACAACAGCAACACATCCAGAGCAGGGGTAGAGGAAGAGGGAGGGGAGGGGAGAGGTGGAGCTCACCGACGATAGGGGTGGAGGAGGAGGTTGACGATGACGGCAGGGGTGGAGGAGGAGGAAGACGCGGCGGCTCCTCCTCCTTGACGCGGAGCCGACCCCTCCTCCTTGATGCGGCGGCCCCTCCTCCTCCACGCCGCAGCGGCTTGTGCTGCTGGTGGCGGGGATGGGTGGAGCGTGGCGGCATGCGGCCCTCGTGGAGGAAGGCGGCGGCGACGGCGACGCTCACCATGGAAGGCGGCGGCGCGCGGCGGTAGGGAGAGGAAGAGGGGTGGAGGAGGAAGAAGAAGTACGGGCGGGGGATGGGGTACGGTATGATATAAAAGGCGCTATTTCTGTGGCGCACCAGCACAAGTGCGCCACAGAATCAATTATTTATGTGGCGCACCAGAACCAGTGCGCCACAGAAATAAGTATTTCTGTGGCGCAGCATGCCCTGTGCGCCACAGAAATAACTACACACTAATTATTTGTGGTGGCAGGATGTGGGCCCCACATAATTTCTGTGGCGCACTGTTTAGTAGTGCGCCACAAAAATAAGCTATTTGTGTGGCGCATCCTTTCTGGTGCGCCACAAAAAAGCTTTCTGTGGCGCATTTTTAGTGATGCGCCTGTTATCACCAGAATTTAGCCAAGGCAGGAGATGGGCTGTGATTGAGATGGGCTTAGAGGACATGCAAATAAGGTGTCTCTGAAGCGGCCTCGTGCGGGAGTTTGGGCTAGATTGCCCGTGTATCTGTATATTATGGTAGATTACGTTTCAGTTTAGAATTAAGAGATAGAGTTTGGTCGTACACAGCTAGGTTTATTCCAAAGATAGAAAGTCTACGGACTATAAGTATGTACCTAGGGTTATTGAGAAAGGAGGACGATCACGTTCACAACAAACCAATCTAGGCGCATCGCCACCCCTTGTTTCGAGGGTTTCTTCCGGGTAAGCGACATGCTGCCTAGATCGCATCTTGCGATCTAGGCAGTATCAGTTTATTCGTTGTTTGGTTTTGCTCGTACTGAAGCCTTGTTGATGGCGAGCAATACCGTTATCGTAGATGTTTTGGGGCTGACGTCGATACTTTTCGATATGCTTGTTTAGCTATGCTGCCCCTCAATATCTAGCTGCCTTTGCACCTATCTTGGGTGTAAGGGCAGCATCTTGCTTGGTCTTTATGTTAGTAGATCTGATCTGTTATGGTTGTTCCTTGTTCTTCAAGGATTAGTTTGATATCCGCATGGTTAGGCCTTGCAAACGGGTTGAACGATCCGAGTAGTGCGTAAGGTATGGTTTGCTGATCCTAGAGGGATTGTTCCGGGAATCGACGTTATGTTGGTTTTTAGGCCTCTTTTAGGACTACTTTTCTATTATCTTTCGTATCTGCCAGGCTCAACTACGCGTAGGATGTTCCGGTTTTGCGGTGAAAACCCTAGACTGTCGTAGATTGATTTAACTTGGTATTGATAAAGCAGGATCCCCATGTTATCGTAAATCCAACGTGAACCATGGGTCAATCAGCTCTTTGAGCCGATTCACAGGGTAACCTGAGAGCCGATCGGGGCTCGTATTTAATGTTTACGTGTACGCCATGCAGGAAACTAATTGAAGCAATCCATCACCTTCCCGACCAGGTATAGGTCAGGTGGCACGCCCTCGCATTAGCCGGGATGTGTGCCGGAGTTTTGCGGGCCGTCGCCCGAGGGACCAGGGCCCACCGGCGAGTCTCGGGAGCCTCCCGGCTCTTCGTGTTGCTCGTCGGTGCTCGCCGGTGGGTTTTGGCAGGCAACACATTCTGGCACGCCCAGTGGGACATTCTACAGCAACTACGTCAACATCTGCAGCTGAGATGGCGGACGAACCAGTCACGTACGAAGATCTGCTTGAGGAGGACAAGAAGAAATATGATGAGATTAAAGCCGTCTTCGAATCCGATCTCATCGGCTCTTTCGCGAAGACCCGTTCACATGGCATTAGGTGGAAAGGGTTCTCACCCGAAGGCGCTCTCGATGAAGTAGATCTGTCTACCCCTTCAGAGGAACGCACCAGAGCTCTGGTGAACGCTTTCGAGCGCATTGCGGTTCGCGTGGTTCAGGAAATCATGAAGCATCAGTACTCTCCGTCAGGGCCTGCCCTAGAGACGCACCAGGGAGAGATACCGTTCCAGACTAGACCGCAGCTGCCATTCGCGCTTGCAGCTCCAGAGCCACAGGGTTCACCGGCCTACGTCGTCTACAAGGTTGGAGGCGATCCTGGCGATTGCCAATTCCTGTATGAGCCACCTAAAGAAATCCCACATGGATACGTTTGCACATACGTGCCGGACTGCAATAACTTGGCGTGCACGAACCAGATTGCAGCAGGAGGGATTTCTGGAGCGGACGCCGATAAACATGCGTGGCTAGCTAAATATGCCACCGGAACTAGTCATGAAAGATCAGCCCCTGCAGCTCATACCGTGGAACAAATCAGTACAATCTTGAGAGACCAGTTCGGCATCCTACCAAAGAGGAGAATAATCGGCTATTCCAAGCCGTACCCCAACGAATATGATGTGATTCCGCTGCCGCCCAAGTATCGGCTCCCTGAGTTCTCAAAGTTCAATGGATCAGAAGGGTCTAGCTCAATTGAGCATGTGAGCCGATATTTGGCACAGTTGGGCATGATTTCGGCGTCAGACCCGTTACGTGTTAGGTTTTTTGCGCAATCTCTCACGGGGCCAGCTTTTGGGTGGTACACCTCGTTGCCACCAAACTCAGTCCGGACGTGGAAGCAACTGGAAGAGCAGTTTCATGTTCAATATCACTCAGAAGCTACCAAGGCTGGCATTGCCAATCTAGCACAGGTGCGGCAGAAGCGGGGAGAAACGGTGTCGGAATACATTCAGCGTTTCAGGACTGTCAGGAACCGATGTTATTCGGCTCGTTTAACTGAGAAAGAAGCAGTCGATCTGGCAGCATTGGGCCTCGCAGCGCCGATCAAGGATCTGGCTTTCCAAGTAGAATACAGTTCACTGGCGCACATGGTCCAGAAATTAACATTGTATGAGCAGCGCCACCTAGAATTGTACCAAGACAAGTTCAAGCGTCCGATAGGCCTGGTCGAGACAGAAGAAGTTGAGGATTCTGCAGAAGACCAGGAAGTAGCCGTGGCGGAATGGGCTCGGGGGCCAGTTCCCGTGTCCTGCAAATGGGTGAAACCACAAGGGCCTGCAAAAGGGTTTGACTTCGATGTAAGAAAAGCTGAGCAGATATTCGATTTGTTGCTCAAGGAAAAACAACTGAAGTTACCCGAAGGCCATAAAATCCCTACGGCGCAAGAAATGAACGGGAGACCGTACTGCAAGTGGCATCACTCGTTCACCCATATCACCAATGACTGCAAAGAGTTGCGTCGACAGATCCAAACGGCGATAGAACAAGGCCGTTTGATCCTTGGTCAGTTTGCCATGAAAGTGGACACACATCCGTTTCCTGGCGTCAACATGGTGGAACTCAATCACTCCACGGGGCGTCGGCTAGATTTCTCATTCGATGTTAACATGGCAGGGCCGGTATACCACCATGGCAAGGATAAGGAAGAAAACGGTCACTCCCGTGGCAAGTAAAGGAGGAGGCCGGCCCACGCGACCGGCCCCGATATGATGACAGACGGTACATCACCGAGGAACAAGTGAGAAACATGAGGTACCAACGTCCGCTCTCCGCGCATCTCCTTAACAAATATGAGCGTCAGTACGACCGACGTCGGCAGTACGACAGAGATGACGAAAGATATCGTCGGTCTGACATAGACAATGGAAGATATCGTCGGTATGATAGAGACGACGAAGGATATGAGCACCGCGCTAAGGGGAAGTCAAGAGAGCAGGAAGACATGGATAGGCACTGGGATTGTCCTTTCTTTAAGCACTGCTGGGATTCAGGAATGAGCCGATTGCCTACAATCGGCAACTGCCCGGAGTGTAGACAACAGAAGAAGGACGCAAGATGTTGGTTGACACGGGAGCGGCAGTCAATATAATGCCATATTCCATGCTACGGCGTTTGGGGCGCTCTAACGCAGATCTGATCAAAACCAACGTCACACTAAGCGACTTAAACGGCCAAGCATCAGAGACGCAAGGCATTCTGAACGTGGATCTAACTGTAGGCCGAAAAACCATCCCTACATCATTCTTCATCGTCGACAGCAAAAGCACGTACGCTGTCCTGCTAGGGAGGGATTGGATTCACGCCAACTGCTGCATTCCATCCACAATGCACCAATGCCTGATACAATGGGATGGAGATGAAGTGGAGGTCGTTCATGCAGATGACTCGATCGAGATCTCAATAGCTGACATGAATATTTGGGACGCAGAAGACCAAGGGCCGCTCTCTGGAGTCAGTTTGGACGGCTGTGAGCACATCGAAGCTACAAAAAACGGGGTGAGGCTGGTCTTATCCACCGGCCTGACAGAGTAGCAACAGCAAAGTCACTGGACGTACGTGGCAAGGCCGATCCCTGCGATCGGCCCCAAAAAATAAAAATCAATGATCTCACCTCAAGCATGTCACGTAGTCGTAGTAGGGAGACTCCCTCCCGTAGTGGAGCGCAAATAAGTTGTAAACCTTCATTGAGCAATGCAATCGAAATGGGGGCCGATTCCAGCAATCGGCCCAAATTATCCTCACCATACGTTTTGCCTGTTTTCAGCATTGATCTAGCAGGCGACGGGAAGCTAGGATATGGGTTTACATCGGCTGATGAGCTAGAAGAAATTGACATTGGTCCTGGGGATAAGCCACGACCAACATTTATCAGCAAAAAGTTAGATCCGCATCTGAGGGGCCTAATGATAGCTTTGTTGAAAGAATACCCAGATTGTTTTGCACGGGATTACACGAGAGATGCCCGGGTTAGACAGGAGCATCATTGAGCATCGGCTCCCTCTTAAGAAAGGATTTCGGCCGTTCCGGCAGCGAGCACGACGGATGAAGGCCGAAATTTTAGAAGAAGTCAAGAAAGAGATCGAGAAGATGTTGAGCGCCGGGTTCATCGAGGCCATGCAGGTATGCGAGTGGATTTCTAGTATCGTACACTGTAGAGAAAAAGGACGGCCGATGGCGCGTCGCCATAGATTTTCGGGACTCAACGAGCCACTCCAAAGGATGAGTACCCAATGCCGGTAGCAGAGACATTGATCAATGCAGCTCACCGGTCATAAGGTTTTAAGTTTCATGGATGGCAATGCCGGTTACAACCAAATTTTTATGGCTCCGGAAGATATACACAAGACCGCATTCGAGTACCGAGGTTCGGTGGGCTTGTTTGAATATGTAGTCATGACATTTGGACTGAAAAATGCCGGCGCAACATACCAAAGAGCCATGAATTACATCTTTCATGATCTGATCGGCAAGTTGGTGGAAATTTACATTGATGACGTGGTAGTCAAGTTAGTTTCCGTAGAAGGAGACTTGGAGGATTTGCGACGCATCCTGGACCGAACTAGAAAATTCGGGCTAAGAATGAATCCAAAGAAGTGTGCTTTTGGTGTAACGGCTGGTCAATTCTTGGGTTTCTTGGTTCATGAACGCGGAATTGAGATCGGCCTGAAAAGTCAAGAAGCAGTGCGAACAATGAAGCCGCCTACCACGAAGAAGGAACTACAGTGTCTCATCGGCAAAATCAACTTCGTCAGAAGGTTCATCTCTAATCTGTCAGGGCGAATCGAGCCGTTCATGGGATTAGTAAAAATTAAATCTGATGAGGAGTTTCACTGGGGGGCAGAGCAACAGCGAGCGTTTGACGAGATTAAAGAATATCTAACGAAGCCACCGGTGTTGGTTCCGCCCCAGCAAGACAGACCATTCTATATTTACTTGTCAGTAGCTAACACTTCCATCGCCTCAGTGGTGGTGCAAGTCTATGATGGTCTGGAGAGAGTCGCTTTCTACCTCAGCAGGAGGATGTTGGATGCAGAGACTAGGTACCCTGAGATCGAGAAGTTGTGCCTCTGCCTATTTTTTACCTGCACCAAGCTTCGTCACATCTTTCTGTCAGCGGAAATTGTCATCATATGCAAATCAGATGTCATCAAACATATGCTGTCGACTCCTGTGTTGAAGGGCCGACTCGGTAAATGGATGTTTGCATTATCGGAATTTGATCTCCGGTATCAGCCTGCAGCAGATCAAGGGACGGGCGTTGGCCGATCTTATTACTGAACGAATCAACACTGATATAGCAGCATTGTCTGTGCGTGCATGGGCCATGTTTTTCGATGGATCGGTTTGTGATGATGGTTGCGGCATCGGCATTCTGCTCGTGTCGCCCTGGGGGGCAACATATTCTTTCTCCATCAGGCTACCTACCCCTTGCACCAACAATGTCGCTGAGTATGAAGCAATACACAAGGGAATGGAGTTGCTTCTGGAAGCCGGGGCAGAAGCCGTGGAACTTTTTGGAGACTCAAAATTGGTGATTTCCCAACTCACGGAGGAATACAAATGTGAGAGCGAGTCGCTCTTCCCATTATGGATGCAATGCCGTGAGCTGATGGCACAATTTAGGTACATAAACTTCAATTGGGTCCCGAGGTCGCAAAATACCGAGGCAAAGGATCTCGCACAGATGGCGTCAGGCTACAAGGACGTAGCAGGTGGAGCCGATGTTCAGGTACAGTTCTTGGAACCGGATGACTGGAGAGCCGATATCTTTAATTACTTGAAAGATTCGGCTCGGGGGGCACCTAAACGGATAAGGTACAAGGCCATGAAGTACGTCCTTATTGGGGATGACATGTTCTACAGGACTTTGGAAGGGTTACTTCTCGGATATACGGGACCAGCCGAGTCAAATCGGCTCTTACACGAGGTACACGAAGGCGCTCGTGGAACTCACCAATCGGCTCATAAGATGAAATGGTTGATCGGGCGATCGGGGTTTTATTGGCCCACCATGCTTGAGGATTGTTTTAAGTACTATAAAGGGTGTCAAGCATGTCGAAGTTTGGGAAAATTCAGATGGTACCCGCATCAGCAATGAACCCCATCATCAAGCCTTGGCCATTTCGAGGTTGGGGCATGGATATGATCGGCAAAATCAATCCTCCATCGAGCAAAGGCCATGTGTGGATTTTGGCCATCATAGATTATTTAACTAAATGGGTGGAGGCCGTCCCTATGAAGTCAGTAGCATCGGCTGATGTTATCAATTTGGTGAAAGAACATGTCATTCATAGATTCAGGATTCCCCAGACTATCACGACCGATGGAGGTTCGGTTTTCATTTCTCGCGAGTTTAGAGAGTTCTGCGAGGGCATGGGAATTAAGTTGATCCGATCATCTCCATACTATGGTCAAGCAAATGGGCAAGCTGAAGCGTCCAACCAGAGCCTTATTAAGCTGATTAAGAGGAAAGTCGACGAGCACCCTAGACGTTGGCACGAGGTATTGTCAGAGGCTTTGTGGGCTTATCGCATGTCATGTCATGGAGCGATAAAAACCTCGCCATACCATCTGGTCTATGGACAAGAAGCCGTGTTGCCCTGGGAAATCACGGCTGGGTCGAGACGTGTTACGTTTCAGAATGACTTAACAAGCCGAAGAATATGCAGCCCTGATGAGTGATAGCATTGAGGATCTGACGGAACTTAGACTTTGGTCGCTTGAGAAAATTAAAGAGAACAAAGCCAAGGTAGCTCGCGCATATAATAAGAAGGCGAGACCAAAGGAGTTCCACGTTGGTGATCTGGTATGGGAAGCTGTATTGCCATTGGGGACTAAGGATAAAGTATATGGTAAATGGTCTCCAAATTGGCACGGGCCGTACAGAGTCGACCAAGTTTTAAAGGGTAACGCATACATGCTCGAGGAGCTGAGTGGTGCGAAGTTCCCAGTGGCTGTCAATGGTCAGCATCTCAAGAAATATTTCCCGAGTATGTGGGATGATGGACAGTGAAATATAGGGGCCGATGCATGAAATCGGCCACTAAATTTTTTTTAAATATGCAAAGCACAGCCGATGCACTGACATTGACTTTAGAACTAAAAAGCCGATGCGTAGCCATCGACTCTAGAGGTACAAACTGTTACGAGCAGGTATCAGTTTACCGTTTGAATTTGGGGAATGCTCGCTTGGACCTGTCTAAATAGGTAACTGAGGCTGGCCTTGCTGGCGTCTTTGGTAAAAGACCGATGCGTTGCCATCGGCTCTTTGAGCATTGATCTACTTGGACAATCGGGAAAATCAAACCGAAGCATTCTTCATTGATTAAAGGAGGATTTTTACAATAAGAGTCGATTGCTCACAAAAGGAAGATCTGCTGCCTAATGCACTACTACTAGCCCTATTCTAGTAGTCCCCAATCTAGGGGCCGGCGCCGTCGCTGCCCTCGTCGTCGCCGTCCTCGCCGCTATCGGCGCTGCTGCCGGCGATGTCTTCGTCGCTGCTGCTGTAGCCGCCGGCCGGGGCGTATTCTTCGTCATCGTCGTCGTCGTCGTCGTCCTCCGACCCGGCGCGGAAGCGCTTCGCCGGCGGGTAGTCGTCGGAGGAGGTGTCGTCCTCCGCTTCATCCTCTCCGTCGTAGGAGAGGTCCTCGCCCCAGGAGAAGGCGTCGTCGTCGCTCTCCTCCTCCCACTCCTCGTCCACGAGGAACTGGAGGTTATCCTCCCCGTTGGTCAAGGATTCGTCATCCTCCGACCCGACGGTGAAGTCCCAATCCCTCTCGTCCCACCACTCTGGGGCGCGGGCCTCGTACGCCGCTATCGGGTCGTACTCCGGCGCCGGCTCGCTGGAGGAGGAGGATTGGAAGGAGAGACCCGAAGAGGCAGAGGAGGAGGAATCCATGGTGCAGAAGAGGGTTTTTTCCGATGGCTAATGCGGAACAGGAGGATGAAGAGGCAAACTGCTCAGATGAGGTTAAATAAAGGGGATATAGTGGGTGATGATTCAATGCTGTGGCGGTTTTTGAGGAAGCGGTGTCAAAACTGTCAATCGTGCAGTACGGAGAAGTTGAGAAGACAAGGCATCATGATGGAAAGACACTGAAGCGGTTCTGCTCTGCAACGCGTAACCCGATGAAGGAAAACAGAGTGGTTTTGGAATTATTATTGCCAAAACCAGGGGGGCATGTGTTATCACCAGAATTTAGCCAAGGCAGGAGATGGGCTGTGATTGAGATGGGCTTAGAGGACATGCAAATAAGGTGTCTCTGAAGCGGCCTCGTGCGGGAGTTTGGGCTAGATTGCCCGTGTATCTGTACATTATGGTAGATTACGTTTTAGTTTAGAATTAAGAGATAGAGTTTGGTCGTACACAGCTAGGTTTATTCCAAAGATAGAAAGTCTACGGACTATAAATATGTACCTAGGGTTATTGAGAAAGGAGGACGATCACGTTCACAACAAACCAATCTAGGCGCATCGCCACCCCTTGTTTCGAGGGATTCTTCCGGGTAAGCGACATGCTGCCTAGATCGCATCTTGCGATCTAGGCAGTATCAGTTTATTCGTTGTTTGGTTTTCCTCGTACTGAAGCCTTGTTGATGGCGAGCAATACCGTTATCGTAGATGTTTTGGGGCTGACGTCGATACTTTTCTGATATGCTTGTTTAGCTATGCTGCCCCTCAATATCTAGCTGCCTTTGCACCTATCTTGGGTGTAAGGGCAGCATCTTGCTTGGTCTTTATGTTAGTAGATCTGATCTGTTATGGTTGTTCCTTGTTCTTCAAGGATTAGTTTGATATCCGCATGGTTAGGCCTTGCAAACGGGTTGAACGATCCAGTAGTGCGTAAGGTATGGTTTGCTGATCGTAGAGGGATTGTTCCGGGAATCGACGTTATGTTGGTTTTTAGGCCTCTTTTAGGACTACTTTTCTATTATCTTTCGTATCTGCCAGGCTCAACTACGCGTAGGATGTTCCGGTTATGCGGTGAAAACCCTAGACTGTCGTAGATTGATTTAACTTGGTATTGATAAAGCAGGATCCCCATGTTATCGTAAATCCAACGTGAACCATGGGTCAATCGGCTCTTTGAGCCGATTCACAGGGTAACCTGAGAGCCGATCGGGGCTCGTATTTAATGTTTACGTGTCTGCCATGCAGGAAGCTAATTGAAGCAATCCATCACCTTCCTGACCAGGTATAGGCCAGGTGGCACGCCCTCGCATTAGCCAGGACGTGTGCCGGAGTTTTGCGGGCCGTCGCCCGAGGGACCCGGGCCCACCAGCAGTCCTGGGAGCCTCTCGGCTCTTCGTGTTGCTCGTCGGTGCTTGCCGGTGGGTTTTGGCAGGCAACAGCGCCACAGAACTAAGCTCCACCTATAAGCGTTTCCCTACTAGTGTATACATCGAAAATTTGATAAATTTAAGACATCTATTTATAGACAGAGGTAGTATTATTTTGAAGGAGCTGAGCTATTATACTGATGGTGCGAGTATGCAGGATGAACTTAAGATCGAATGTAAATTGATGCACAGTTATCTAGTTATTCTTTATGTAATTATTTTTGAGTGTTTATGTATTATTTATATGTAAGGCCGTCACAAAACAGCCGCTATTTGACACGCTGAGTTTGACAGGCTGAAAGTAACGGTCCAACTAAGATAACCAGGCTGGACGTTGTTACGGCCGGCATTTATGGGCTGGTAGTAATGGGCCGGGTGCGATAACCAGGCCGGGCCGTGCTAACAAGCCATTATTAACACACCTTGGGCTCGAAGTAACATGCCTTTATTGCAATTGTTTTTTGAAACGTTGCACTAGTAATAACGGCCGGGATAGTAAGGCCACGCATTTAGGCTGTTAAAAGGCTGGCCTTAAGTGGGCCAATAAAAGGACCACCGAAAACGGGTTTGTCGTTATGGGCCACCAAAAATGGGCCGTTCCTATACCGGACCGCCACAATTGGGCCGTCCGTTAATGGGCCATACCTATACCGGACCGCCCGAATTTGGCCGTTCATTAATGGGCCATTCCCATACCGGACCGCCATAATTGGGCCGTTCATTAATGGCCCACTCTAGTGACTACAAACATGGGCCCAAAGTTCAGTTCCATGCCACATGTGTGCCTGCATGTGGGCCCAAATTGTCCACATGTAAAAAGTTCATTGTGCCACTTGTCGAGACGTTAGTGGGCCATCTACACACACATATTGGTATTCCACGTGACACGTGTCGACATGCCAATGGCCACGCTCGTGGCACGTGTCAGCCTTCGAATGCAATTCTACATGGACACGTGGTGGGAGGAGGTTGCTCCGGAGTTTTCAGCTAGACGACAATGATGACATCATGCGACAGGCGTGACAGGTCAATCATTGAACTGACATAATGCCTCCAAGGATCCGATCGGAGGACATCAATCCGCGACGGCAAAAGGCATCACAGTGGAGCGGGCCGGGTGGGTTCTGGGCCAACACAAAGTCATCATGGATCTGTGACGCAGTTCCCTAACCATCAGTCTTACCATCTGTGACGCGAGGTTCATCACGGTCCTGCAAACCGTCAGCAACACGTGTCCATGACGGATTTTGCCCATTCGCTAACGAACTAAAATCGTTATAGAATAGCGAATTGTTACTAGTCTTAGTCGCGGTCCGTGTTACGTGTCGAGACTAAAGGGATTGGCCCCAGCCTGCTCCATGGAGCCCACGTGGAGGGACATTGGTTCCGGCTGGTAGCAGGACCAGAACTAAAGGTTGCACCTTTAGTTCCGCTTGATTTGTCGCGGTTGAAAAACCGGGATTAAAGCCCCTTACGGGCCGGGACCGAATGCCCTGTCTCCACTAGTGGCGGTCCATAAATCAGAGCTTTATGTGGTCATGAACAAAGTTGTAGCCTAGGCAGAGAATATAATTCCGCTTGTGGTGACCAACTGAAAAATAACTGTGACTATCAAAGGGATTTCCTACTTTAACAACGCTCTTCACATAGAAGAAATTATCCTTGATCGACCTTCCGATTACAAAAAAAATGCTTTGACAAGAAACTATATATGCAATATGTTTTGGGAAGGAGTATTGATATTAATTTCCCTAGAAAAACGACAGTGATGGGTGGAAAAACGACCGTGACCGGCTACTTGTTACATCGAATAGTGATTGGTCGCGTTGAACCCTTTTTGCTTGTCTTAATCACCCCCGTCGTTAAGTAACAGTAGCGAAGACCAGAGGCGGATCCAGGAATTTATTGAAGCCTGGGCGCACTGCAAGGCGGCAAATTTTTCTCACCCAAAAGTAAGTGGAGCAAACCATGTTTTTATAATGGTTCTAATGTGGATATATGAATATAATATATTACACATGGCAACAAATTTTAATGTTCACAAGTTCACAACACAATGCTGATATGCATTAAGAGTACCCAGATCGGTCAAACCCGGATATTTACAGGCCGGTTTGAGGATTTGGGGTATTTTTTTTCCAGTCCAGACACCCCAAAGTGGTCAAATCCGTAAAAAAATTCCAGGTTTGTTTGTAGATCAAGCCCGTGACCTCTATAGTTGGGGTTTCGGAGTCAATTTTGCAGGCCAATCTGCATACGGTCGACGCCGGACACATTTCACCGGTAGACTCGCCGGAGTACGGCAAAGTCCGGCGAACTACTACATAATCCAATCGGAGATGGGCAAAAAACGAACCACGCTCGCTGGAATTAGCCGCCGGTTGGGTTGTATTTTGGCAGATCGCAGTGGGTTGGGCGGGTCGGGCGGCGCACGCAGCGGGCAACAGCGGCGCCGGGTCGAGCGGCGCGCGAGCAGCCATGAGAGGGGCGCGAGCAGCCACGGGCAGGCGCGCGGGCGGCCAACGCGAGCGGCCAAGGCGAGCGGGCAGAGGCAGGCTGGCGTGGCAGGCGGCCGACGGGAGGGCAGGCGCGGGCAGATGCATTTTTGGGGTCCGATTTTAGGGTGTCTGGTCTGCGGAGGTTTTTTTCGACCCGTAAATCTCGTTTTTTCCGGCGTGCATCCACATATTTAGGTTTGCGGTTTGGGGTTTCGGCTAGAGATGCTCTAATATTAGATAAATTGGATTAACAAGAACTCCCAAAATTAATGAAACTCCGATGCTCGGTAACAAAATTTGAAATGACTAAATACATCACAAAGAGACTCTAGAGTATAATTTTTGGTTAGTGCTCACAGAAAAAGAAATTATACTGCGGACTAAGGCATGAGAAGCTACTGAAGCTTCACAAAAATGATGATATATATTAATACATATCTTGTCCACGACAACGTAGAAGATCTCAATTTTGTAGAAATAAAGGTTAGTGTAGGTAATCCTATCAATCCTCAAATTGTTGTGCCACGTAAAAGCCGCCATCGGAGTATAATTTTTTTTTCTGTGAGCACTAACCATGGAGCCGCCCACGGAATCCGGGCAAAGGAGTGTAACCATAATTTTGATAAAAATAGTTTTATTAAAAAACAGTTTTTACTTCATTTTTGGAAAACACGAATGTTGGCACAGTAGTTGAATTGAACCCGTAAAATCTATATAAAAGAAGTAAGCAAAACATTGGCAAAACAAGCCACTGTGCATGCCAAATTTCCAACCCAACAGAGGATACTGAGAAACACGAATGAAATACGGTCGAATACGGAAATGAGTGTTGGCTCGCTGCACGTGAACCTGTGCGTCCGTGCTAGTTACGGCCCACCTCCAATGCTCCGAAGACCACGGCCATGAAGCCAACCACACCGATCGGTTTTGCCCCTGATCAATCCATATTTGCTAGCTTCATCCGCTCTGGCGCAGGAAGCGATCAACGGTGAAGCCCGGGCAAGAGCCGGGTAACAGGGGCGCTGTGTCCGCCCATGGCGAAGACGAAGAGTGATCCGAAACTGCAGTGGACAGCCGGAGAAGTTTGGCCGATGGGAATTGCATCTCCCGATCACCAAAATCTAGCCGGAGAGCGGCAACTACCCCGACGACGAACAGCAGACGTAGCCATCAGCACGTCAATTCACCGAATTAGTTCCGCGGCCATTGAAAAGATTGTCTTGGCGCGTTCCTACTGGAAGTCGTGCGATTGGCATCAATTTGGACGACTATAGTGCAGTTCTGGTGTGAGAAAGAGAGAGCCCGTCTAGGCTCTCTCGTACTCTTGTCTGGCAGGGGTAGCAAAGCAAGCACAAGTACCGAGGTCCATCTCCAGTAACCATCAATACTAAATTGAGCCTCTCAGCGTGTGAGATCGCGACTGCGATAGATATCATGCCGAATAGATGAGGGTTCAAGCATCAAATTCGTGTGCAAGCTGTTCGGTCGTTCGGGCGATTCGGAACGGATGGCCACTCACTCCCGGGCATCGAACGTTGTTTCCTATCGCCTATTTTGAATGCCTCTGGATGCCATGTCGGTAGCTGTGTCTATCAACTTTTTAATCGGAGGGCCATGTTGGAATAATCGAACTGCATTGCGTGTTAGCATGGAGCTAGAGTGATCATGCAAGGCGTATATATGCGCGGTACGGCCTTGCTGGTTAGTGGCTTGACTTAATTATTAGTGCCTTTCAGATAGGAACGCACATGACTGTTTTCAGGAGTGCCACGTCTACGCTCTTAAAAAGGTAAAGCATTTCTACAAATATGTTAAGTATTATTCTTGTGAAGACTTGCATTACCCAAAAAAACGCGTCCCTTCACCCCTAAGAAACGCTTACGAGACGATTAGGGTTTCTTCGCCTCGCTTCTGTGGCCTTCAGGTCATGGAGGCGGGATGGATCTCGGTCCCTGCCGGATGGAGGGCTTCGTTCTCCTGGTTTTAGAGTTTTAGTTTGGTGGGGCAGCGCTCAGTTGGAGGTGGCGACGCCTTTTCCGATAAAAGATCTGTTCGGCTTCAGTCCTATCTCGATGACGATGTCGAGAAGTTTGTGGGAGGGGTGCACTTCTCGAGAACTTCGTCAGGCTGTCTGTGTGTGGGGAGAGGGGGATATATGGATCATCATGGAGCTTCATCGGTGGTTATTCCTTCTTCTTCGTCTCCGGGACGAATATGTTCCGTCTGCAACCAACAACGTCAGACTGACTAAGGGACGAGCGGCAGTGGCGGCACGCCGTCGACATGGTCTGTAGGTTAAAGATGAAGGGCATCTCAAAGATTTCGTTATAATTTTTGTATTTGTTGAGATGCTTTGTATTATTCAATGTTTCTCTTAATACAAGGATTCTATTCGCAAAAAAAAGGATTATTCTTGTGGCTTTGCTAAGTTGCTGGCCTGTCAGCTTACATAGAACTTGTGAATTGTAACCACTAACCACCGCTCAGCCAAAGAAGGATCGGTGTCGAAGTCTGGTCTTGCAGATGCCCACATACGCAAAATAAATCTACGCACTGACTGTGACTGAACGTGCAAATCAGAAGCGAATACTCACTCCTACATATGTTTTTATTCGGTTTTATCGTTGCTATCATGCTAATATGCTCCACAATCGACGGTGGAAACGGCTTTAATTTCACGCTGAGGGAATTTGGCTTCTGGCGGGTCTTCTAGAGTCAAGACCAAGCTGATGAGAGGGAATCGCTACAGGAATGGTGCAAGGCGTCGACGGCTTGCTCATACGGCGACAGCCAAAAGTTGGGACGTCGGCATATAGGCCGGCCAGGCTAGCCTGCCAAAAGGATCGTCGGCGTAGCAACACCCTCGTCGTAGGTAACGCTAACCGATGGCTGCCCTCGGTGCATCGCGGGCTGTCGGCGTAGGTCTGTGTATGCGGCCCTCCAAAGCTAGGCCGTGCTAGCGTCACAGAGGGCTACCCTCAGCATAGCATCACCCTGTATTTTTTTTTCTTTTTTGCGCCTACCACGTGACGTCGCAGGTATCCTATACAACGACGGTCACACTCGGCATAGCCTCACCCTTTTTTTCCCGCCCGATTTCTTCCGCCAAGCTTTCCCGCCCTTTCTCTCCCGCCATGTTTTCCTGCAGTTTTTCTCCCGCCAAGTTTTCCCGCCGTTTCAGCCCCTCGCCTCCCTACATATAGCCATGTCTTGGGCAATTCTCCTCCAACACAACACCACCGGTAGCACTTCTCCTCCAACACCACCACAGAATCCTCGCAGTTCTGCTGCCGTTAAGATGGCTCCTTGTCGTCGCCGTAGCAACACGGGATTTATCGGCGTTCTCTTGCGGCTAGGGGGCCATTTCACGGCTAAAATCACTGCCGGTGGAGTGCGTGTGTGTGGCTCGGCACTTTCTACAGGAAGGAGGATGCTGCCCGCGCATAAGACAATGTGGCGTGGAGGTTTTCCCGTCCGCGCAACGAAATGAACTTTCCGGAGGTCAGGTCTCCGACGGAAGCCGAGTCTCGCTCCTGAGCCGCCACTACGCTAAGAGGGGGAAGCGCGGCGCTATCGCCAAGGTTAGCGGCGGATTGCTATCGCCCAGGCGGACGGGCAGTTCATGGCGCAATGGTGCAGAGACCATCCCGAAGATGTGGCAACCACGCGCGCATTCTGGAAGGAGAGGCAGTCGGAGAGGAGAGAGAAGAGAGCGGGAAAGCGGCAAAGGAGGGCCGAATATGAAGCGGAGTACGCCAAAGGAGAGGCATCGGCATGGCCGCCTAATGATGAATGGTGGCTGAACAACTTCTCAACTACCGCTTCAGAGGACACCCCCAGCTATGAGAAAGGTTTCGACAACTGATTAGTATGTGTGTCGAGTAATGGCAGTGTCGAGTCCGGGTGTCTAGCTCATCGTGTGTCGATCGAGTGTGGGTCTAGTTCTTTAAGTGTTTTGTTCGTGTGTGGGTCTAGTTCTTTAAGTGTTTTGTTTCGCGTGTGTGTCTAGTTCTTACGTGTGTCGTTATTGTGTGTCTACTTCTTTAAATTTAATATGTTTGTGATCCTTATTTATTTGTTTGTGATCCTCGATGGGGTGAACCGGAGGGAATCTTGAGATAATATGGATCCATCCTTTGCCACCACTTGTCCCTACGACATAACCAAGCCCAATGAAGGCATAATGCCACCGCGACACCGCCGCTCGGGATGTTGTCAATGCTGTAGACCGCGCGGTCAACAGATTAGGGTTTCTCTGGATGCCGCACCTAGGAGGGTAGGAATGCCCCCAAAACTTGTGTGTGTCTAGATGGCGTGTAAAAAAGTTTGGTGGGATGTTGTTGGATCCAAAATTGGACCCATGTGGTTGTGCGGCTCCAGGAACATGCGCTGACGGCACTTAGGCAGTTCCAGGACGTACAGGGGAAACTCCCTGATGGGGTGAACCGGAGGTAATCTTGACATAATATGGATCCATCCTTGACACCACATGTCCCTATGACCTAACCAAGCTCAAATGAAGGTATAATTCCACCGCGACACTGCCGCTGGAATGTAGTCAATGTTGTAGACCGCACGGTCAATGGATTAGGGTTTCTCTGGATGTCGCACCTCAGAGCGTGGGAATGCCCCCAAAACTTGGGTGTGTCCACATGGTGTGTACACAAGTGCGGTGGGATGTTGTTGGATCCAATATTGGACCACTGGGGTTGTCTGGTTTCACGCACATGCGCTGACGACACTTAGGCTGTTCGAGGACATATAGGGGGGAACTCCCTGATGGGGTGAACCGGAGGGAATCTTGAGATAATATGGATCCATACTTGCCACCACATGTACCTTTGACATAACCAAGCTCAAATGAAGGCATAATGCCACCGCGGCACCGCCGCTGGGATGTAGTCAATGTCGTAGACATCGCGGTCAACAGATTAGGATATCTCTGGATGCCACACCTCGGAGGGTGGGAATGCCCCCCAAAACTAGTGTGTGTGTCCACAAGTGTTGTGGGATGTTGTTGGATCCAATATTAGACCCCTGGGGTTGTCCGGCTTCACACATATGCGCTGCCGGCACTTAGGCAGTTCCAGGACATATAGGGGAAACTCCCTGATGGGGTGAACCAGAGGGAATATTGAGATAATATGGATCCATCCTTGACACAACATTTCCCTATGATCTAACCAAGCTCAAATGAAGGCATAATGCCACCGCGGCACCACCACTGGGATGTAGTCAATGTTGTAAACTGCGCGGTCAATAGATTAGGGTTTCTCAGGATGCCGCACCTCGGAGGGTGGGAATGCCCCCAAAACTTATGTGTGTCCAAATGGTGTGTACACAAGTGTGGTGGGATGCTGTTGGATCCAATATTGGAACCCTGGGGTTGTCCGGCTTCATGCACATGCGCTGACGGCACTTAGGCAGTTCCATGACGTATAGGGGGAACTCCCTGATGGGGTGAACCGGAGGGAATCTTGAGATAATATGGATCCATCCTTGCCACCACATCTCCCTATGACCTAAACCAAGCTCAAATGAAGGCATAATCCCACCGCGGCACCGCCGCTCGGGATGTAGTCAATGTTGTAGATCTTCGGGGCTGCCGGATTAGGGCTTCGTCTCACGGGAGGTAATATTGAGGTAAGATGTGGTAATTATTGGTACTATCTGTTCCTATGATTTAACACAACACACAAAAGAGAAAAGTCCATGGGTCAACTATCATTGGAGGCCTGGTCAAAGGGGTAGATCGGCGGGGCTCCTGGATTAGGGTTTCGTCTCGCTGGAGAGAATATCCCACTGAGGGAATGTAGAAGATTTAAAAAAATTGCATGTGGACTTATAGTAATATATTTTACTATAATTGAGATTAAAAAGGAAAAATAATATATTTACAATAATTGGACCCTAAAAATAAACTACAAAGAAAGAAAAACAAAAAATAATTGCCTAGCTATGCCGACGGCTGCCCTTAGCATTAGAAAAATAAACTGAAAAAAGAAGAAGAAATAAATTTGCCTGGCTATGCTGACGGCTGCCCTTGGCATAGCTAGGGTGTGTATTAGGGTCTAGCCGGACCACGCGCATGCACCCGAACCCTTTCCTCCACGTGCACGCGCCCGAGCTCTCCTCCTCCAACCCACCGCCACGCGCCCCCTGGCCCGCTCGTGCTGCCTTCCTCCCCTCGCCGCCCTCCTCCCCCGCCACCTTCTCCTCCTCCAACCGACCGCCACACACCCTCCTCCCCCCGCCAGTGCGACCGTCCTCCTCTCCCCGCCAGTGCGGCCATCCTCTGTCCAGCCTCCTCCCAGGCCACCCCGCCCTCCTCCCCGGCGCCCCGCCGTCCGCTCTTTCCTCGCCGATGAGGCCCCGCCC
>NC_061512.1:220007494-220053475 GCF_022539505.1 Lolium rigidum | reverse complement strand
TCGCATAAATTCCGAGGTTTTTCCCGAAAGTTGGATTTCGCACAAAAACGAGACACCGGAGCAATTCCGCTGAAAACAGCGTTAGTCCGTGTTAGTTGCATCCAAAATACACAAATTAGAGGCCAAACAATAGCAAAAGTGTTCGGGAAAGTAGATACGTTTTGGACGTATCAGTGTTACTTGACCATATCAAATACAACCTCTTGTATACAACTTATTCTCGGATAAGTTGCGTACTTGTCACTAATATTCATTATATAAACCCTCTTATTGTGGTTGTCATCAATTACCAAAATGGGGGAGATTGTAAGGGTACATTGCCCCTATGTGTGGTTTTGGTAATTAATGACAACCCCTATGGACTAATGTTTTCATTGAGTTTATATGAAGGAATATTCCATAGGTACTACTTGCTCTCCATGTGTTGGATTCAAGTATGGATGCCATAAAGATAAAGGTATACCTTGTGTATTGGCATCAAGATCATCGGTATGAAGATATATATGTGATATGATCAAGAAGAAGAAATGAAGATGGAGTTCTTATGTGGGACTCAATATTAGCCATGCTCTATCTTATGTGAGTATGTGAAGATACAAGGTTGAGTTGGGCAAGTTCAAGATGAGCGTCTCAAGTGAATCACATACTTGAAGCTTGCCATCCATTTGGTGATAATGGACATGTGAAGATGTGCATCAATGGAGCTTTCCCATCATAGTGTATGGGGGAGCATTTGTGAGTCTTCACAAAGCAACATTGATCAAGTGAGGCATTCCGGCTTGTGTAGAGCTTGAAGAGTCATCATCAAGATCAAGCGGGATGCGCAAGGCAAAGGTATGACCTTGATAGGTTTTCCTTTTACCGGTCTCAAGGTGGTTGATGGGAGACCAGATTATAGGATACATAGCCGCACTATTAAGAGGGGCTTTCGGTTGGGTAACTTGATCACATCGTCTTAGGGAGCTCAATCCTTTGCATACTTTGCACATTCTTATTGCTTCTTGGTATTTCTCGGTGTGAGGTTCTTGAGCTTGTTGCTAGCTTTACAACAAGCCCAAGTTCATCGAAAACGGAGTTCACATGCATCTTCTATTGCGTTTTCGAGGTTGGGTGATTTTACCGGTTATTCATGATATAAGGTTCTACCTTTTACATTCATGATAAAATCCCCTCCTACAGTTTCTTGGGTTTTCACTTTCTATAAGATAGCATTTGTTGTTATCTTCCAATCAAAATTGGTTTCATGTGATTCGGAGTTCGGGAGCAATAGTTATTAAAGAAAAGGGAAAAGGAGAAAAGAATAAAAGGAAAAAGAAAAAGAAAGGGGCCAGCCGACCGGCCGGTCTGACCGGACCGGCAACCGGCCCACCCGGTCCGCGACCGGACTTGGCACCGGTGCCATCCGGCTCGTGTCCAGCGGGCCTTTGGGCCCGTGACCGGTCGCGCAGCCCGGTGGCCGACCGGCCCGCCCGGCGCACACCCCGGTCCGACCGGGCGCCTCACCTGGGCCGCTCACCGCCGCTCGGCCCACACGGCCGCCGCCGCCCGCGGCCTACCCTCCTGGCCAAACCGTTTCTTCTCTAAGTGAGGGAATCTCTTGGGATCTAGATCTTGGAGTCTTTGGTTGACTTTCCCCCTTGTTCTTCCTCTCCAATCTCATCCTAGCATTCGTTGCTTTGGTGGGATTTGAGTGTGAAGGACTTGAACACCTCCGGTGTTCTTGCTTTGCGAGCATTGCATAGTGTTGAGCTCTCCACCACGATTTGTTCGAGTGAGAGACCGTGAGCTTGTTACTCTTGGAGGGTGACCTCCTAGTTGGCTTGGTGATTGGTGCTCCGGTGATCTCTTCAAGAAGATTGTGAAGAGGCCCGGGCTTCTCCTTCGTGGAGCTTGTGAAGTGGTTGTGGAGCTTGCCATCTCCGGAGCGGAGGAAGAGCTAACCATAAGGAAAGGGCCATTATCCTTCGTGGGTGTGGTTCGGAGAATAGGGTGAGCCTTCGTGGCGCGGGGAATCCTTCGTGGGACCTCCACTCCTCCAAACGTGACGTACCTTGTTGCAAAGCAAGGGAACACGGGAATACATCCTCGTCTCCGCGTGCCTCGGTTATTTCTATACCCGAGCTCTCTTTCCTTGTGATAGCCATCGTGCTTGAAGTACATATATCTTGCTATCACTTGTGCTACATATATCTTGTGCCTATCTTGCTTAGCTCTAGTTGCTATTGTTACACTTAGTTGAGCTTAGCATATTTAGGGTTTGTGCTTGTAAAACTAAACGATAGTTTAATTCCGCATTCATACAAGACAAATCCGCAAGAGTTTGTAATTGCCTATTCACCCCCCCTCTAGGCGACATCTCGATCTTTCAGACTCCATCAACGGGACGACTTGGAACCCTAGGCGGCGTGCATGTGCCTCTTGCGGGTCATGGGGGTGGGGAGCGGGGAGGTTCGTGGCGAGATGGGAGATGTGGAGGGGCTCGAGGTGGAGGAGGAGATGATCAGATGAGGGAGAAATGATTGTGGGGACGCGTGGTGTGGGGCTTCCCTTGTTGGACTCGTGTCTACCGCCCGTGGGTGGTTGTCGGTTCGAGGGATCGGGATAAGGGAAAGCCAGGCACAGCCACGTTATCAGCGGGGCTGGATGCTACCGGATGGGTGGGTGATAGATCGGTGGTGCGCGGGGAAATCACGCGACGGTCCCCCTCCCTTTTACTCGTCGGTTCGGTTGCCGGTGCGTTCACGCCGACGGTGATCGATTCGAAGACCCCTGACGGTGATTGAAAGAACATTTCCTTGTTTTGTGTGTTTCATCACAACACTAGCGGTATTTAATGTGTGCCAAGTGTTTCAAGTAGGATTTCATCCAGGCACAAGACCATGACAAACTCAAAAAAAGGCTGAAAAGATCGAACACGACTCTCTACAGCTTAAGGTGGAGAAGCCGTAGGTGTGCATTGTTTGTAGTTTGTTGATGGGTGGAGAGAGCTCTCTCGAATTTGCTTGTCAAAGTTCACCAAGTCAGGCCGGAATCTCCGGGGTGTCAGGCTGGAATCTTCGGCCCTGGTGAAAGGATCGTATGCCGCACCTAGATGGAGGGTGATTAGGTGCTACTCAATTTTTAGTTCTTTTTCATTTTAGGCTTGACACAAAGGTAAATTCTCTAGATATGCAACTATGTGAATTTACCTATATGACAAGATATACAACTAAGAAAGATATAGCTAGACAAGATATAAAAGAGTAATTAAGGGTAATTTAGAGTGGAGCACGCGGAGACACAGAGATGATTCCCGTAGTTCCTTCCTTTTGAGGGGAAATACGTCTACGTTTGGAGAAGTGTGGTCGCCACAAAGGCCAGACCAACGCCACGAAGGACTCACTCAGGTCTCCTGTGAGCAACGCCACAAAGGCCTAGTCCACTTTCAGAAAAGTTGTACAGGAAATATTTCCGGAATTGGACGAAAGAAAAGCCGAAGTCAATATTTTTCCGTAACAAAGACAGATGCAAGAGGTAAGTCGATCTGGTTTCCCCCTCCTCTGCGGGTCGTGCGTGTGCTCGACTTTGGCAGACGTCGACGAGTTCCTCGATGAACTCCATCGATCTGCACCCCCTCGACACGACTGTGCGTTCGCCGCCTCCCACGCTGGCGGTGCGTGGTTTGGCACCGGCCTGGCCGCGGTTTGGCGCCGCCGTGGCTGGCCTGTGCCACCGTGCTGCCATGGATGCCTCCATGAACACGCCAGGTATCCTTCTCCTCTTCTGCCACCCTCTCTACTCCATCCTCTCCATCTGCTCGAGATGTGCCTACTGGTTCCTCCTACGCGTATGCTGCTGCTGATGTTGTGCTGGCTGTGCTTGCTGTCTGCTTTGCCTAAGCTTACTGATGCCATGTTCTTGCATATCTATTTCTACTGGTGCTATGCTTATGCCTGTGTAATTCTTGTTGGTCCTCTGTGCTAGGCCCACCCTATCTATTCATGTCCTTGTATTGTTAATATGCTTACCGGTGCTTGTGTTCATCATATCCTATCCAGTTATGCTTCTGTGCTATACAATTGCTTGCTAGTGGCCTTGCTGTTAACCTAAGCGCATTGCTGCCACTTGTGGTGCCAGTGATGCTCTCCTGTACCATGTGTATGATCCAGTTGATCCATTTTTGGATCACTGCATGCATGTGGTGCTTTGTTGTGCCTTGTGCTTGATCTAATTGATCCATTTGATCAACAGATACTAGTGGCTAGCTACTTGTTGGTTCTTGGCTAATTGAATGGCTTGCTCTAGCTACTACTGTGATTTATGCTTGCTCTAGCTGATACACAAGTGTGTGTGTTGCTGTTGCTATCCATAGCATATTGGGCAAGATCCAATGGCTAGGATGCAGTTGGTCAAGCTACTGATTGCCTCTCAGTGATGCTATTGCTTGTCCACTTGATGGATTATCTTATATATATGCCTTGGTGGATTATTTATGAATGAACTGCTTAGGCAGTGTTGATTATATGCATTGATGTATATGATTTGATATCTCCATGATCAATTGGGAGATAATTAAAGTGTAAATCCATTGCTGGATGATAATGACTTATAATTTTGGTTTAATATATGGATTTGTGGTTGATATGACCACAATAGCCTTGCTACTGCTTGGTTGCTCTCATAGTTGGATTAATTCTTATTGGCTACTCATCTTTGCTTGCACAGTAGGGAATCATAATTAATATGAATGCTACTGTGTTTGTCTGTGAAGAAATAAAGATTTAATCTGATGGTTTCTTGGCTATGATCTTACTAGGTGGTTTTTGGTAGCTTCTAGTACTTGTATATCCTATATTGGTTGCTATCTGTGCATCTATACTTGTCTATTTGCACATGAATGATATCTAGATGATCTTGGGATCTAGCTGCTCCACTTCTGCCAGTAATCCTTGATCAACACCAAGTGATGACAACCCCATGAGCATCTGCTCATGCTTATGCTTTGTGTCCTGCTATAAAATGGATTGGATCCATTGGATCCACTCCAAGTATATTTTATATCTTGTTCCAGCTCTTAGATGGCTATGCTTAGTTGTTGTTGAGCTTCTGCTGGATGATTTTGGTTCTTGTCCTGCTCCTGCTTAAGTCCTCATCTCCCTGACTGGTTTTGGTTGGTTGGTTTTGGATGAATGGATGGTTTCTCTGGTGGTTCTTGGTGTTCTTGAGCAAAAACAGAGATGAACTAAACACTGTTCATTTCTGGTTGCTTGGTGAATGCTTATCTGGTCGAGTTGTGAATTATTCTGTTGGCTATACCCTTTTATACCATTAGTTGGTTCTCCCTGGCTGCGACACACAAGCCTATGTCAAGCTTGGTGACTAAGCCTTGGTGGGCTTGCTGTTGAGCATGCACAGCAGCTGAACCTGTGTGTGTGCTGTGGTGAAACTTGAGCTCATGATGGCTTTAGTTTTGGTCTGCTGGTGTCTATCTTACTTCTGGCAAGAATTTGGACAATGACAAGTGTCCTGGACACTTGGATTAACCCCCATGTCTAGTTTCTCTTCTATTTTGCAGGTTTCATGCTCAATGTGATCCAAGGACAAAATCTTCCAAGACATTTAGTTTAGGATCTTGTATAGAATCCAATTCTTGTAATCTTATTTTGTTTTGTTTATTATTCCATCCAATTCTTGTATGATAAATATTGTAAAGACAATGTAATGCGTGTGTATGATCAATAAAGCTCAAGTTTTTTGTTAAGAGCTTTTATGTAAATTTATCATTCACCTATGAATTATCTGTGTATATATTATGTGATTTGAATTATGAATTCATAATTCATTTATATATTGTTTATCTATTACTTCATTTGTTTTAAATTAAATATGAATTGTCAACTCAAATAATCTCCCAAAATCAACAAGTTGCAAAAGAGGTCATGTCGAGATCCTTAACACTCACATTGCCTAACCCTAATAGCAACGAGGGCGGGCGAAACCTCGATCCCTCTTAGGTTTTTATGCAATAAGGCGTGAAATTTTTCCTCATTTTGCGATGAAATGCACATCCCATTTCTAAATCTACCCTTCGTTGTTCCTATGTTCTAGGATATTACATTTCAGTGGTAAACAACAAACAACCATCATCATTCTATTCTATTTACATCATTGTATGTACATCATTAGCGGCGTTGGCGTGATTGCAGGTATCCAGTGCCTTGGAGAGGTTCAAGGCAGGTCATAAGAAGCGCTACCATATGATCCATTGATGGGAGAAGCTCAAGGACGCGCAAAAGTGGCAGATAAGCTTTGCGGCCTACGATGAAGCTGGGAAGAATGGGACAGCGGTTAACCTCGACGGCGAAGACGACGATAATGGTCGTCAAGCCCTTCCACCTCGTCCCCGAGGTCATAAGGCTACCAAGGCCGATCTAGCCCGGGAGGCACAGACCATTGCGTTCACCCAGAGCCTAGAGAAGATGATGGTCGAGAATCTTGCCGCCATGGCTGCTAGGGACAAGAAGAGACGTCTGGAAAAAGTGGCCGCAACTGTCATCTACCTCAACCTCACGAAAGAGGTCATTGAGGTCCAAAGGATGGACGCCGAGGCCAAAAAGGCAGACGCCAAGGCCAAATTGCGTGACGCCGAGGCCATGAGGATGGACGCCGAGGCTAAGACCCATGCAGAGGACACAAGGATCATGCTAGCCGACTAGAGCAGCGTCGACGATGACACCAGGGTTTAGTTCATGAAAAGGCGCGCCAAAATTCGCGTGCGAGACGCCTGATCACCGGTGCCATGCGCCAAACACCATGGCCTCCTTTTGGACTTTTTATGTTGTTCAGGGCTTGTTGTGCCGCTTTTGAACTCCATTTTGCGCCGTACCATGTGTAAAGTGTGATGTGCAAAGTGTGATGAACTTATTTCAGATCTCAATTTGACGTAATTTGAGTTTATAATTTTGTGCAAATTTGAGCTAATTTGAGGCTACTAACCTTTTTTCTAAATTTTCTGAAACTAAACTGGCCCGACTGAAAATGCGTCGGTCCGTTGGAGCCACCGCCATCTTCTAAAAAAGAAAGAAGATATCTCGTTCCATTGGCCGCGGCCATATCTGAGAAACCCGGCCCGCCCGCCCAGCATCTTTCTTTACCAGACCCATCGTATCGTATTCGTACCCACTCACACCGGCCCTGACCGCTCGCCCAAACCCCGCGCCGCTCAGCCGCCTCCACGGCCAGCAGCAACACCCGCCGACCGAGGACCTCCGATGTCTCCCGCCGCGCCGCCCACCGCCATCCGCCTCACGACCACGCCAAACCCTCTCCCCCACACCATCTCCTCGCCCGCCACTCGGCGCCCCTCCCACCTCTCCATGTCGGCCCCCTCCCGTCCCCGCACCTCGCCCCTGGCCGCAACAGCAGCGGCCGGCGGTGCACCCTCCCTCCTCGCCGCGGACCCGAGTCACCGCGACGCCGTCCTCCTCGCGGCGCGCGGTGCCATCGCCAACTGCCTCGGCGAGACCCACCTCGACCTCGTCGTCCCCGGGCTCCGCCTCGCCGCCAAGGGCAAGGTGAGCAAACCGTTGATTGGCCTACCTGCTACAGGAGGTTCTGTTGACTGACGTGTTCTGACTCGATGCGCAGGTGAGAGATGTCTACGAGAGCGGGGAGCACCTGGTGCTGGTCACCACCGACCGTCAGAGCGCATTCGACCGTGTCCTTGCCTCCATTCCCTTCAAAGGCCAGGTATGCTCCTCCCAGATGCTAACATTATTATATGTAATTCTGTATGGCATGCCCGCCCTCTGTATGATGCAGGTGGTATTTTATCGATAGCTCAGTTTCCATATAATGGTGTCATTTTCCAGGGCCTGAATATGCTGAATGTTCATCTTTCAGGTTCTTAACGAGACAAGCCTCTGGTGGTTCAACAGGACCGCTCATATCACTCCAAATGCAGTGGTCTCTTGTCCTGATAAGAATGTGACAATTGCCAAAAGGTGCTCAGTTTTCCCAGTTGAATTTGTCGGTGAGACCTAATGCATGCTGCATATCTTGCTTATTTCTCCTACTACTACTTTGCATCGTACCAGGCATAATCTTGATGAAAATGCTAAGCAGTTTGTTTGTTTTTCAGCGAGGGGATTCGTTACAGGAAGCACTGATACATCACTATGGACAGTTTATAACAATGGCGTGAGGAATTACTGCGGAAATGTCATTCCTGATGGTATGCTAACGAATATTGATATAATATATGGATTCTCTCTTGTGTGTTGACGACTAGATTCCTTGTTGCAGGCATGGTAAAGAATCAAAAGCTAGCAGCAAATATCCTCACGCCAACAACTAAAGCTGCTGATCACGATGTCCCTATCACTCCTGATGAGGTTCCCCATTCTTTCTGAAATTCCTTTCTTCCCATAGTCTAGAGCATAGAGAATGCATGTTAGGATTATAACCCCTCCAAGCCATCACTATTTTACTTAACTCCTGATGAGGATTGTCCTTCGATTATTCTCTAACATTGGCATCCCAGATGTAGCTGCTAGTATTTCTCCACTTTGATCCAACCAGCAAATAGTTAAGGGCTTAAGGATTATCATTCGGTCATGTAAAGAAGGTTGCTCTATTAGATTTTAAATGCTAGTTGTTTATCATTTACTTGGTAATCGTAAATAATACTGTGGCAAGAATCTGGGGTTATGATTATCATTGTGGTGTGGTTCATCGCAGAAATAGTTTGGTACTGTGTAATGCACTCTACCTTTTATTCTATGTTAAGTGTACCTGCTGGCATCACCTTCTTTCTTTACATTTTACCCCTTACTTATCACACTATTCTTCAGATAGTCAAGTCAGGGCTGATGTCTAAGGATGATTTTGATGAGGCAAGAAACAAAGCCTTAAGCTTATTTGAATATGGGCAGGTAAATTCTTATGTCATCTTTTTTCTAGAAGCTCCCAGGTCCATGTTTAGTGATCCTCCTTGGTTGACTTCACCAGCCAAGCTCCAAGTTTAAGAATTGCGTTCCACAAGTGACACTGACCATGCTTGACATCTTCATACTAAAGTTTGATTGACCAATGCATTTGGTTTTGATACTTGTTCCTCCTCCATTTATTATAATATATGACCATAGATATTACCCGTAAACACGCCTGCTTTCAGGTCTAATGTTTTGACACAATGTAATCCAACGAGTCGTGCATGTTATTTGTAACATGCATATTGTTTTTATTCAGTGCTCAACCGCTCATTCATAGTCTTCGTAGCTGACTGTTTTCCTCCTTGCAGCAAGTGGCATTAGAGAATGGAGTAATACTAGTTGACACAAAGTATGAATTCGGAAAAACAGCTGATGGGACAATTGTGTTGATTGATGAGGTTGTGTTTTCCGACTTATACTTTCTTCTACTATTCAGTTACTTTTTTCAATGCTTTCTTCACCACAGAGCCAAATTTTATGAGGTTCCATCTTGTGTATAAGTATAAACATGGTAGCCATACAATTATTGCTCCAACTTGCCTAAACTGCACGTGCATGTCTTTAACCTGCAGTTGTCTTCTGAAATGTGCACTACCAAGCTGTTGTGTTGCCATTTTCAGTATCGGGTCATACTTCGACAGCTGTTTTAATGTATACACTTAACCTTTTGTATTTTTGAGTGTGGCATATTCAACCTGTATGACTAGACGTGAGTGCTTTGCACCAAGTAACTAACTGTACACGCAAAAAGATCCGAGAGACCTTTAGGTGGACATATTCAGTTATTTCTTGATCTTGGAAGTTAATTGGTCATACTATTTGACTTCTTTTTTTTTTGGTATATAGTTTCTTGAGTTGTTACTTCTGACAAAATCATGATGCTATTTTCCCTTCTAACAAGCAGGTACATACACCTGACTCCAGCAGATATTGGATTGCTAATTCATATGAAGAGAGATTTAAATCTGGCCTTGAACCTGAAAATGTTGACAAGGTAAACTAAATTTTAACATATATAGAAACCCTAAAGGGAGCACTTTACCCTCCTGCAATTTTGTATATCAGTAATGCTATATATATTTTCTAACGAAAATGCTTAAAATGTTATTAAATTCTCACCAGGAGTTCCTAAGGCTGTGGTTTAAGAATAATTGCAACCCATATGAAGATAAGGTATCTCATTGTTCTTCCCAGTCAACTGTTAACACTACTTAAGCTTGTTTTCCATAGTGAGCTCACTATCAGTCACAAATTTACCATGGATGATGGCCAATGTTTTCCAACGCATCAATTCTGTCAGTTGGTTTATGCATACTAATTATTCTGAAACACAGATTCTACCAGAAGCTCCGGAAGAACTAGTTTCCGAACTTGCTTGGCGGTATGTTTCCATCGCTTCTTGACTTTTTTTTAGGGAATTATAATCCATCAAACTGATGTTCGTTACGTATATGGAACTAGGGGTGGGCATAAAAAACCGACACCGAGCACCGAAACCGAATTCACCGAAACCAAATTAACCGAGACTAATTTCGGTGCGTAATTTGTGATGAACCGAATTATAAATTACTAAATTCGGGTTTAACAATTAGTTAACCGAAAAGACCAAAGTAACCGAGATACAGACTACATAGTGCAGACTCTTTCTATCAGAGGGTTAAATTTAGTGCGTTGGTAGTTTCTCTGTCTAAAAGTCAAAATCCTGGCCCCATCTACACGCAGGGTATAGTATATCAAGTTTGCTGATTAGTGACTGATGGCGAACCATGCATACACGTACACCACCATGCATTTTTTCCAACACGTGATGTCATGCTACTTCGGCTAGACATGTAGTACTACCTAGTGGATGGACGTATAGTTTCAGGATTCCAGCACAGTAGGTGTTGCGCGGTCATTAGTCCCGCTGTTCAGATGGCTGTATGCATGCCAGTGCACATACCAGATGTTTACTTTTTTTGTCAGTCTATCACGTTGGTCATATATATCGGTTAGAACCAAACACCGAACCGAATTAACAGTTAACCGAATTACTGGCTTGCTAGAAAACCGATATAATTTCGGTTGTAGTTTCTTATTAACCGAATTACGAGAAAACTCAATAAACCGAACCGAATTTCCGGTTAAAACCGAATGCCCAGGCCTATATGGAACTGAAGAAAACATCATATCCTGTGGTAGTTCGATAACTGTTTCCATGAATATCGGCTGCAGGTACATATTTCTGTTCGAAACGATTACAAATACCAAGTTCGAGATCCCAGATACACAGGTATGTACAGGACTGTTTTTATGTTTCTGGCTTAGTAGTAAATAAACACTTAATCTCTGTTTCGTTAAATGCAGGAACCGATCCATGAAAGGATATCAAGGAATGTAGCAGAAGCCTTGCGGAATTTATAATTGCTGACGCTGCAAAAAGCACTCGTTCATGACAATAGGATGGGGAAATTCTGTTACTAAGATTCCCTGTAGTTGCTATGTGCACATGAGCTGATGAGTAGTATCATCCCCGTTGAAGCTTGAATTATTTTTCGACGGAGTATGAATGCATATCCCCGGTGATGTAATATCACACAGAATAGGAGATTAACAATTAAAACTGGTCCATGTTTCTGTTCGGGTGAGCATTTGGTATGCTCCCCTGCTGGCTTCCCTATGTTTGGAGTGCTGGAGAAGATAAATGCAGCATGCAACTAAAAAAAAAAAAAACTAATGCATTTTATGTAAGGATTGCAGAGTTCGTCCCAAATTTTGTTTGCAGAATTAACCATTTGACTCGTCCACTCTGTCTTGTACAATATCTTTGTACACTTCACTTCTTCGGAATGCAGACCACATATTCCAAACTATTTGCGAAGTTCTTTTTAGTGGGGATATTTGGGAAGTTCACATATCGTAGTTTATGTATTGATCCACTTGTGACACTCAGATAACCCTCTGAAGATCCCATCCATCACATTGTGTCCACATATCATTAAACTAATTTTTTTTTTCCGATGGAGCGTTGACTACTTGGTAGCCAACAATGACCCGGCAACCCAGATCTGGACTTGTTTACGCTTCAAAAAAGAGGCATCGACGTCTCCCTGGTCTCTTGCAGCAGCTAGCAGCACGAAGCTTCAACAATGGCTGAGAAGGGCGTGAAGGTGTTTGGTATGTGGGCGAGCCCGATGGTCATCCGGGTGGAGTGGGCGCTCCGGCTGAAGGGTGTCACGTACGAGTACATCGACGAGGACCTCGCCAACAAGAGCAACGCGCTGCTCCGCCACAACCCGGTGACCAAGAAGGTTCCGGTGCTGCTCCACGACGGCAAGCCGATCGCCGAGTCCGCCATCATCGTCGAGTACATTGACGAGGTGTGGAAGGATGGCTACCCGATCATGCCGGCTGACCCCTACGAGCGAGCTCAGGCGAGGTTCTGGGCCAAGTATGCCGACGAGAAGGTACAATATGCTCTTCTTTTATGTAAAGCGCTCCTAGATTTAGTAGTACTTAGTAGTAGTTAGGTAGGCACCACAGTTGCTCTAATGTGAGGATTGGTCTGGATTTGTCTAGTGTAATGCCGCCATCTACCCGGTATTCACGGCGACCGGCGAAGCACAGAGCAAGGTGGTGCACGAGGCCCAGCAGTGTCTGAAAACTCTGGAGAAGGCCCTGGAGGGGAAGATGTTCTTTGGGGGCGACGCCTTCGGATACCTTGACGTTATCGTCGGGTGGTACGCGCACTGGTTGCCAATCATCGAGGAGGTGTCCGGCGCCAGTGTCGTCACCGAAGAGGAGCTTCCTCTTATGAAAGCGGGGTTCGACCGGATCCTCGCCGTCGATGTGGTCAAGGAGACCCTGCCCCCAAGAGACAAGCTCCTAGCGCTCAACAAGGCTCGCCGTGAGCAGCTCCTCTCGGCATAGAGCGCGAGTAATTCCATTTCAGCTACGTAATCTTCCGTACCACGGATAAATAAGTGTTGCATTGTGCAACTGATGTTAGTTACATCTTTCGAGTGACTGTCTCACGCATGACCAGTTTCAGTTATATGTGTTTCACGATGCCATGGATACCTACTGTACTTATTTCCTCGTGTGTTAGTAATATTAATGGTGTTTCTGAACCAACATTAGGTTTTAGATGGCTAGGAGGGTGATTGTTGTTAAACGATATGGCTCTAGATGTTTTCTAGTAGTACTTGTTAAACGATATATGCCGCCAGTGTTCTTAAGTACTGACGCAACTAGTTCGGAGAGGTGATCGCTGTCGAGCTTGCGGCTGTTCAAAGAAGGTTGGGCGATTTTCACCGCGCTAGGGTGAAGCTGAATTCAAACCAGCCCCTGGCTCGTTTTGTTCCTCTTGCGCAAAGGTCAGGAAAGAAATGTTTTTGAAAGTTAAGTAGTACGAAAAGCTCCCAAAGTACTGTAATTTCTGTGGCTTAATGGGACATACTTTCCTGCAGTTTGGCTCTTGGATGGTCTCCGAGGAGCAGTACTGGCAGCCTGGAACGCCGGGTGCGCGAGCTCGCAACCCTGCGCGAGCAAGCGGTGATGAAAGGGGCAACGGCCAGCGTGGCGGCCGTGGTGGTGGACGTACGGGTGGTGGTCGTATGGGACGGGGAGATGCTATCGAGCGTACAACGTAAGTGGAGGCCAAAAGATAGCACTGCTAACCAGTCTCATAAACGTACATCTGGAGATGCTGGTCTGGGGGATGAGCCCATTGATGATCTGACTGACACAGCTTCAAGCCCTCTAAAACAACCAGTAGCCAACGTTAACAGGGTGAAGGATTTCCTGTACATATAACATGTGGGTTATTTTGTGCTTCTTATCTGTCCATTGCTCCTAGTGGTTGTGCTGAAACTAATGTAATTTTGTTGTTTGGCAAATGTTAACTTGTAGTGATCCATTAAGTGATGCTGAAATAGAGTGTTTTTGTGTACCTTCTCGCTACAAACATTTTGCCTGCCGTGATAACTATTTGTCACCATGAGTGGAATGTTTGTTGTCATAAGTTAATGCCACAAGTGTAGTGGTTTGTGGCAAAATTACTAATGCCATAAAATAATGATTGTTGCTACTTGTGTCCACCAAAGTATCATCTTGCCAATACATTCAAAGTATTGACCAAATATTTTTGGCTGTAACTTTACCGTTGCAAATAATGTGATAGACGAGTGAGTTACGATGACTAGGGTTACAAATCTATCCTCGGCCTATGGTACTTGAAGAAGAAGAGCTTAAACACTCTCCTCCCGTCGCCCCCTCCAGGCGACCAGGGGAGAGTAACCCTAGATCGCTGCCGCCCCTTCCCTCTCCCTCCTCCCCCCGCCTCGTCGCCCCCAGAGGCGCTACCGGGCGAAGCCCGCTGCGCCGGTGAAGGGGCGGCGGGGATCCGGGTCCTCGGCTCCCCGCGCGGTGATAGGTGGAGGACCTCCGCGCCGGGCTCGCCGGCCGCCGGCGATGACGTTGGGTGGCCTCCTTCGCTCCACGCTGCTTCTGCGGAGTGGCCGTGGTCCGGGGGTGGCGCCTTCCGGTGCTTTCCCGGTGGGGGCCACGGGCTCCAGGGCGGCGGCCCTGGGAGGTGGCAGCGAGGCTGGCTCGACGGCGGGCGGCGCTCGTGGGTGCTGTACCCTCTGCTTGGCCGCAGGGGCGGCGAGCGAATGGGTGGGGTCGTCCGGGTGCCTTCAGCGCCCTAGCGTCAGATCTGGAGGCCGGCAGCTTGATCTCCTCTCCGCCGCTATCTCTCCGCCAGATCTGGGTGGGGTCGGTCTCCGGCCGCCCGATCTGTTGCTGGGGTTCCATCGCGCATGGGCTCCGCCCACCTGTGGAACTGGGCGAAAGCCCTGGCTGGCTTGTCCAGCCCGACGACGGCGACGCCTACGGGCGCCGTGGTCCTCCCTGGAGGCGTTGTGGGGGTCTCCATCAACAGGTAGCGTCCCGGGTGAAAACCCTAGGTCCCCCGGGCCGGGCAGCAGCGGCACCTCGGTGCTGTGAGCTTCTTGAAGCCGTTGCCTTTGGAAGAGGTGCTCCGTGTGTTTGGCGAGTTGGTCGTGTGTTGCTCGGCGGCGTTTGGTGTGGTGCTGGTTCTTGGCCCCTGAGGAAGTTCTTCGGTTCGTCTTTGCAGGCATCCTTTTTGGTGGTTCCTTGGCGTGGTGCTCATGGCGGTGATGCTTGCCGATGGTCCGGTGCCCACGAGCCTGGGCGAGGGGATAGGGTTCCCCTCCGAAAGCAATCCTGGCATGAGAGACGTCAAGGCCCGGCTCTTCTTCCCCTTCCTGCGTGCGGGCTGCTCCTTCGTCTCGAACCCTGGATCGGTGTTACTCCTGTGCAACTCCAGTTCGTCCTGTCTTGGAAACAGGTGGCTTTCTCCGTCTGGAACAGTTCCTTAGCGACGTCGTGAAGATCGTTGGCAGCAGAGCTCTGGCTAGCTTCCCTGTTCTTCCTTGCTTAGCTCTAGACCTGTCCTTTTTCTTTTACCTGTTCCGTTTCTGTAAGGTGTTTCAGCACTCTTGTACTTATGTCGTAAGTGGCTTAATTAATTTTAAGCTGGGCTGCAAAGCGTTCTGTTTAAAAAATTAATCTAGAAACTAGCACACATACACACGCACCCTAAGAGCAAGTTTAATAATATAGTCAGCTGCTGGCTATAAGCCATGTGCCATGTCATTTGTAGCTAACATAGAGCCAACATGTATAATACTGAGCTATAATCATGTACTACTTTATCAATGGATGGCCCACATTTCACTCTCTCAAAGTGCCTAGGAGCACGTGCTAGAGCTGGCTCTTGCATGAGAGCCCACTCCTCTTCTCTCTCCTCCTCTCTCTCCTCCAACTAAGCATGAATATATTATTTTAATCCTTATAGCCAGCTGACTAGGACTTATTATACTTGCTCTAAGAGGTCACTACATACAGCCGGTTTTCGTCACCCGTCGCTCTGATAAACCACCGGCCCATCTCGCGCGTCATTCAACCCACGTCGCATCTATACTTTACGGGCCATACTTTATTGTCTGGGGCGCAGGCGCGCAGCGGCCTGCAAGCGAGGATCCGTCGCTGTGTCTACCTAGGCGCTTGCATGTGCTTAGTTAATGCATGTATGAAATTAGTTTGCGCATGCATGAATGGAATCAGCGAGCTAGTTTTTTTTAGTAGTTTTTTTCTTCGCCACCTAGCTAGCTAGCTAGTTGTTCCTGTTACTTCCTATGGTGCAGCAGTTTGTAGTGTTCTTCAAATTTTACTTCTCATTCCGATTCATAAATAAATGTCTTAGACTTGTATGAATTTAAATATATCTAGTAAAAATATATCTAAATTTATACAAATCTAAGATATCTATTTATGAACAGAAGTAGTACAACTGATCTTTGATGAAAATAATTTTTTAATGCTACATATGATTTTTCGTAATGTTGGATACATTGGCTAGCTTTGTTGTAAAAGATTTTTGGATTTGTTGGCAAAGTTATGCTGAAAAATAGAAATTCTTTTATGCTACATACAAATTTTCATAATGTTGGATACGTTGGCGAGTTTTGTTGGAAAATATTTTTGGATTTGTTGGCGAAGATATATTAAAAATGACTTTTAGTTTATTGCTACATATGAATTTACTTAATGTTGGATATGTTGACGAGGTTTGATGGAAAAGAATTTTGCATTTGTTGGCAAAGTTATGCAGAAAAATGAGAAATTCTTTTATGATATAGGCAACTTTGCTATTACAGTAGGAAACTTCGTTGCGATGTAGGCAACTTCGCTGCATCAGTAGGCAACTTCGCTGCAACGGTATGCAACTTGCTGCAAAGATAGTGGCGAAGGATAGTTTTCCTTGCACTCCAAAAGTTGTTTTGCCGCACGCTAAAGTTGTTTTGCTGCACAACAAAGTTGCTCAGTCGCGCATTAAAGTTTCTTGTTAAGAAAATCCTTCGAAACATATGAAAATATGGTCTACTTTCGAAGCTCTCGTCGTGAGAATTCTAGAAGTGAAAACAGATTGTAATTTCGCTGCACGGTTTAAGAGTTACAGTTTTTTGAATAACAACACGGGATATTAGCTAGCCTACTATTTCTTTGAGAGCTGGATACAACTTTCCGTTTGTGTGAGGGATAGACAGAAATTTCCTATTTAGTAGGGTGTGCCAGATGCTCCTAACATGCACTTTCCATTTTATAATGATCGCTCAAATTGACCAACAAGCACGTGACCGCCCCCTAGACATGTCCTTGTAATAAAGGCTCATATATACACCTCGATGAAGCCTCCAGTATCCATCAAGCAATTTGATCTGGCGAGTCGCGGGAGGTCCGAAAAAAAGTACACGTTCGTCGATCGTGTGCGCCCCCGATCGGTCTCTGTCCGTCGTTGCATCGCTCCGGATTCGATATTGCAACACGCGTGGCTCGGACCTCGCCGGCGGTACCTCCTTCAACTATTTCGAGGTCTCAAATCGGAGATACGGAAGGGGAGCTCTTCCCATCGCCGCCACTCGTTGGGGACTCCATCAACAGGATACACCGCTCAACAACAAGACGCCCGAGATGGTCGCGAGGCCGGTGCTGGTGCTTTTTTTTTTTTGAACAGGGGATGGTCCCGGAGGGACCTAGAAGCTTTCATTGATCGGTGGCAAGTTTACAAAGAGGACCACAAGGAAAAATGAAATTACAACCAGATCCAAACTATTTGCACTATGGACCCCGAAAGATGAACAGGAAAAGCCATCGGGTCCGGCTCCGTCACCACCGCATCGCCATGTCGCGAGCCGCGGCAAAGATCCTCGCCGCCGGGAGGCTGTACCACTTGGGATGAGGCTCCGAGGAGCCAACTGAGCTGCAACAAAGGGGCCTCCGCATCGGCATAGCAGCCTGGAGGTTGTTGATCTTCGCCTTCAATCGTCGGCCGAACAGAACCGAAACCAACAGAAGGGGAGGGAGTGGTCGCCTGCCGACCTCCTTGAGCGGCTGCGGAAGAATAGCAGCCGAACTTTCACTCCCGGGAGCAGCTTCCAAGCTCCCCTGCTGCAGATCCATGCGTCCAGCAGCAAAAGAAAGGAAATCCCCATCTTCCCCGTCCCCTTGACGAGCAGAGAACGAGATCTCCAGTCCTTGGCCATGGACACAAAATCCACCAAGAGCCACAAGCTTATTTAAGAAGCCCCGGCCAGATCCGCGCCTCACCATCGTCCTCCATGGACGCCAGCAAGGAGAAGGACCTTGCCTCACTCCGGCGCCGCTCGCAGACGCCAAGAGAGCTTCCACACGGCATCTTGCCAAACTCCACAAGGGAAAACACAACAACTAGACAAATACTAAGCCTAATACTATAACCGGCGCCATCCCTTTGCCCTTGCCGCGCGGCGTCGCCGGCGGAAAGAGGTCCGGTCCGGCCCGGGAATGCTGTGGAGGAGATCAGAGAACGAGGCTTCGAGAGAGACCCTGAAGAGAGAGAGAGATCAACTAGTTCAGGCCGGTGCTGGTGCCGGGAAGGAACACCAGCTGACCAGCCATGTCAAGTAGTGCCTCGAATTTGGGTGTTTGAGATGGAAAAAAATTCGGTGCATGCATAGGAGATAATCAAAGAAGATTTGAGAATTATACTTCCAGGCGAGGGAAGAAGAAGGAAAGAGATCGCTCGCCAATCGTGCAGCAGATCCCGGCAGCGATCTCGTTCGCAAAAACGGTTGTCAACTTGTCATCATGACAGCTGCCTGGAGCTGAAAGTCCTCATAGTACTCGGCTTTGCGCGCAGTAGGGAGATTCGGTAGCTACGAGAAGGAGACGGTGCCCGCCGCTGCGGCTCTTGATGCATATGCCAGGGCCATAGCCAACGTACACCTTGAAGATGACGCAGTTGTGTTTGATGGCGGAGCCACTCGCGGTGGCTGCCGATGATGAGATGAGATGCTCTCCGAGGCTGCTGATGCATCAGGGTCTCATTGTTGTCCGATGGTAGTTAGGATGGAGTGGTTCTGGTTCCTGGTGGCTGCGGCGAAGCGTGGGAAGGCTGCAGGTAAGGTTCTGGAGAAGAATGTCCATGGTGCAGACTGTCGAGGTTGTCGCTCCTCCGGTGACGTCTCGATCCGTCAGCTCGGCCTCTACTTTTTTTTTTGAACAAAGAAGGACCCGAAGGTCCCAGAGGCTGCTTAATTAATCCATCGGTGGGTTACAACTTACATCGAGGCCCCTAACAAGCTGGTGAGTTACAGATAAGGCCGCGACTTTTACAGAAAAGACCCTAGGACTAAAAATAAAAAAGCAATCAAGTCCTGTGTCTTCTCCACCGAAACCATGAGATCTGGCAACTCGGGAGTCGACGCCACCGCCGGGGAACAAGCCACTTGGGGTGGTATCAACTATGAGACCCGAGCTGAGATCAAAGGGCTTCCGCATGGGCACTGGCGCACAGCAGCGTCGTCCAGGCGAAGCGGAAGAAGAAGAGCTCATGGCGAGCCCATCACTAGATTTGCAGGTGGCAAAAACAGCCACGAATAGCGGCGGCGCCCGACGCTTGTGAAGCACAGTTGCAGCAGCCAAACGATAGCACCACTTGGCAGCGACTGGCTCCGATAGGCGATCGACGATGAATCAGTGGCTTCTCATTCCTCACCACCACGGCAGGCCAGGGGGAAACCAATCCGATGGCCAGTCACCACCAGTCGAAACCAGAACAGGTAAGACCTCCTGGATGATGCAGAAGAATCGTCGCCGTCTTGTGCGAGCTCCTCCTCGCCTCCACGGCCGGCCAGGAGCTTGACGACGACGCTTGTCAGCAACAGGCACACCCTTTCCCCTTCGCCGCCGAGGCCGGCCAGGAAAGGACGTCACCCGCCGCTTCCGCACTTCTTCAAGAGGTACTCCGCCGCTTCATTATTGAAGGAAGCAGCAGCCCCTTCCTTCCCTCTCCCCTCCGACCGCCAGAGTAGAAGAAGAAGGAGGTAGGGCCCTAGAACAATCAAGATCCAGGCGGCCAGATCTTGATCTCCGCCTCCACTACTGAGCAAAAGGCCCCCTACCGGCAACCTGCCGCTAATACTAGCTAAACTAACTACTCCGGCATCTCTCCTCCACCCATCTCCACCGGCGGCGCCGGCGAAATGAGCTTCAGATCGGCCCGGCTTTGACGAGGAGACCTGCGGGTACTGTAGACGAGAGAGAGAGGGGGACGGGGGAAGGGGTGTGCTTCGGTGTCCCCCCTTAGCTCCACGGTTCTGAGAAGTTGGAGCTGCTCCAGCTTTTGGCACAAATACATGAAGTTGACTTCGTGAAATATAAAAATGCAGAGCACACCTCGTTATGTCTGGGACGCACCGCGTGATCGCTTAAATCTTTGGCTGGAAGTCCATCTCAGCCTGTGGTGAAGTATTTCCTGGCGGTGGAGTTGGCCTGGCCATGACGGTGAGGATGGCTATGGCGGTCGGCGCTGAACCACCCGGCACTGCCGTGACGTTTCCAAACACCGGGTAATTAGAAATCTTGAACCAGTTTTCAGATCCATATTTAGATATTAGTAGAATTATGCATCCGTTACACACTTAAGAGAGGAGACGGATTGGAAAAGTTAAGCGTAAGCTGCTCTAGCTTTTGGTACACAAACATGAAAACATGGAGCGGCCTGTTTACATCCGACTGCTAATTATTTGACTTTATCGTAACGCGATTTACATTCATCGCCACTGGATCGTGGACTCCGGCGAACGAGTCGACGTACCTTTAGCCGAAGTCAAACTTGTCCGATTCGTTCTCACCGCCGCGCAAATCCGCCTCACCCAGTTGAGGCGGCCACACAAGTTTATGGCGGCGGCGGCAACAAGCTACAACTCGATTTGCGCGGCAGCAAGAATGATTTAGACAAGTTTGACTCCAGATGGAGGTAAGTTGATTCGTTTGCCGGTGGCTTCGATTTGGTGGCGGCAGGTGTGAATCACGCTGCGGTGAAGTCAAATCAGGGAAGAATCTGGACATTGGGAAACAAACCCGAGAGAGGAGGGGAGAAAGATAAAACGTGCGTAACATTTTGATCACTTATCGGTGGTAGTGGGACGTAAATAAATAACCAATCCATGTTTTTGTGTTCTGCGGAACCAAATCCACGTATTTGTAACAAAAGCTGGAGTAACTACATGTATTTGTACCAAAAGCTGGAGCAACTCCACAGATCATTTTTTTTTTGGATCACGCGGGGGGAAATGAGCCTCGCAGGGATCTTGTACATAGACATGCTCTCTGTAGAGATTCAAACCAAGCGCGCATCTTAGCTGCTACGACGTACTGTAGTGTAGAGATTGTAGCTAATGCTTCAAGCCACCTGATAAGTTTGTTTGACAAGTAAAAGTCTGTACCCACATCAATGCCTCTCCCGACGCCCACTTCTGTGGAATCCTGCTATCTTCATCGATTCTTGGCGTTCAACGAGATATCGTATGGTTATTTTTCTTGTGCTGCGAGTTTGCTTCCAATTTCTCTTTATTTTGATGTTTCTCAACCTGAACGTACACACCACACCACAACACGTAAGGCCTTCTACATGAACAGGTACAAATAAAGATTTTTTTGTACACTACACCACGTACCTGGACTGCAGGCATTAAAAAGTGCCAGCAAAGGCATCAAAAGTACCGGCAAAGATTTTTCAAGGCATAAAAAAAAGTGCTGCATTTACTAATGTCGTAGAAAACCTTTGCCGGCACTTTTTCAAAAATGCTGCTAAAAATATTCCTGGCATCTGTAAAAGTGCCAGCATTTCTATTACTGGCATCTAAAAAAGTGCCGCCAAATCTTATTCTGGCATCTACAGAAGTGCCGGCATTCCTGTTACTGGCATCTAAAAAAGTGTCGCTAAATCTTTTTCTGGCATTTTCTGATGTGCCGCCATAGAATTTTGTTGGCACATATTTAAAGTGCCAGTAAATACAAATGCATGCTATTTTTGAATCTGCCACTATTTCCTTTTCAGGCACTTTAAAAAGTGCCAGGAATTTGTAACCAAGGCATTTTTATAAATGCCAGCAAATAGAAATCAAGGCAGAATCTAGTGCTTCCAAATGGACCTAGAGGCACATTTCTGCAGCAAACAGTTTCCAACTAATGACAATTATGCAAGCAATATGTTCCAGAATATTACAACATGTTCTGCAACAAATAATACACTGCAATGGCAACTACCAACATGTTCTGCAAGCAACATGTTCCAGCAGCACAAATAAAGGAAAATCTGAACATGTTCCAGCAGCAGTTACCTGCAAATCCAACAGATGCAATAGTACACTATAAAGGAAAATCTGAACATGGTCTGCAACCAACATATCCAGCAGTACACTATAAAGGCAAATCTCAACATGATCTCATCGTTGCAAGACACGATGACATATCCAGACAATCTAACTTAGAGAATCTTCAATCAAACATATCCAGACAATCACATAACATGCTGATTTTATCCGGGCCTAGAGACATAATCTTCGAAATCAACCTCGGTCACTCAATATCATTTTAGAAGTACAGACCTGAAGATAAAAGGACAGTTACCAGAAGCAAACAAAAACATACCTCAGAAAGTATCATGGAAAAAAAATTCGAGAGCATGCCAAAGGCATACCACAAAATACCAACAAAGTTTTTCGATAGTTAAGAACTACAACCACAAAATAAACATGAACCAGATTCAAATAATTATGCATGAGTAGCATCTAGATGAGACGGCAACACAAACATATAGATGAAGAAAAAAGCATTCCTTTCATGCTCTTTCAAAGCAAAGGCAATCAACTGATATTCTTTGCTACCACACCAATCCCAGGATATCCTACCACACAAATCGTCAAAATATGCCCAACAAACTATGAAGTCTGGAGAAGCAGCAGATGGATACTCGAATGCTTTTCAGAAATCGTATATCAAAAACTCTTCAGAAGCGAGGTCAAACTAAGACCATATTTTAGGCAGCCAATGTTCATGATAATAATTCTCAAACACTATTTACTGTAGGTCTCGATCAAAATACCATGCATCATAATATTGGAGTTCAGTTTTAAGTAAGACATCCTACCTTTGATTTGTTCTTCAATAAAAGACTTCCCAATTTCCACAAATAAGGGATCAGATGCCTCAAGAATATATGTGCAACACCACCGTGGGTTGCTGTCAGCTGTACACCTTAATATCACAGAAGAAAATAAAATAAGCGAAATAGCAACACGAAGGGTAACAAGTAAACGAAATATACTGTTGAGATAACTCTTAACATAAAAGTAGGACGGGAAGGGTAACATGGTGAACTATTATGCTCGAATGAATGCAATATTCATTCCTAGTGCCTGAATCGGAGTAAACAATAGCAACACGGAATATAATGTAGCACAAACAGTAGCGGAAAGTGTCTTTTGAAACTCATAAATGTTCAAATAGTAGGTCACTCGAGCCCAAGAGCCAAAAATCTCCACCCAAATAGTAGGACATAATAATGGTATAATGTTGATACTAGCATAAACAAATACAGCAGAATACTTGGATAAAGCAGAACCAGGAATATGACAAGGAAATACCACTTCCCCCCAGCCCCACATATCATCCTAAGTTTGTTTCCATATTTTAAGCAAATTAGGAAACGGTGCAATCAGTAATTAGCACGGTTCGTTTGGCATGGTCTCTAAAACAGTGTGTTTACCATTAGTTTGTTTCACCATATATATACACATAACTAAAACAGTACGAACATATAAGCTACTTTCAAGTTTGAGACATTAGTGCCACTTTACTGTCAACAGTCATATATATTGTCAGAAAGATTGATAGTCAAAGATTAGAAAGCTCCAATTTCGAATATGGGGGCACCTTATAATCTTATATACATTATCACCAGGGCTATCATATATAATTTGAAACTGGGAAAGAGGCAAATACTTCTATTTCGAAAATTGGGGTATAGATAAGACGCATACAGAAATAAAGAAACAATTTGACAGTTTAAACTTTTTAGTGTGAATGTGCTATATTGACGCCGAAACAGTATCTCTGTTTCACTGTTACCTACTCCCTCTGTTCATTAATATAAGACAATTAAGATATTTTAAAGTGGACTAGATATGAACCAAAACCTACACATTAAAAATAGACTAGATACAAACTAAAGTGAGCGAATCTATAAAAGAGCTAAAACGTCTTATAAAAGAGAACGGAGAGAGTATTTGTCTGCATTAAAAATGGCTTCCTATGCTTGGTTTTTGAGCAATAAGGAAAAAAAGGTGAGGTGACTGATAAGTTAAAAAAAATTAGAAAGTAACTCCAGCCATAAATAATGTGGAATTAGTTTGATAAACTCGCTAAGAAAAGTCCTACCGGCTTTGTTAGGAACCACAAAGTTCAGATGTTAAGCACTGTACTATTACTCTTAAACAAAGGTGCATCAACTAATTCAGACATTTTGCCAAACTCATGGTTCCTTGGGCTCTCACTCTTCTCCTAATAATCTGAACCTAGATAATCAAGTACATCTAGTACTCTGAGCACTAACATGTTTCCGTTGTTGCTGAAATTCGAATTTGATGTCTCAGTTTGGCAGGGATCAGTGGAGATGGACATGCCAGGAATAGATGTATTCACAAAGTGATCAGGTTGGTACTCTGCTAGAATAAGAGACTCAGAGTAACATTTAGAAACGTACTTGTACAGGAAAGGATTAACCTTAGTACATACATATACTAGCCTAAGAACCTCAAACAACCAAAGCCTAGATGCAAATACAACCAGAGTATCGCAAAGCTCATAAAGGAAAAAGAAGAGAAACCCGACATCTTACCTAAACATCATATATATCTTATACGACATATCAATATGCATACAACAACCATCAACAATTAGCTGAATACAAACATAGTAATGGAGATACTAGCACAAAACCAGAATTGTAACGAAAAGCATTGTTTAACCCTCAAACTACCAAAACATGTGAGAACCAATTTCCCTTTTACCTTACAAATCGTTATGCACATAATTTCTACTATGGGAGTATATCATATAAATTATATGGGGGATTAACAGCTGTCAGGCATACATTTGCAGTTACCAGAGAGTGGGTACCTATATTATACTCTGTATAGGAAAGAACAAGACACAATAAAAATGCGTCTTGGGGGTTAGAAGGGCCTAAATAAACGTTTGTTTCCACAACAGCAAGCAAATAATAATCGTTGGCACAAGTTAGAACCTGTTACATATTCAACTACGAAAAATCTAAGCTAATACAAAACTTGACATCAGGAAAATGGATACGAACTTACACTGCCGAAGTCCCAAAATTGAAGGGTAAAGTTCTCTAGACAGGCATGTGAGCTTACAGTATCTGCTGGAGTTGAATCCTTGTGAACTTGATTGTTATGAATTCCTTCGAGCATCTTGAGCAACATTTCTATCTATATCGCTAGAACTTTAATCCCTGTAGTTGTATAAAAGGGTTAATACCACACCATAAGAAAAAAAATTGGAAACAAATTTTACTAAGTGGAGACCAAATATCTGGCTGTATAAGGAACAAGAGGAAAAACCGGCAAGTAACTTTACTGAACATAAGAAGCAAGGTAATAAGATAAAAACATGTATATAGATGACGATGCAAGCAATCTGCATACAAAAGGCACATTTGTCCTTAGGTTACAACGTACATCAACAAAAATCTAATAAGAGTAGTAACGGAGCATGCCACAACATAACAAAAGATAACGTATTCTCAACAGATTGTGAGTATGAAACGTACCAGCCATGACAACATTGTTTCAAAAGCTCTATTCACAAAACCGTAGATAGTTCAATCATCCAAATATGCAGATGTGGAAGCATTTCTCAGCTCGAGTTGGGCATCCAAAGAATTTTCCCCACTTCAGCGCTTGAGTTGGGCATTTAGGCAATACCACAAACACATTGTGTACAAGTAGCCTAACGACCATTCAGTTTAATCAAACACAGCAATAAGTTTACCTGGAGAAAGGAAGAAGGGGATATGTGGGCGGGTCGAGTTCATTACCTGCAGCTCGGGGATGAGTTCCCTATCTCCACGCGGGCGACGAGTCGATGACGGTGTAGAGTGTAGACGCCGCTGCTGAAGCCGCCCCGGGAGGCCACGCCAGCACCACCGGAGCCGCACCACGGCAGCACCATTGGAGCGGCACCACCGCACGAGGAGCACCAGTCCCACCGCAGCAGCCACCCACGTCCATGCCGCCGTCGCATCGAAGGCAGATGTGGCTAGGATTAGCACATGCAGCGCGGGGTGTCGGGATCGACGATTCGCTGCCGTATGTACGAGACGGGGGAGAAAGGCGCAGCCAGTCAGTGCTTGGCGGTGGGCGAGATGGCCAGAATGAGCGGCCACGACATCGGCGGAGAAGGTGGCGCAGACCATATCCATTTGACTGCCCCGGCCACCCACGTCCGGAAGACGATGGAGTAGTGGCCCAGAAGACGGGGGGCGGCGAGCGTGACGCGGACGGCGGAGGACCCGCGGTGGTGGTGGACGGGCACGCCGCCTCCCTTCCCTCCCGCGGTCGGCGGAGGACCAGCGGTGGGGGCGAACGGGGTTTGGGGGCGGACGACGGACGACGGAGGAGTGGGAGCAGGAAAAATTGATGAACGAAGGCAGATCTTCTCTTTCAGTTAAGCACTCTAAGGCTTTTCTGAAACTCTGCAATAAATTAACATAGAACTTTGGCGGCATCCAACAAAGTGCCGCTAATCATCCTAATCTTTGCCGGCACTTTAGATACTGCCGCTAATTTCTAGCTATGCCGGCACTTGATACTGCCGTTAATCACCAAAACTTTGGCGGCACTTCAGAGAATGCCGCTAATCACCAAAATTTTAGCGGCACTTTCAGTTATGCCTGTGCTTGCCCAGCTTTAGTGGCATTTCTTTTAAAACGCCGGTAATTAGGTAACCATTAGTGGCACTAATTAAAATATGCCGCCTAAACCTACCATTAACGGCACATTGGAAAAATGCCAGCAGCAAAGTGCCGTAAATTGGCATACGTGACATAGTGGTATGCACCAGGGCAGTATATTTTTTAATGTGCCATTCAGAATTTTGTCAAAAGATTTGATTAGTATTTTACTTGTCAGGGCTCAAATTTCTTCAGAGTTTTTGGATTGGGTTAATGGTAAATTTCTGCTGAACTGAAATCTGTATTGAAAATTGTATGCACTATTAATGTCTACTACTCTGTTTCAACTAGAATTTCAAAGATAATTCTCCTGTCTCTTAGTAGAGATCATTGGTAGATCGGCTTTGGGCAACATTTGAGTTGTGTCAACGTCTCTATTAAGCAAAAGTTTATTTTTTACACTTACGTTGCAACGCACGGACATGTTTCCTAATTTTAACTTAAAGACAACATATTATACATGCGTCTGCTTTGTGTATCGGGGCATCCGCCCATCCTTGACCTCTGATTTAGATCGCACGTACAACACAAAAGCATGGCCGATCGGCACTTACACGCCCGCCTGATACACACATAACACGGCGGCGGCCAGCGGCGCAACACACATCACGGCTAGAAGCAACGGCCAGAGCAGATACCGGTGGTGACAGCACAAGATACAACACATGCGGCCGGTGGCGCGACCATCAATGGCTCCTCCAGGTCTTGTAACATGCATGGAAGCTTACTTGCTAGTTGCTACCTACATCTGCTCACACCCAGCACATGTGCGCACCACTGTGCGGCCCTGTCGCCGTTTGTCCGCCGCTGGCGCCATCGCCGGCCGCTGAACTTTGTAGTCGTCGTTCCAGCTGTATCAAACTTAGCCCCATGGTCTAGTACATAGGGATCTGTTCTATCTATGAAGGGACAGGCGGACGTTTGGACGGATTGTGTGTGCAAACTTCAACTACTAGCTACTACTACTACTTGCCGAGGGAGAGTTAACGTTTGGTAGCCAGCAAACAACGACCCGGCAACACATATTTTGACTTCTCAATGCTTCATAAGAAAGAGGCATCAACCCATTGTTTATGGGCAAGACCTCTTCGTTCTTCACTTGTTCAGACTTCAGACCACATATTTCCCAAACTATTCCATATTTGGGAAGAAGAGATATGCTAGTTTATGTACTGATCCATATGACAACCCGTAGAAAAATATCCCTGCACTATTCAGAGAACCCTATGAGGATCTGATCAATCACTTCGTATCCCAGCCTCTTCAAAATAAACTATACTTGCCGAGGGAGAGTTGACTCTCAGCCATTGTTAGAGCTTCATACTGCTAGCTGTTGCAAGGCGTCAGGGAGGGGGTTGATGCCTCCTGCTTATGAAGCATTGAGAAATCCAGATCTGGGTTGCACGGTCGTTGTTTGCTAACAAAAGAGTCAACTCTCCCCCAACAAGTGGTAGTTTAAGTTAAGGATCTGATTGCTCTGCATTTTTGGAGGAGGCTTGTTGGACTGCTGCGCATGGGTCCCTATCTTGCCATACAAGTAGGAGGCGAAGCTCCAAACCACGAGGGCGACGCCTTTGATGCCATTGAATGGCTCTTGGAAGAACAGGACGACAAGCCCCTTGGTGACACATACGTAGACCCCATCCTCATCTGCCCCCAATGCATACATACACCTCGCCATCTTTTTTTTCCGAAAAGGAAAACACTGCTCCGGCCTTTGCATCAATTGTTGCACAGAGTCAAAATACCTCACTCTTCTTATAGTTTAATTTAATGAGATGTGGACACAAAATGAAGATGGGAGAGTCATATACATTGCATACTTATTTCCCAAGTGTGAAAAAAGGACAAGAAGTATACATCACAATACATATTAAACAAGATGCAACTTGACAAAACTTGTTGCACCAATTTTAAAACATGAAACTGGACAGCGCAGACTTGCACGCTAGACAGCATGTACGCTAGAATCGCCGGGTCCATCTAATTCCTCTATATTTGAGGACTTTTTAGACTGCTCCGCATGCGTCCGGATCTCGCCATAGAAGTAGGAGACGAAGCCCCAGACCGAAAGGGCGACGGCAATGCCTTTGATGCCAGTGAACGGCTCATGGAAGAATAGGACGGCGAGCACCTCCGTGACCGGGATGAGGACGGTCATGATGACGCCGCCGAGCAGCGCCGAGCCGTAGATGATTGCGCCATTCATACCAAGGGAGAACAACTGGTACATGAGGGTGGAACCAACCAGCAGCGCGTAGTAGCTTGTCTTGCCGAGCCCGAACTCCTGGGCTTCGCGTGGGATGACCTGCATTTGGTTGCTCTCCCGTTAACTTACATATGTTAAAACCAAATTCTTAACCTCTACCAATTTAAGTACTACATGTTTCTTGATTAACAAAGTATAGTGAGAAGACTAATTACACGACATGTCCATATATAAATCTGTGACTCGGGGATTTATTTTAAAGTACACATGAACCTAAAATTTATATGAGTAGCTTTCCAAATATGTTCTTGGTTGACTTAAGTCTGTACGTAATGCAAGAGATAAACTCATTTATACTATTATTCTCACTTCCCTCTTAATTTCTCCCATCCTCATCGAAAATCCCACAACATACCTATCGACTTGTATACAGAAAAGTCATTCCGTGTGTAAACGCGCTACGCTAGCTACACGCGTAGCTACCTGATCATATTCTCCCAATCATAACATCGATGCATATACACCCTAGCTTTTACACGGCTAGCATTTTAGCTTTTCGAGGAAGACTCGTGTTTTTGCTACTTGTACTGCCTATGCATAGAACTCGGCATGCTCACTCACATTCAGTTTCGTTGTGTTTCAGGAAACTGAGCGATTCCGTGAACTATGTGAGAATTGGTATGTAGGGGCACCTGGCCTCGGGATCAACGACATGTGCAAGAGTGTACACATTAAACTTACGTGGAAGTCGTTGTTGACGATCATGCCGATGAGGCTGAAGACCGTGGCCGAGGACCCGATGAAGAGCTGCATCTCCATGCACAGCGTGTACGTGACGGCGCTGCCGGTCCGCGCCAGGTGCGCCGCCTGGCTGAGCTCTATGATGGGCAGTATGAGCCCGTACAGCGCGGCAGCGCCGAGCGTCATACCGAATCCTATGTAGTACTCCGTCCGTGTCACCCCCGCGGGGCGGTCCCCTCCGCCGTTCACCCCCAGCATGGCAGCGCCGATGCTGAGCAGCAGCACGGCGTTCACGGAGAAGGCCGTGAACCGCTGGCGCACGAGCAGCAGCGCGAAGCCCGCCGTGAAGGCGAGCTGCGTGGCCATGAGGATGGAGGAGGTGGACACGGGCAGGGAGGCCATGCCGTAGGCGTAGAGGTAGTTGTCGAGGCCGACCGTGATGCCGAGCACGACGCACGCTGCCCCTAGCCGGATCGACATAAGGAAGACCGGCGTGGTGGTGGTGGAGCGCCGGCGGCGGGAGAAGTACGAGGCGATGAGCGGCGGGATCAGGATCGGCCATCCGGCGGTCTGGAGCAGGCTAGAGAGCCACTTTCGGTTCCCGCCGTGGACGAAGTAGTCGCGGAGGAGGAGTGGCGCGCACGCCCAGCCGACGACCATGAGGATGAAGCTGAGGACCAGGCGGGGGTTGCGGTGGAGCGGTTTAGCGGCGACATCGGCGCCGGCGGCGCTAGTCAGTTGCTGCTGCTCGCGGGGCTGTGTCTGAGCTGCGGTTTCAACCTCCATGATCGGTGGTCGGGCGAGTAACCTTTTGATATGATGGAGGTGTTCCCCTGCCTAGAGATGATTTGGGCGCGTCAATGCCCGCGTTATTTAAGCCCTCCCGTATGGTATTCCGCGCTCCGGATTCGCTGTATCCCGTTGGCGTGGGTCCCTGTAGCCTTTTTCTAAGAATTACATTCACAAGAATCATATGCGCGCGATGCGACTACGCTATGCATGTGCTGTACGTGCCTCCCCAGGAAGCGTGGACGTCGAGTTCATAATCTTCTCCACCGCGGCATCGACGACCTGCTCAATCGCCGCGTACTTTCCGGCGATACGCGGACATAGACGCTAGCTAGTGTAGACGTTCCGGCGTTCCGGCGCCGAGAGACGTGTAGACGTGCAATCCACAAGCAAGCACCTTAGGCCTTGTTTTGCACGAGGCCGGGTATTTTAGTGGATTAGGGAGTATCATCTCAGGGGGATTTGGTGAAGCCACTATGTTCACCGAATCCCCCAGCCATTCAAAAATGCTGCTTTGTATACAGAGATTGCTAGCGTGGGGAATCTGAGGCAAGAGCGATCACCAAAACGTCGAGGGTACATTAGCCTTTTGGTATGGATTCTGTTAGCACACGCATGCACACAACTTGGTGGAATCGATCAACTAGCTAGCTAAACGATCTTGATGGATCATCTTGCTAAACGATCTTGATGGATCAACTAGCAGCAGCACGGCATCGATCGGGATTAATTGCTGACCGGCCGGCGCCAAGGACGACGCGTACCGGCCGGTGCGTGTACGTGTACCAGGAGAAAGAACGACCGGGCCGGGCACACTACCGGAAAAATATCGGGCCGTGCGTTGCACCTTTACTATGCGCTGCTGCACAGCAAAGAACTCTTTGCCGTGAAAAAAATGAGAGTTGTACATGGCAAATAAGATAACCACGATAAAACAAAAAAGATCACACGACAAAGAAACACCACACGGCAAAAGCCTAGAAAGAACGCACGGCAAAGAAAAACGGAATGACAAAGACTAGAAACAACACACGACAAAGAAAAAAAGCACGACAACGCCCAGAAAAAGCCCACGGCAAAGAAAATACTTTTGAGGCTTTGCCGTGCACTTCCAGTTACACGGCAAAGCACCGATTTACGCGCTCAAGGCGAACATCACGCCCATGGGGGCCTGTCCCCCTGGCATCGGAGCACCTGCTTTTCGCGCTGTCCTTCGTCGCGCGCAGGTGGAGGCGAACGTCGGTGGCCGGCGGGGTTAACCGCGTGAAGGTGCACGTTTGCAGGTAGCATGAGCGCTAAGAAGTAATATCTCAAAAGAAATACTACTAACTTATTTTTTTTTTGAAAGGGAAAGGCCCAAAAGGGCCTCGAAGCATCTATTTCATAAGTGGTGATTTTACAAATACAAGAGGGACCTCACAAGAGAGGAGAATTACAAACTGGCCCTCGAACTTTATGAGCAGGCCCCTAGAGAAATTGCAGAGAAAGCAATAAAGGCCATCATCTTCACCACTCGATGCCGACGACCTCCAGGCACGAGCACCAGCATCACCACCGGTGACGAAACCACTTGGGGTGATGGCGGTGATGAATCTCCCACCGAGATCAAAGATCTTCCAGTTATGGAAGAAGGAGCCCCGGCAACACTTGCAACTGGGCGCGGAGGGCCTTCCTCGGCCATGGATAGCATCGGAAAGACTTGTCCTCTGCTGATAAACTCCGCCGCAAAGACCAGCTTCGGAAGCACAAGGAGAACGATGTGCCTCATTTTCCCATCTCCATCGCCCAACACTCGCAGAATCGAAGTTGCAACCCCACTCTCCCTCGCCACCACGGCCGTCCAAGAGTAGGGAGAAGACACTGAGAGCGAGCGCGAGGACGCACGAGGCGCCACTTATTGAGGGGATTCACCACGGGACTATCATCCACCCACTTCCACCTTGGAAGAAGAAGGATGGCCTCCCTAGGTGCCCATCCAGGGCCGCGGCATAGCCCCAGGATGGCAACGCATCCCCGCACACCTCTAGAATCCGCCATCACCGAGTTGTCCTTCTCATCCCCCTCACCCACACGGCCGGCCAGGAGGAGAAGAGACAACCTAGTAACGTCCCTGATCAAGAGGATGCAGGCCTTATTCGCAGAGATCGCCGAGGTAGGAGCCACCGCCGCCCGCTCCCACCGCCGAAGCAGAACACCAGTGAAACCGCACCTCCAGCTGTTCGGGATCTGGCCCAAAAAACCCAGAGCACTACCCCAAACTATCGGCAGACCGCCGAACACACTACTCCTATCTACAGAAACTAGTCCGGCGCCTCCCCTCAGCCAACTCCGACCGGCCGCGCCGGCTGGAGCGGCCTCGGTTCGGCCCGGCGACGCGGAAGGAGCACTCAGGTACTGTAGCTGGTTGGGAGAGAGGATAGGATAAGAATACTAACTTATACCTAGCCTAAAATATGATAATTTTATATATGTAATTTTTCGTGTCAACAAGATTTTTAGGGCCAGTGCAATGGGCCTAGTATGCATCTGAACTCCAGACTAAGCGGAGGCCACGTTCTATGAGGTCAATGGCAGACAGAACTGTACAGATCTATTGCAGAAAATAAGTATTTGATTTTTTAATTAATGAGTCAAGGTATCAAAGTACGCTAGTGGTACCCACTGCACATGCATCTAGCTGGTAGGCTGGTAGCAACATGATATTGTTTCTAGTGTTAGCAACAGTCCAGCCCGTGGCGGAGCTAGCATACTGACAATAGGTGTATATAGTACACTGGAAGTCACAGTTTTACTCATATTATTTGATGTAAATTGCTGTGTATTTGAGTTGGACATAGATATATAAGCTGCTGCATAAAATAATAATGGATGTAGTACATTTATACACTCATGTACTGATCTAGCAGCGTCCATGAATGCAGCATTGGGCTGCAAATGAATAATTGGGTAACAGTAATCAAAATCATTCCGTTGAAATAAAATAGATGGGTAACTGATTGAAACATGCATGCCAATAATATCAACTGGTAGTACTTAAACCATGGGTACACCAACTAGTTCCTAGTTCCACTAACACCGTGCTAAGTTAATTATTCAGCGAGCCATGAGCTAAGTCAGGCTGTATCAGATATATATGAACGATGATATGTTAAACTACAAGTGTATGAATAGAATTTAACAGGCTAGCACAGAGTTGTTTGAAGAATCTTTTAACGGGCATTGATTACAGAAAAATCAGACATGATTTGTTAAGTAAATAGCCACATGAAGGCGAATGTCGGCGGGGAAGACCCTTTTTTTTGAAATGGAGGCACGACCCCTCGCCTCAGCGTCGAATAGATGCATATGTCCTTTATTGATTTTTATTAAGATAGTTAACAAAGAACATACATCACAAAACCCGAAGCCACCACACAACACCTACAAACTCGACAATGAATGAAAATCGTGTCAGCGGTGTCTCTATGTTCCCGGAAAGACAACGAAATCACTCCACCAGCTAAGGACCGGCAACAATCGCATACCCCGAGACGTCCTCTAGGCAGCGAGAGCGTACATCCGGATTAGAAAGACTCTTAGCGATCGCCTCATGCACGCGCCACAGAAGCCATCATAGTTATCAAACCTACGCACAATCTTCATGATTAAGATTCGCATAAACTTTGTCGATCCTGCCGCCGATGTCACCGCTACGCCAGACAATGTCCACTCCATGTGCACGTACACCATCCGCATCCGCGTCGGTAACCCGCTACACCACGCCGCCGAGACACGTCGTCGTCGATGCAGTAGAAACACGCCGCTCCACCGGTCCACCTCCAGACCATACCAGTCGACCGCTGCTCCAAAACGATGCCCTCAACAAGGGTAACAACGCCGAGCACCGCCATCTTCCGATCCGGGAGGCCCAAATCTGGGGTTACCCCTGGAGAAGCCCGAGTGAAGTGATGAGATCAGCACAGACGATGCCTTCGACAAGGTAAAGATGCCAAACAACGTCGCCATCGTCCGCCAAGACCGATGTCGAGGCACAGTTTTCATCGGTTGACACATCACCCAAAGATCATCATCGACTTGATCTTCACCGCCGGAGATCGGTGCGGGATCCCAAGATACCCCACCCCATATCCCAAAGTGAAGGCACATGCCAAGAAGTATTCGGGACCCCCCCCCCCGAAGGATTATTGGTGGTGGTGCGATACTGCTATTACCCGTGGCGCACCAGAAAAGGGTTGGCCACTAGTATGGCCTTACCAGTGGCGCACCCTATACCACGGTGCACCACTACTAAGTGTGGCCAATGTTGGCTAGGATGCAACCATATACTAGTAGAACACCAAACTAGGATGTGCCACTAGTGGCCACTTACCTCCGCCACTTCCCACTCTGGTAGGGAGGATCGGCCGGACGCGCCTTCTCCACGCCCAAATTTGGACCCTTTGAGCGTGTGTGGACCGACCCTTGAGTGTGTGTGGCAGAAGGCTGACCGGCGGCGCAGCAGCCATGGCCATCAATGCCGCCACTGCGCGCTACAATGCCGCCTGGGATCCTATGTCGGCACTGACCGACCCGCAACACGCATGGATCGACGCGCTTGAGAGTGTGTGACAGAAGGTTGACCGGCAGCAGCAGCCTTAGCCATCAATGACGTCGCTGACCGCTGCTATTTTTATGTAGTAGGTGGAAGGAATAGAAGAAAGACAGAAAGAAAGAAAGGCAAAAAAACAAGGCTTAAAAAGAAAAATAAATAAAAGAAAATGCAAATAAATAGCAAAATATTGGGGCGAAGCCAACACGAGTGTTTCAAAGTTCTCATGAGCTATGAGCTGCACTACAACCTCAATTATTACAAGATATAAATTTTAAATACACCACCTCTTGATGTAGAAGTGTCAATAACCTCCTCAACCTTAGGTTGTTGCCAACCATCTTGGTCAAGGAATTCCTGACTTTTGGATCATCTTCTGTCCTCTTAAATGGAGTGCCTGGCAAATAGTTTAAATGCAAGAGAGGAGTCAGACAGGGGGATCCACTTTCCCCTCTTTTATATGTACTTGGAGGTGATGTTCTACAATCAGTGGTGAATGATTTGCTCCAAAATGAGTTATTGCAGCTGCCCATTATTACTGGAGATCTAGACTTTCCAACATTACAATATGCTGATGATACTCTGCTGATTATGCAAGCTGATATAAACCAATTGGGTATTCTTAAAGATGCTCTGAATAATTTCAGTAAATCCACTGGATTATATGTTAATTATCACAAATCTTGTCTTCTCCCAATAAATATCTCTGATGAACAGACAAATATTTTGGCAGCAGTGTTTGGATGCTCTGTGCAGAGCATGCCCTTCACATATTTAGGACTACCTATGGGAACAACTAGGCCTAAAATACAAGATTTAATGCCTTTGGTGGATAGGTTGGAAAGAAGATTAGTGGCCACCTCAACCTTTTTGGCTTATGGTGGAAGGCTACAATTGATCAGATCTTGTCTGAGCTCTATGCCTATTTTCTTTATGTGCTCTCTGGATATTCCTCCTGGCATTATTAAGCAACTTAATAGAACTATCAGACATTGTTTATGGAGTGATAGAAAATATGATTCAAAAGGTAAATCTCTTGCTGCATGGGACATGATCTGTAAACCTAAACAAAAAGGAGGTTTGGGAATTCTGGATTTTAAGAAACAAAATGAGGCTCTTCTTATGAAACATCTGCACAAATTTTATAATAAAGAGGATTTACCTTGGGTGAAATTGGTATGGAGTTATTATCCTAATGGGGTTCCACATGCCACAAATCTGTGTGGATCCTTTTGGTGGAGGGACATCATGAAGCTAGTGGATAAATACAGCGCGGTTTGTACTGCAACAGCTGGGGCTGGAGATTCTATATTATTCTTGAATGATACATGGAATGGAATTCTCTTTTCAGAGAAATATCCAAGATTACACTCTTTTGCATTGGATACTTTGCTCTCTGTCAAGGAAGTAGTACAATGTCAGGATAGATCAACTTTATTCTATTTGCCTCTGTCACAACAAGCTTATGAGGAATTCAATAGCATGCAGCTTTTTCTTGGCAATATTAATCTGAGCAGGTCAGGTAAAGATATTTGGGTAACAATCTGGAAGAAGGGTATTTTATCAGCTCAGCTATTCTATAACCACTATTTTTCCCATTTGCCAAATAGTAGATTGCATTCTTGGATCTGTAAATGTAAACTGGTGTTGAGAATAAAGGTGTTTGCATGGCTTCTGGTCAGTGACAGGTTGAATACTAGAGATATGCTGCGCATAAGAAACTGGAATGTCACAACTGTTTTTACCTGTGTGTTATGTCCTATGCATAGTAATGAGGATTGGATACATCTTTTCTTTGATTGCAACTTCAGCAAGAGGATATGGAATTATTTGCAAGTGGAGTGGACACATGAACATACCATTGAGGACATGTTTATTTCAGCAAGGAAGTTGTTCTCCAAGCCTTTCTTCATAGAAGTCATCATTTTAGCTTGCTGGCATATTTGGAAATAGAAAAATGGAGCTATTTTTGAAAATATAAGGCCTTCTTTTGCCTCCTGGAAGAGACAGTTTGTGCATGAACCATGAAGCCTCTTTGCATGTGCATAGAGTGAGGGACAAACATACTAACATGTTTAAATCATGGATTGACAACCTTTTGTAATTTTATTTTTCTGCCTTCTTTTTGTAAATATCCTTTTTTTTCTTTGTACAGTTGGTTGAGTTTTAATAAAATGTTGTGGGGGTTTTGCCCCACAGTTTCATGGTCAAAACAAATCATTGCGGTGGCGGCGGGTAGTTTGCGGAGCTCCAGCTTTGACTCCATTGATCGAAGTGCTACGACAAGTTCAACGTGATGTCGCAGAGGGATTCGGTGAGTTTACTCATGTTATTGGTAGTGGCAACTCTTATTTGGGCACCCATTCCTCTTCTTCCATGACTTCCTCCTCGTCTTCTTCAAGTTACAATTACTCTCTTCATGTTCAACATAATGCAAACGCCCATCTTCAAGGAAGAATAGGTTGTTAGGCAAAGGAACGGGCAACAAGTGCTCCACTCCAGGAACATGAACAAAGAACAAACCTCGATTTTTATAAAGCATGCCAACATCTCGAAGGGTAGTATAAGAAACATGTCTCTCACGGTAAAAATGTTGAAGCCCACTTACATTGATAGCAAGGGCGCTGTCAAGAACGGTTGTGATACCTCCGCAGGTGATGCTCCCGTGGGTTTGATTAGGTTGGAATTCCAAATGGAAAATAAGAATGGTTCCCAAGTTTGGTGTCACATTGCAATTTGGGATTGCAGCTATGGCGAGGATGAGCATGTCATCCTCGTTGACTCTTGTGTACTCACCACGTTCCCGCAAGGTGTTAGCAATAACATATTACAAATAGCGAATGCCAGAATTTGGCATTCTCAAATATGCTCATCTGATGAAAATATGATAGGGGAGATGGGTTCAAATGTTGGTTTGCGAAGCGGATGTAGCACTCTCCATTTAAGAATCCGAAGTGATCACACCACTCGCTAAGAGTCATGTCATACTTACGGTTCATCAGATGGAAGGTGACTCTATCGACACCTTCATTCGTGCTCCCGAAGAAGGCGAGCACGATGTGCTTCAATGTTGTCAACAACTCCAAAGTTAAGCGATGATAGGTTGGGCGTCCTGGTACACACATTCTTGTAACCCCACATTAGTAATAAGCGTATTGAAATCGTTATCTGTCCCGAGATGGTTAACAACGGCGGGACATGCCCACTTGGTGGACTTGATGGTACGGGCGAAGTCCTGCATCCTCCCCAGCTCAACCTCAGTGTATTCATCCTCAATGGTCCGGCTCTTCCGAGCTTGTCCCCTTGTGTTTATATCTAACAATGGTAAACTTGGAAAAATTTAGAACTTTCGTTCCAATAGATTAGATTAGTGATTGGTCCACTACAAATTACATGTAAACATCTCCTCAAAATAATACTACAAAACACACTCAACAAGAAAAGCAGTTCATTTTCATCTACGAACTATGATTGGAAATATAGAGGTGTTAGGCAAATATTTGCAAAAATTAATTGGGTGATCAAAGGAGAAATGTACCATAGCAAATTGATGCAAGAGGACTTGATGAGAAATCAAACGAGTAAAGAGATCCTCAAGGGGGGTTTGGAGAGTTTGGAGGAAAAAGAAAGAGAAATGAAGTGTTTGTGATTTAGGGTTGCCTCTTCCCTAGCAAATAGAATGGCTACGCGCGTGGTACGGTCACATGTGAAAGGATGAGATGTTGCCTAGAGGGGGGGGGGTGGTGAATAGGTGTTTTAAAAAACTATTATGAATTTGGCTTGTAAGAATGCAGAATTAAACTAACGTTTATTTTACAAGCACAAAACCAAAATATGCTAGGCTCAACTAAGTGCAACAACAACAACTCATGATAAGCAAGATAGGCACAAGATATATGTAACACAAGTGATAACAAGATATAAGTATTTCAAGCACGATGACTATCACAAGGAAAGGAAACTCCAGTATAAAGATAACCGAGGCACACAGAGACGAAGCTGTATTCCCATGTTCCCTCACACGAAGTGAGGTACGTCACGTTAGAGAGGTGCTGGTTACTACGAAGATCTCCCGAACACCACAAAGGCTCACCTTCTTCTCCAAACCAATTCCACGAAGGATAGAGGCCATTTCCTTATGGCTAGCTTTTCCTCCACTCCGGAGATGACAAGCACCACAACCACTTCACAAGCTCCAAGAAGGAGAAGCCAGAGTATCTTCGCAATCTTCCACGAAAAGGTCACCAGAGCACCAACCGCCAAGTCAACTAGCTAGGAGGTCACCCCTCCAAGATTAACAAGCTGACGATCTCTCACTCGAACTAATTGTAATGGAGAGATCAACATTGTGCAAGGATGCAAAGCAAGAACACCAAAGGTGGTCAAATCCTTCACACTCAAATTCCACCATAGCAACAAGTTCTAGGTAGGAATTAGAGAGGAAGGACAATGGATGAAATCGACAAATGACTCAAAGATCTAGATCTCAAGGGTTCCCCTCACTTAGAGGAGGAATTGATAGGTGGAGTTGTAGATCTATAGATCTCCTCTCTCAAATCCCTCAAGTATATGCAAGAATCATGGGAAGGATTGAAAGAATAAAGCGTTTGAAGAAGATGAATGGATATGTTTTTTAGTGCTCAAGAACCCTAGAAACATTGGGGAAGAATGCCCCCTTTTATACCCCTTCAAGAAAAGTTACCGTCTGAGGGTTAAGTCGAGCGAACCAGCGTATAGCCCGGCATGGCTGACCAAGAGCCTGGGCAACTCGGTACCACACTCGGTGGGCCGGGCCAGCTGCTCGGTGGTCCAAAAAACCCACCAACAGCTTACTCGGTGCCACACTCGGCAGGCCAACCCACAGGCCGGGTTACTCGGTGCCAAACTCGGCGTGCTGGATTCCCTACTAACATAAAACTGCCCTTATGAAAAACGCGATAACTTTTGCATCCGAACTCTGATTTCAATGATCTTGGGCTCATTGGAATCAAATTAACGGGCTCTACAACATTATGCATAGAAACACAGTAGTACACCCACGAAGTAAGAACACCAAGAAGAAATTTTTGACCTATCTATAAAGTACACACCGGTAAAACCTCCAAACCTAAAAACGCAATAGAAGATGAATATGAATTCCATTTTTGATGAACTTGGGCTTGTTGTAAAGCTAGAAAAAATCTCAAGAACCTTACACAAAAAAACACTAAGAAGCAAAAAGAATTAGGGATGCATAGTATGCAAAAGATGGAACTCCCTAAGACTATGTGATCAAGTTAACTAACCGAAAGCCCCTCTTGTTAGTGCGGCTATCAATCTTATAACCCGGTCTCCCAACAACCACCTTGACCTGGGTAAAAGGAAAAGCTAGCAAGGCCATACCTTTGCCTTGCGCATCCCGCTTGATCTTGATGACAAGGCTTCAAGCTCCATTCAAGTCTAATGCTTCACTCGATCATTGTTGCTTCGTGAAGACTCATGATTTGCTCCCCCATACATCACTATGGGATGGTTTCATTAAGGCATGTCTTCACATGTCCATTATTGCAAAATGTATGGCAATCTTCAAGCATGATCTTGTCGATATGCTCATCTTGGAATTTCCCTTCTCAACCTTGATGACGATCACCACTTGATGTCATCCTCCCATGAGCTATATGAGATCTTACTCTCGATGCATACCCATGGAAGATACCTAACCCACATAGACAACACAAAAACATATATAATGGGTTATCTCATGAAGTATAATTGACAAGGATTACCATACCACATGCTCTCATGTGGTACATTCTTGTGTTGACTAACTTTGAATTCAATATTTTCTCTTAGTCTTTGTCAACCTTGTATTTCCTCATGCTCTATCATAATATCTTGAGGCATATAAAGAGCTCTTCATTTGATTGCATGATCTAATCCTTAGTCAACCATAGCTCTCATGAGTCTATCATGACACCGACTTATAGCCATATCTTGAATTCTTCTCTTGAAATCGAACTATCAAGATCTTGATGATCCATTGCTTAACACATAAGCTAGAGCATGGATAAATTGAGTTCCACACAAGAACTCCATCTTCATTTCTTCTTCTTGATCATATAATATTCTTCTATTGAAATTGATGATCTTGATGCCAATACCAAAGTTATATCTCTATCTTCATGGAATCCACATTTGAATATAACACATGGATTACAAGAATTACCTATGTAATATTCCTTCATATAAACATAATGAAAATATTAGTCCATAGGGATTGCCATTAATGACCAAAACCACACATCGGAGCAATATACCCTTACAACATGGTACGGGCGTGGATGCCCGTACCAATGCTCGTTATCTTCCCAGTAGGTTTCGATGTTTTTTTTGTCGTGGTACGACCACCTGTTATGGTCAGGGCTGACCGCTCGTTAAGTTTGTTGTTCCCACGACTATTTTCCTGCCCAACTGGTATGGTTGCGTGGTACGGTCAGGGCTGACCGTACCACATATCGTTAATTGAACTTCTAATTCCATGAATTTTTTTGCTAAGCCAGCTCAGCGTTTCGGGACAGCCACGTGGTACGACCATGGCTAGGCGTATTAGTATCTGTTAAAACATCTATGGCCACTTGACGACTTGCTTTCTTAAGAATTTCTTCACGAACCTATTTATGTTGGTTTGGGTACAGAAAATGACAACATTTGCAGCACTAATACACTAATGATTTTCAATGAATATTGCTACGGATGATTATCATATTCTTTTTCTCTCCGTTGTTCGAAATTTGAACACTATATTATCAAAAACAACAAAAACTAAAAACTAAAACCTTGTTATTTCATACTATTTATCAGTGCTTGCCTCCCAAAAAGCGCTTTGTTTTAGGTCGTTTAACTCGATCTAATGAAGACTATCTTTTCTTTGCAATGGGTATTCCATCCCCAAGGTAGTTTGCTTTTAAGGTGATTATTTTGTCACCATTGGCCTTGTTCTTCTTTCTAGGAAAATGAACAATAAATGGTGCACACGAGGGTAATTCAAATCTCATGTTCCCTTCATGAAGATTAATCAAGGCTTTAGCGGTTCTCAAGAACGGCCTAACAATAATGATAGGCGCCACGGGGTCTTCCGGCATATCAACTATGACAAGATCAATAAGTGCAGGACAATTTTTAACTTGAATAACTATGTTTTATTTAATTTCCAAGGCTTGTTTGTAGGCGTAATCAACTAAGTGCAACTTAAGTTTAGTTGTCATGAAAGAACCAAGATGATTAAGTGATACGTCTCAAACGTATCTATAATTTTTGATACTCCATGCTTGTTTTACACCAATTCATATGTGTTTTGTTTACACTTCGTTGCACTTTTACATGATTTCTGACACTAGCCTATCAACAAGATGCCACACTGCCAGTTCCCTGTTTTCTGCTATTTTTGTATTCCAGAAAAGTTGTATAGGAAATATTCTCGAAATTGGCCGAAACAAAATCCGAAGTCAATATTTTACCGAAACGAAGACGAAGTACGGAGGGGGAACGAAGAGGCGCACCAGGGCGCCCACACCACCCTAGGCGCGGCCTAGGGCTGGCTCGCACCTAGGGTAGGTGTGGGGCCCATAGGCGCCCCACTGACCTGAATCCTCCACCTATTTATACATCTTCTTGGGAAAGCCCTGGATACCTGAGCCTCTATCCACGAAAAGTTCCATCACGGCCGCCACTGCCGAACCCATCTCAGGGGGTTCTGAAGCTCTTCCCGGCACCCTGCCGGAGGGGGAAATCATCGCTGGAGGCATCTACATCGTCATGCCCGTCTCCAAAGTGATGCGTGAGTAGTTCATCCCTGGACTATGGGTCCATAGCAGTAGCTAGATGGTTGTTTTCTTCACCTTGTGCTTCATGTATCGATCTTGTGAGCTGCCCTACATGATCAAGATCATCTTTATGTAATCCTCTATGTTTTGTTTGCTAGGATCCGATGAATATTGTGTACTATGTTAAGATTGATTATATATTCATGTCATATGTTATTTATGATCTTGCATGCTCTCCGTTGCTAGTAGAAACTCTGGCCAAGTGGATACTTGTGACTCCAAGAGGGGGTATTTATGCTCGATAGTAGGTTCATGCCTCTAGTTTCCTGGGCGAGTGACTTTATAACTTCTAAGGTTGTAGATGTGCTATTGCTACTAGAGATAACCCAACAATGTTTTATCCAAGGGTAAATATATTGTTTACTTTACACACATTACTTAATACGATAGTCTGTTGTTTGCAACTTTATACTGGAAGGGGTGCAGACGCTAACCTGAAGGTGGATTATTAGTCAAATACACAGTAGGATTATGGTCTATGTATTATGTTGTAATGCCCAATACCAAATTATCATATTAGTCATCTTGTCATGTATCGATCGATATTCTGTCAATTGCCCAGCTGTAATTTGTTTATCCAACATGCTATTTCTTTATGGAGAGACACCTCTAGTGACCTGTGGACCCCGGTCCTATTTCCTTTACTAATAAATTCAACTGCCCTAAAGCCTCTATGATCATTTATTTTTTGATTTGTAATATCACTTTATGCTTTGATTGATAATGTTTTGTCGCTATGCATGATTATGGCCATTATTGCTCTCTTAGTTGGTCGCTTCCAGTCTTTTTGCTAGCCTTCACCTGTACTGAGTATTAGCTCTACTCGTGCATCCAACCAGCAAATACCAAAGTTGCCAATTGTGTCCACCATATCTACCTATATGTGGTATTTCACGCCACTCCAAAGTAAATTTCTTGTGTGCTACCTTTAAACCTTCAAAAATTATCACATGTTTTGTGTAAATTATAGCTCATGGGAAAGTAGTCTAAAAACTATTGTGGCAAGTACTATGTTTTATGCATTTTTAATTCTTATAAGTTGCTTGTTGTGTGATAATCATGTTGTCATGAGGAACACCATCAATATGTTTTTGTTGAATATCATGTGAATTACTATGCATGCTCATCTTGTTTGAAGTAAGGGATATTTACCATGAGTTGCAAAGATTTGAGTATGCATATTGTTAGAGAGGAAAATTGGGCCGCCAACTAAAGCCATGTTCACATGGTGGAAGTTTCAGCCGAGCAAAAGTCCAAATATCTGTTGTCCTTGCTTTCCCGGTATGGATTTCCAAAAAGTTGAGGTTCATCAAAATTGAGAAATCAAATGAGATCCATGTCCTAAGGACCTTTGTACATGAGGCAAGGAGGTACCCCTTTGTGACACTTGGTTAAAACATATGTATGCGATGAAAATCCATGGAAGTCCAAGCTAATTAGGACAAGGTGTGAGCACTATTGGTATATATGAGACAATCAAACTTGTAGGAAGTAATTATGCATAAGCCATACTATTTATCACTACCGTTGACATAAATAGCACCCCTCAAAAATAAATATTTTCAACACTCCTATTGCTTTCAAAATAAAAAGCTCCAGCACATGGGTAATCCCTGCTTCCCTCTGCGAAGGGCCTTTCTTTTGCTTTCATGTTGAGTCTTCATCCTCTACTTTATGCACCGATTAAGAGAGCATAGTTATCATTTTTAGTGCAATGTGCATAGTCCCAAAATTATTATTTATTGATTCATGATTGTGCTATTGCTTGCTCTTAAATTACTTGTATCTAGTCACCCTTTGAACTTTGAAGGTGTCCTTGCATTTATGTTTTGCTATTCTATTAGGACATGTTGAGTACCACTTTATTATGTTTACTCTATGATCATAAACACACAGTTGCTTTTAATGCACTATTATCCATGATCCTTTGTTTGAGTTACTCTTCATGTTATAACATAGTTGCTAAGTTCAATTGAATCATATCTATCATGCCTATGTTAGAGTACTTAGATCCCAGCTCACAATGCTTTACATGCTTGATCAAGATTGTGTTGGCTTCATGTCACCTCAAAAATTATTTTGTTATCACTTACCTACTCGAGGACGAGAAGGTGTTAAGCTTGGGGATGCTGATACGTCTCAAACGTATCTATGATTTTTGATGCTCCATGCTTGTTTTAGACCAATTCATATGTGTTTTGCTTACACTTTGTTGCACTTTTACATGATTTCCGACACTAAACTATTAACAAGATGCCACAATGCCAGTTGCTTGTTTTCTGCTGTTTTTGTATTTCAGAAAAGTTGTATAGAAAATATTCTCGGAATTGGACGAAACAAAAGCCGAAGTCAATATTTTACCGAAACAAAGACAAAGTCCGGAGAGGGCCTAGGGCTGGCCCGTGCCTAGGGTAGGTGTGGGGCCCATATGCGCCCCACCGACCTGAATCCTTCGCTTATTTATAATCTTCTCGGAAAAACCCTAGATACGCGAGCCTCCATCCACGAAAAGTTCCGTCGCGGCCGCCATCGCCAAACCCAACTCGGGGGTTCCGAAGCTCTTCCCGGCACCCTTCCGGAGGGGGAAATCATTGCCGGAGGCATCTACATCGCCATGCCCGCCTCCGAAGTGATGCGTGACTAGTTCATCCCTGGACTATGGATCCATAGCAGTAGCTAGATAGTTGTCTTCTCCACCTTGTGCTTCATGTATCGATCTTGTGAGATGCCCTACATGATCAAGATCATCTTTATGTAATCGTCTATGTTTGGTTTGTTGGGATCCGATGAATATTGTGTACTATGTTAAGATTGATTATATATTCATTTCATATGTTATTTGTGATCTTGCATGCTCTCCGTTGCTAGTAGAAACTCTGGCCAAGTGGATACTTGTG
>NC_061512.1:219738203-220007394 GCF_022539505.1 Lolium rigidum | reverse complement strand
CATTTCTAAATCTACCCTTCGTTGTTCCTATGTTCTGGGTTATTACAGTATTTATGCTCGATAGTAGGTTCATGCCTCTAGTTTTCTGGGAGAGTGACTTTATAACTTCTAAGGTTGTAGATGTGTTGTTACTACTAGGTATAACCCAACAATGTTTTATCCAAGGGTAATTCTGTTGTTTACTTTACACACATTGCTTAATGCGATAGTCTGTTGCTTGCAACTTTATACTGGAAGGGGTGCGGACGCTAACCTGAAGGTGGATTATAAGTCATAGACGCAGTTGGATTACGGTCTATGTATTATGTTGTAATGCCCAATACCAAATTATCATAGTAATCATCTTGTCATGTATCGATCGATATTCTGTCAACTGCCTAGCTGTAATTTGTGTACCCAACATGCTATTTCTTTATGGAAAGACACCTCTAGTGACATGTGGTCCCCGGTCCTATTTAACTACAATCATGTTCTTTTTTTACTTTCTGCAAACATCTCCTTCCATTCGATACGTCTAATCCTTTGAGTTCCACAAACCGGTGAGATTGACAACCTCACTGCAAGTTAGGGCAAAGTACTTTGGTTGTGTTGTATGCAGGTTCCACGCTGTTGCTGACACCGGTAGTGCGCCCTGCCACTATTCAGCCAGCAACACCTTCAGAAGGCACGCCTTTCTCCTACTGGTCGATTAAACCTTGGTTTCTTACCGAGGGAAAACTTACTACTGTGCTCATCATATCTTCCTCTTGGGGTTCCCCAACAGTGTGAAGTCGGCGTTATGATAAGCACCATCATTAAGCCTATCAAATGAAGTTTTGGGAATTGTAGAAACACTAACACATAGATCACAAAGTGCAACAATTTCATAAGTCCCTAGTTTTATCTTTATAGTTGGCTCAAATATGTCATATAACTTGGCAGGTAGCTTTTTAGAAAATTTCTTGTATTCATTCTCATGCTCACGTACCTTCTCAACAACTTGATTAATAAAGATTTGGTACACTACTTCGTTACCTCCTCGAATGCCGAGGTTCCATAGTGATCATCATCCCGAGGTCTTCAACAATGTATTTGGGTGAGGGAGCGTTACCATAGTCCAACTCTCTAAGTTCATTCCCATCCGCAATGCTTCTTACCATCTTCAAATCTGCAATAAGGTTAGGCTCTAGTTTTCCCGCAAATTGGGCGAGACTTAGTGTTTGGCTTTCATCAATTTGACCAAGTTGAGCCTCTACAGTTCTAATTCTTTCTTGCAATTCATGTATATCAGTTTTCATAACCACCACTTGTTTATATAGTTTTCCTATTGAGGCTTCATGGTTCTCTCGTCATTTTGATTACAAGTTTATTTTGCTCAGTTTTAGCTTGCATGAAAGAGTTACGAGAATCTTCTAGTGATTGACGATTACCATTGCCATTTCATCCACTATAATTATTAGATGTTGCTCGCAGGATTAGGATATGGTTTTTGGAAATTGAATTATAACCTTTGTTCATTCATGTAGGGTAAGATTTATTGCGTGAAATAAAATCTACGTCCTCAACCTTAGCATCAGAGATGGCTTTACCTTCATTACCTTTTATCATGCAAATGAGATCATCTACCTTTGAAGTTAGGACTCCGTTCTTCTCCTCGGTGACTGAGTTCACCTTTCTTGAAGTGGATCGCTCCACGTGCCACTGCGAGTGGTTATCTTGCATCATTGAGGAGATTTGTAGCAACGTCGATCTCATTTCCCATAAAGGTTCCTCCTGCTGCAGTGTCCTACATAGACTTAAACATAGCATTATAAAATAGATGCAAGATGATCCATTCATCCATCTCATGATTGGAACAGTTTCTTACTGACTCTTTCATCCTTTCCCACGCAAGCGCTAGTGTCTCGCGGTCTTCCTATCTAAAGCATGTAATATTTGAACCAAGTTGCATGGTTTTCGCAAGTGAGAAAAACTTAGTCATGAACATATTGCAATAGTTTTCCCAACAAGTAATAGTTCCAGTAGGAAGCGACAATAACCATTCTTTAGCGTTCTATCTGAGTGAAAAGTAAAAAAAGACGCAACTTAACAACATTTGGATTAAGATCTTTAATGCGGAGCATATCGCATATCTCAGTAAAAGTATTTAAATTCATGCTCGTCTCCTCAACAACTGAACTTCCAAATTGGTTTTGTTGTACTAATGTTAAGAAATTAGGTTTGATTTCATAATTATCTGCATCAACTACAGGTTGAGTGATGGGTGCGTGGAAATAATTATCATTGTGAGTTCCAAACTCCCCAAGTTTTCTCGCTGCCATGCTACCAATTTCTAATGGGTTTTCTAACAGTAATGAACGAGAAATAAACACAAAAAAGTATTTTTTTTTCTTTTTTCTTTAAGAATACTAAGAAAACTACAAACTAAAACAATAATTAAACTAGCAAAAGAAATTTCTAATGACCTCACCATTGGTAGTGATTGCTTCCTCGACAAAGGCGCTAGAAAAAGGTTGATACCTTCGATCCAGATTAACATATTGTATCAAATCCACGGGAAGATCGCTTTTTTGATATAAGATCACTTAGACGAGACTTCTAGTATTCGTTTAATTCTTCTCTTACCGAACCAACGTTTTCTTGTGTAGGGTTGTGCATCGATGATTGGAGATAGGCCTGGGCTTGAGGTTTCCTCCTACAGCTATGAGTTAGTAGATGGGATTTAAAAATATAAAATACAACACACATATACACTATCATAGTCGAGGTAAAATATGCAACATTGATGTGGGCAGTGCATCCTAATGTGCACCATGACGCCGCATGCCGCGGTTTTCATGGATCAATTGTCCACCCCGGATTCCTCCGCATGCCAGGCGGAGCATGATTAGATAATAGCCTTAAGTTTTAGTGATTGGGCCGTTGCTGTGAGGATTAGGCCTCAGCCCATAACCCAAGTGGACTACTCAGACATAAATGGATGAACAATAGTAAACGTTGTATAAAAAATCTCAAAGAGATGAATGATGAGTCTTAAAATGCCGCCAATCTTATATCAAATTTGGATTAGAAGTACATGGAGAGGGGATGAAGATGGTGAAGGCATCGATGAAGCGTTGAAGTTGATGGCGGTGGCTTCGAGGCTTCGGTGGAGATGAGACCTGATCTGGCGGTAGAATGAAGTTTTTCAATGTGTGTGCTTGATGACGTTGGGATTTCAAGTGCAGAGTGTTGTATCAGCATAGTATTTCCCCACGAGGGTAACTCGAGGGTTATATCGAACTCTCGGGGAATTGAGAAAAGAGTTGTCTCCCTTCCTCTTCTTCTTGCAAATCCCGCAAAGTAAAATAGAGCCATGTGTCCCCAACTACACCGTGTGGTTGGCAAGCAAAAGGTTTCGTATTAGAAATAGTAAATAAAAGCAGTAACACAAGTAAAGTAAACTAGACAAATAAAGTAAACTAAGTAAAAGCTCTAAAAGAATGATTGTTTTTTTGTTTTTGTGTGTAATTAAGAGAATTAAATATTTTTGTATTTTCTGATTAAAATAGTGCTGCAAATAGAAACTAAGATAAGTGCAATGAAAAGGTGTATATTATGATTAAAATTGGACCGGGTTTCATGGGTTCACTTGTCTACTCTCTCTTTAGAGTTGTAGTGGATAATAACAATTCATCAATGAGATAATAATAATGGAACTTTAATATTTTTAAGATACGCATTTCTTATGGGCATCACGTCCTAACATAGAGATGATGCAACACATCTCTCTTATACTCCACAAGCAAGGGAAAACTCCATGCGATTTTGTATTAAGAATTAACAGAGCATAGCCATAAGTACTTTGACATGATGTTTGAATATCAAATATGCTACCTTGGACAAACAAGATCATCACTTTTGTCACGTGAGGAACATAGCAATGCATTCACTTCATCCCAAGTGAGGTAGCAAAAGAAAAGGAAAAGCCATAATAGATCATGAATTTGTTCTCACTATCCAATCACTAAAATCATGCTACTCCATCTAACACGCACATACCCCCCCCCACATGCTCTTGCATACAAGTTGGATCATAACCAATACTTAAGAACGGGGTACATAATATGCATCTATCAATACATCTTACACAAAATATATTCAAATCTCATATCACAGTATCATAGAATAAAGATCCACCACATAGGTATTACATATATGACAATAATCATGTTGGGCAGCTCATATGGTCCTAAGATCTATGAAGAAAAAAGAGAGAAATAGATCAAGCTACTGCCACAAACTCGTAGTCCAGAGGTGAAATGCCCCCTTGATCATGGTGCTGATGAGGAGGACGCTGGAAAAGGTGGAGATCCCTCTAGCGGCGGCTCCGGCGGAGTTTCCCCCATCAATCTTCGCTGCTGCAGCCTCTCCTTTCGTGATTCTGTGTTTCTACGGCGCTCTCTTCCCGAGAACCCTCAGAGGTCATATATATAGGGGTTTTTAGGTCAAAATAAGTCAGTTCGCAAAAGAATCAAGCGAATCGGACGATCGACAACGAAAAGAGATTAGGTGGCGTGCCCCCCAGCTGGGAGCGGCAACTGACCTCTTTTGGGCCTCCAGGCCCTCCAGGTCAAGTCCAAGTGCTCCTGCTGCTTCTCTTGATGAAAAAAATGACGTCCTCGAATCCTAGCTCAATTTGACTCCGTGTAGGTCTCTGAAAGTGAAAAATACACAAAACATGGTTTTACTGTTCTGCAGAGTTATAACCCAAATAAAGGGGATCATTGGTAAATCTACATAAATCAATATAAAATATGGAAATAACATCATATACGTTGCAAATATGTGGGAATATGTGTTAATAAAGTACAAAGTTCATGAATGCATTTTACATGCATCAACATCCCCCAAGCTTAACCTATGCTCGTCTTCGAGCATAAATGTGATAAAACTAACATGAACTTTGGAGTTTATTGCATTGCTTCTATGTGATCCTGCAAAGTCTTACAAGGTTCAGCCAATAAAGAATGACAATAAGTAAATGAACTATAAAGTGATAACTATTACATTCTACAAAGCATGCTTAATAATAAATAGCATTGTAAGCAAATGAATGATAATTATTATGAATCATAAAACATGCTTGGATAATTATATAGTAATTATTTGGAAGACTCATTGTCCTCTCTTTTTATTCTTTTGACTCTCTTGACTCCTGAACACAAAAATGTAAGTTGGGAATATATGTGCTAGTCCTCCAAAAAAATAAAAGGTAAAGATAGCATCAAGCAAGATTTTGAGATATGCAACTTATGTCAACAATACTCATAAGGATGGGGTTCCATGCATCTCTTTGTTATAGAGATACCCATGATTCATATGTTTGACCTCTTATAAGTAAGTATGCATCATGCTCTAGCACTTTGATAACCACACCTCGTATTACTCAACGTTTGACTACCACAGACCTTTCACATATTGTTTTAACCAAGAATAACACAAAGGGGTACCTCCATGCCGCATGTACAAAGGAACTTGGGATATTTTGAGTCTCAACTTTATAGGCCATCCATACCGGGACAACATGGACAACAGTCTTGTGAGCATCCTTACTAAAATCTCTCTCTCACTTTTTTCTCGCTACCTTTTTTCTGTCTTTCTTTTTCCACTGTCTTTCTTTTTTCTTTCTTTCTTTCTTTTTTCTTTTCTCTCTTCCTATTGAGGACGCTCATGCTGAGTCTTCCACGATGATTAGGCATGGCATTGGTTTGCCCCAATGCACTTCTCTAACATATATGTATACTCTAGTCTTTATTTGATAATCTCTTTTATTTCATCCGAGATGGCTAACCAGTAATCTAAAGACATGATGATAAACTCATGAGTAAGTGCAATGTTGAAAGGTATTTCCCATGTCATCATGGTTCCAACCTAGCTCATTACTCACAATTAGTCAAACCCACAACATTTATAGTGGTGTTTTTCTTCCATACCTTACCTATGAGCTTTAAATTACACAAAAAGGAATATTTTGAAATGATTGGAGGCATAAAATACATATTATACTTGGAATAGCAAGTGATATGTAGGTAGGTATGATAGACATTTTGGTTTGAGTTGAATTGGAAACGAGTCTATGCTTGTGTGAGAATTCAACTTTTTGGCTAGCAAGAGATCTAGAGGCATGCAATATTATTCTTAGTGCTATTCATTTATCATCAAACAATGATACTTAATGTTAAACATATATATATATATATACTAGTAATAAGTAGAACTAAATAAGGAACACAATAATCATCATTCAATAAAGCATTTGAAACTAGTAGTACCATGCACAATATAAATTTCAGCTTTTAATTGGCATCCATCTTCATCTTTTAATAATATGCAACTTATTTTTATTGAGGCATTCATGAATATAGAGTTTAGTTCATTAGCTCTTTAATAAGCATGAAAAATATTCAATGTGATGGTCTTCTTTATTTCAAACCAAAATTAGACAAAAAAAAAGGACGCTCCAACTTTTAGCGAGAATTCTATGTTGCTCAAAAAACAAAGTTTCAAAGTGTGCAAATCGAGAGTTTTAGTATATATCCAATGGGGTGCCTTGGGCATCCCCAAGATTATGGTCTTCACCATTCTTGGATTGCTCTTGGTGTGGTGTTCCTCTATTCCCTGTGAAAAAACTTCAACACAAAACTTTCTTCCCACTCTTTTCTATGGGGTGACATTAGTGGTATAGGAATAATATGCTTTCTGCCCTTTTATTCAATGATAACATAATTCCTTTATGTACCAGAGAGAACATAAAGTTCTACATATTCTTAGAAAATCAAAAGATTCAAGAAAAATGATTTTGGAACTCAAAGGAATGGTGCAAACATTAAGAATCTGTCAAAAAAATATGGCAGAAGCAAAACTGATTTTTTTCGACCACTAAGACATTTCAGGAATTTTAGAATTTTTTTGTGCATATAGAGGATGAGAAGTTGCAACTACTGTGAATTTATCAAGATTTTAGGAGTTACCAAAAAATCATAAAATCATGCACTAAAAAGTGCAGCGCAGAAATCAGCAACTACCACTTTGTTTCACAACTTTTAACATCCAAATGGATAAAAACTTGGTACTTTATTTAAAATCCAGAGAGTAAAAAAACTTCTTGCAACATCAAGAATGCAAAAGAAAAACCAAACATAAAAACATCTCGGGTTTCCTCCCGTAAAGCGCTTTCTTTATAGCCATATAACTAGGCTTACTTACTTAGTTTAAGTTGTATGGAAATCATGTGGTAGCTTGAATCTTGGTGCTACCTCCTTCTTTATTGGAAAGTGCTCCATACACTTCTTATGTGGGAATTGGAATTTAACATTCTCCTCTTTTGAATCAATAATAGCCCCTGTAGTTCTCAAGAAGGGTCTCCCAATAATTATAGGACTAGAGGTATTGCTACCCATGTCCATGATAATAAAATCCACAAGCACATATGTCATATGTAATTCAACCATAACATTATTAACTCTTCCTAATGATTTTTTGTTGAATCATCAGCAAGTAAAACATATATAGAGCATTTTTCCATATTCTTAAGATTTAACAAATCATATAGCTCTTTAGATAAAACATATACACTAGATCCTAAATCTAGAATAGCATGTTGCGTCTCTTTGTCTATAGCAATTAATATCTTGGGGATCCAAGCATCCCCAAACTTAGGTGGTATCATAGCTTCATTTTTATATATTTCTATCTTTTCTTTGATAACATAATTAGCAATATAAGTCCAAACCTAGCTTGATGAATATTGATAGTAGGATCTTTAGAAAACTTTTCAAGAATAGCAATAAGTTCATGCAAGCTACATTTACCAAGATCTAATAATGGCTCTCTTATTTCACTAATCATTTTTTACTTCTTTTATTTGTTTATCATTTGCAAGCATAAGTGTTTCTTCTTCTTCCATAGCATTAAGAGTCTCCCAAGATTTATCTTTTACCTCTTGCACATATTTGATAGTTTCTTCATGATTCTTTTGTTGTAGGATATTCTTAAAAGACAAAACTTCTTGTGTTAAGAGATCCACTTTTTCATTTAAAGCATCTTATCTTTCAAACTTTGCTATGAATTCTTTGTTTAATTTTTTTTGGGTGGATATAAAATATCTAATGGTGTTTCCTAATTCATTGGAGTTATTATTACCACTAGTATATTTATTGGGCACATAAGGTGGCCGGCCATAGGTATTGTTGTAATTGTTCCCATATCCATGATCACCAAAGTTTCTTATATAGTTGACATCTACATTTTCATTGGTGTTTCCAACTAATTCTTGTAGAGAAACATTACCATTATTTTTCTTTTTTATGTAAGCTAATATGGTATCAATTTTATTGGATAATGGATCTACTTCTTCAATAGAGTGACTTTTCTTAGTGGGATTAAGTTCTCTTTCAGTGTGCCATTGACTATGGTTGTGTAGCATGCTTTCTAAGATGGCTTTAGCTTCGGGCACAGTTTTACTTATGAATACACCCCCCGCAGTAGAGTCTATCATGCTTCTTGATATTATATTTAACCCATTATAGAAAGAGTGTAGGATGGTCCATTCATTTACTCCATGTGATGGGCAACTTCTAAGCATGTTTTTAATTCTTTCCCAAGTTGTTGCTACATGTTCATTATCATTTTGCCTAAATGATAGGATGTTATTTCTATTTTGTAGGATCTTAACAGGTGGGTAATACTTTTTAATAAACTAGCAAGGTGGCCCTCGCAAATGCGAGGGCATCATCTTTAGCAGGTTAAAGCTCATGATGATATAAATTTATGATGTCATAGATAACACAAATTTGAAATTCTCCCACAAAATTATATGAGTTAAAACGTCACATTTGTGATATTATTTTTGAATTATTTTTGTGAATAATAGATACCATGGCATCTCCATTAATACCATGTCACATCTTCTAAAATTCCGCCATTTTTTTAGTTGATATTGAAGGTGCAACCTTGCATTAGTGGTTTTTTATCATGAGAATCCAACATATTGTTATTGCTCCTCTTACACTTGCATCATTGTTCTCTCTAATGATAGTCCGACGAACAACCTAAATATATATATTGTTCTTACTCTATTTTCTGTTTAATCCAACTATGCCAACGGATTACTTATGTATCATTGAGTTTGATTCCAAATAAGAACTCCAAAGTTTTTCACATGATCATTCTAAAGCTAACTCTTGAGGCACATGGAGCAATCTTCTCTTGATTCTATATCATTACGCCAGTGTGGAAATTTTGATAAAACAACTTAAAATCCACGCATAACAGTATTAAAATAATAATAAATTAGAAATATGAACCTAATTATTGTTTATTTTACTGCATCATACGCTCTCACCCGAAATCCGAATCAATATAACCCTAAATTTGTGTGGACTCGGCTTAGAAGTTTGACATGTCTGTCTTGAAATCACCATTTGGAAAATTTCGTAAACAAATGTAGCCAAACATAGCGGTGAGTTTGAAATCCAAAATCATATAATAAATTACTTATAATCATTTATAGAGCTTTTTCTAACATGTTTCTTTAAAACATTGCAATCTATCGAATATAATTCATCTAACACGCGGCTTATTCACTCTCCGAAACCAATTAGACAGTTTTCTCATAATAACTGATTAACAATGAGTTGTGATAAACCCCATGGCATGTATGTGTGATGCACACACGGTATCATGCACTTACCATGCATGATTGTGTGCGCTTAGGAAAGTGACCCATCGTATATTACCTGAAATTGTGGAGAATGACTTGTATCCAACGCTTCGAGCTAAATAATTGTGGAGCCAGATTCGTGTGCAATATTTACGGATAATATGATTTTTTATATCATACATACCCACACCATAGGCGATTTATGATTCATCGTTCCGATATGTATTTCGCCTAGTTTTCCTATTTTTATATTTTTGGTTACAGACTCTTTGAACAGCTGTGTGCATCCTGGTTATGCAGAGGCTGGATGTAATTGCTTTCCCAAAAGTAATAAAGCATCCTTTATCGAAAAAAATACACGTGCTCTACTTTTCACTACCTCTATCCCGGAAAGGTTGTTCTAAGTTTTTTTAATTTTAAATAATCTATAAACGTTTTAATGTAAAAATACATCTGAGTTTAGAAAAATCTTCTACATTCTTCTCAAGAGGGAGGGATTATTTTTTTTCCCTTCCGATTGTTTAAATATACTCAATTTATGTATAATATAAATCACTTCACACTAATTACCATAATGTCCACCATGGTCTTCTGGGCAGCCGGGCTCGACGGCGGGAAGACGGCAGGAACTCGACACACAACGCGTTTTCCTCAGCGGCATTCTCGCTCAGCTACTGCGGGGTAGCCTATGGTGCATGTGGTTACTAAAAAAATCTGAATTCTGATTTTTGTATGTTTCACGTTCTAGTCTAGAGATATTGCCATGGTATTTACACGCGACACGTTTCAGCTCTTGCATGGTACACTCACCTAAACTTTTTAGAAAATTAGTCTGAACATGATAAGCAAATAGACACGCACGTATATGGCTTACTCAGACGTGATCAAATAGGACTCCTACAGTTAAAAAAGGCAATACCCTTTAATCGTACAGGGAAGAGACTCAGGTTTCCATGTTTTTCATTAAACTACACTTTTACGTGACTTGACTTCCAGTGTCAAATAAAAAAAATGGTACTACTTTTTTTTCCATAAAATCCCAGCCGTGAGTTATAGACTTAATTGTGGTGGTCTGGATATTTTGCCAAGAAATAAATAGATCGTGTCAAGTTCACATCCGTGTTATACATGTGTACGTTTACGTAATTATTCATCCCTCATTAAATCCTGACCATGCATTACAGATCCAATGATAAATAATAATTTGAGTGATGTGGATTAACCTCGTGTCTCTATTTAAAACCCCTTATTTTACTTTTATTATATAATAGATTCTTCTTTAAGATCAACCCAAGAATTTTATGCTAGCAGTAGGTAATGATAATAGCCATTCTTTAGCTTTTCCTCTAAGTGAAAATGGGAATAATTTAAGATTGACAATATTATTTTCCACATTTTTAAACTTTTGCATATCACAAATTTCACAGAAATCATGCAAATGCATAGAGGCATCTTCACTAGCACTACCACCAAATTGTTCTCTAGTTATTAGATTTAATAACCCAAGACTTACTTCAAAGCTTTTGTCAGTTATTTTAGGTGTTGCGATAGGCTTAGCAATAAAATGATCATTTGGAGTGTTTGTGTAATCACACGGTTTAGTACCTCTTTCTCCCATAATTTCTAACAAAAAGTTAGTACTAATTTTTATGTTTTTTGTGTTTTAAAAGAGAACTAGAAAGAAAAGACTAAAAACAAGACAAATAAAATACTTTGCAAAATCTAAAAGAGAAAAAGAGCTCACAGTGGTGCAACCTGTCCAAGCCTAGGTGTTTGCACAAAGTTGGAGATGAAGATGAAGGTGATGACAGTGCCAGAAAATGTCTTGCAGTCCCCTTGTGCTTCACACGCAACAACCACTATGAGATAGCTCTACAATTCCCCGACAACGGTGCCAGAAAATATTTTGGCAGTTGCCGTGGAAATTGTTGTACTCCTAGTTTGATGAGGATGCAGTTGTGAGATCCTCTTCCAATTCCCCGACAACGGCGCCAGAAAATATTCTTGATGACGTTGGGATTCCAACTGTACAGTGTTGTGTTAGCAGATTATTTTCCCCACAAGGGTGACTCGAGGCTTATACCAAACTCTCGGAGAATTGAGAAAAGAGTTGTCTCCCTTCCTCTTCTTCTAGCAATCATGCAAAGTAAAATAAAGCCTTGTGTCCCCAACTTTACCGTGTGGTTGTCAAGCACAAGATTTCGTATTAGTAATAGTAAATAAAAGTAGTAACACAAGTAAAGTAAACTTGACAAATAAAGTAAACTAAGTAAAAGCGGTAAAAGGATGATTGTTTTTGGGTTTTGTGTGTAATTAAGAGATTTTTTTTTTGTATTTTTGGATTAAAATAGTGTTGCAAATAGAAAGTAAGATAAATGCAATGGAAATGTGTTTCTTATGATTAAAATTGGACATGAGTTTATGGGTTCACTTGTCAACTCTTTCTTTAAAGTTGTAGTGGATAATAACAATTCATCAATGAGATAATAATAATAGAACTTCAATATGTGTAAGATACACATTTTTATGGGTATCACATCTTAACATAGAGATGATGCAACACATCTCTCTTATACTCCACAAGAAAGGGAAAAATCCATGCGATCTTGTATTGAGAATTAATAGAGCATAGCCATAAGTACTTTGATATGATGTTTGAATATCAAATATGCTACCTTGAACAAACAAGATCATCACTTTTGTCACGTGACGAACATAGCAATGCATTCACTTTATCCCTAGTGAGGTAGCAAAATAAAAGGCAAAGGCATAATAGATCATGAATTTGTTGTCTCAATCCAATCACTAAAACCATGCTACTCCATCTAATACACACATCTTCCCACACATGTTCTTGCATACAAGTTGGATCATAACCAATACTTAAGAACGGGGTACATAATATGCATCTATCAATACATCTTACACAAAATAGATTCAAATCTCATATCACAATATCATAGAATAAATATCCACCACATAGCTATTACATTTATGACCATAATCATGTTAGGCAGCTCATATGGTACTAAGATCTATGAAGAACAAGAGAGAAATAGATCAAGCTACTGCCACAAACCCGTAGTCCAGTGGTGGACTACTCCCCCTTGATCATGGTGCTGATGAGGAAGACGTTGGAGAATGTGGAGATCCCTCCGGCGGCGGCTCCGGTGGAGTTTTCCCCTCCAATATTCGCTGCTACAGCCTCTATTTTCGTCTTTCTATGTTTCTGTGCCGCTCTCTTCCCAAGAACCCTCGGGAGTCATATATATAGGGGTTTTATGTCAAAAGTAGTAGGTTCACGAAAGAATCAAGCGAATCGGACGATCGACAGCGAAAAGAGATGAGGTGACGCGCGCCACCTGCCCTCTTTTGGGCCTCCATGACCTCCAGGTTAGGTCCAAGTGCTCCTGATGATTCTCTGGATGAAAAAATGACGTTCCCGGAATTCTAGCTCAGTTTGACTCCGTATAGGTCTCTGAAAGTGAAAAATACACAAAACATGGTTTTCCTGTTCTGCAGAGTTATAACCCAAATAAAGCCGATCATTGGTAAATCCCCATAAACCAATATAAAATGAAAATAATATTATACATGTTGCAAATATGTGGGAATATGTGTTAATAAAATACAAAATTCATGTATGCATTTTACATGCATCAGTGTTCGTCAAATGCCTCGCGACCCTTCACCATTTTATATCAGGTTCGACAAGGCGGAGCCACCTACACATGGTACGGTCATCCTATATGGGCGGGGATGACCGTACCATGGGTCGTTAAATCTTCTGTTGATCGTCTCACGGTCCTGGTTGACTTGGTGATGATTCCAGCTCGTGATTCTTCATTAAATACCCTTGATTTTCTCCTATTTGCTTCCATTTCAGAACAAAATAATTAAAGTAGAGGATTTTTCACACCCTAGTGTGAATTAGCTTCTATTAGTAGAGAACTAGAGATAGGAAGATATTTGGTGCATGCAGGCCTGACGATGAAGCAGCTTACCGTGCGCGGTGATTCCCAATCGGTGATCCAGCATGTCAACAAAGACTACCGATGCGCCTTGATGGAGGCCTACGTAGAGGAGGTACATAAGCTGAAGCGACGTTTCAATGGAATGCAGATGAGCACATCCATCGAACCAAGAACTTTGTCGCCTGTTCCGGAAACCTGCGTGAAAATATCCCATTACCTCAGGCATTTTCATTGAGCGGCTCTTCCGCCCCTCGACCCCGCCCACCCCAAGCTGGGGAATCCTGGGCGGATCTGGCAATTACTCAAGCACGGGCAGATGCCATCCCCACTAAGCATGTATTCCTTGCCGTGGAGGGGAAGCCACCGCGATGGGCTGAAGAGATGTATTAGTTCCTAGGACAGAAAACCCTACCGAAGGAGGAGCACTTGGCCGATCGCGTTTCTCGCTAGGCCAAGATGTATATCCTCATAGGCAGGAGAATGGGGACACCCTATGATATATTTTTCAGGAAGAAGGTTGCATCCTGATGGAGGAGGTCCACATGGGAATGTGCGCCTTCCACCTTGGCCCCAAGGCAATGGTCGAAAAGGCATATCAGCAAGGCTTCTACTGGCTCACCGCCCTCCGCGATGCAGAGTGCCTAGTTAGAACTTGCGATGCCTGCCAAGAATATCCTCCAGCTCAAATCTTTTTAGCACCATAGATTATTCGGTAAATTAAAACCAAAACAAAGCCTTCTAACACTAAGAGAATTATAATAAAATATATGTAAATCAAGAAAATGCAAACCCAGGTTTGGATGGCTCGATGGAGTCATACCTATCCAACCACTTTAGTTTTACATGTTGTTTTGACCTTCATCTCTGCGAGACATTTTATTTAATTGTTTAATTTGTGTGTGTTTCAGAAATTGTTTTAAAATTAATAAAATTGTTTTTGCCACAAAACCAACTTGGTTGAACTCTATCAAACCATATCTATGTATATGTATAAAGATTATCCACTGGTATGGTACTAAGAGTGATTATATAATGCTATATGTCAAGATCTTCTTCGCTGGTTCATTCATGGACCGATAATATGATATTTGAATTTTAAGGATTTGAATGGTGAATTTGGCATCGAAGATGGTTGTGTGCATCAGTTAATGCAGAGGGCGAGGTTGTACTCTCCTTTTTCAAACAAAAGAAAACAAAAATAATACAAGATACCATATTGTACTGAATTTTGGTAGGGTACGGCTAAGAAAGTCAATGATAGCGGGTAGAGGCCATGCGGAGCTACATAAAGAAAGTCAATGATCAGTGTGGAGCCAACACATGATTTCACGGGCGGGTAGTAGAGATCACATGTCCGTCCCTCTCGATCTGCATGCTCAGGCACACTCGGTGCGTATATTTAGTTTTGAGCGCGTATGTAGCCATCTACAAGACCACAGCTTCTGAGCAAAACAGCTTGACGCTGATCCTTCTTTGGCTGACCGGTTGTAACAACTCACCAGTTCTGTGTAAGCTGCCAACATGGCATCAAGAGGGAAAGAGGGGATATGAAAACAGTGAGTGACCATCCTTTCCGAATCGCCCGAGCGTCGAAACAGCTTGCAGACGAATTTGATGCTCTTGGGTCATGATCTCTGTCCCGATCGGGATATCACACACAGGCTGAGAGGCTCCAAAAAGTAAAAGACAGACTAGAAGGGCTCTCTCTGTCTCACCCGAGAACTGCAGTATAGCCGTCCAATTGATGCTAATCGCATGTCTGGTGGGAGGAACGGGCCAAGACCAATCTTGTTGATGGCTACGACTGCTGTTCTGTGTCGGGGTAATTGCCACTGTACGGCTAGACTGGAATGTTAGTTAATCAAGGGGGGGTGATCAAGACAGGCAAAAAGGTTCAACACGACCAATCACTAGTCGACAATGTCTGAGGTGGCCAGTCACCGTCATTTTTCGACTATTCACTGTCCTTTTTCTAGGAAAACTAATCACGACGCATACTAATTGACCAGCTACCTGTGGAATTGTGGACTAATGACCCGTTTTTTTAGTTCAGTGCTACCTGCTCGACATTGTCAACTAGTGACAAATGGCCATGACTGCCAGAGTACAGCATCGCTAACTCTGATACTATAATGCATGAGTTAACCTAGCATAGCATATATCCTCGTGAGAGACGTGTTATAAAAGACAAGGGTTATCCAGCAGGAAGGATCTTTGAGGTGCAAACCCCGACATCTAATCAAATTCAATGGGTGAGGGACATAGAGGGTGCGTTTGGCATATTTGATGTTTGCTTCTTCAGGATTCTCTCTCCGTACACCATTTCACATTTGAGCTGTTTCCACGATAATATATACTACTAACTAAGTCACCATGACGCGCCCTTCTGTTTTTATGATATTTCAATAGTTTCAACTTGCATCATGCATTATATCCAAGCTGCGGACCTCCAATAGAGCTGAGAGAAGTTGACTTATATGCAGATACATGGAATATGTAGGAAAGAAGATGCAAGAATGAATCAAAGGACAACATCTTGTCAATATTATACGTCTTCCACACAGCAATAATGCATCGTGTACTTTATGCTGAGTTATACGACTTTTGAGATATTTAGGCATTATGAAACCCACGATTGGAAACTATTTCATCACGAGCTCTTTTACGGTGATTGGCATGGAACTTTGGTTCCAACTAATCGAATCTTGGTTCCGTCTAATCTAATTTTTCGTGACCGTTAATTAAATCAGTGATAAATTTCCTGTAAGTTCTATAATGCTACAACAACTCTGAACACACGTTTTAGAGTCAACTCATCGAATCAGAATCAAGTCAAAATGAAAATCAAAATCAGGAAGCTCCTCAAATCAGAACATCGTGCACTTCCCACGAGCGCTCGCCGCCGCCCCGCAGCCACCGCTGCCCCCCCCCCCTACGCATGGACTCAAGGCCTTGGCCTCTCCATCGCACCCCTCTCCTCCGTCGCAGCCGCGAGGCGCCGCCCCTCCCCCGTCGTGGGGACTCACAGCCCTGGCCTCTCCGTCGAACCCCCCTCTCCTCCATCGCAGCCGCGAGCCGTCGCCCCCTCCCCCCGTCGCAGGGCCCCGTCTTGTGAAAGGAAAATAAGTCTAAACAGAGGTTGGCTTAATGCTCCTACTGCAGCTGGAGTCTGAGACCGTTGTTGCTTCTTCTTGCTCGCGATGTCTAAGGATACTCTGTGAGTTGTGCAACTGTGCCTGGACATCCATTGTATCTTCATAGCATAATGTTTGTTTGTACAACAATTTTTTAAAGATATATCGGTTTTCATTTTACTCACTGGCAGGATGGCACGCCACTGACTGAACTCTCACGGTCAGTCTACTGTCCTTCTTCTCCGCATAATTTAGCCGGTGAAATTGAAACTGCCTCCTATGTTTGATGACACATTTAGTGGCCCCATAGAACATGTCTGTATTAAGGCGAACTAGAGATGATTCATGGTTGATCTTTCCCATATAGCAAGCTACACTCTAACTCACACTGATCTGTATACTTATTTAGACATGCATTTAAGCAAGGCACTCATTCACTGTGCAAAACATGTTTGTTCTAAGCTAACTAGGGTCAGGAGCTCAGGAAAATTCTCAGTTAAGAGATGTGCTTGCATATGTCATGGTGGAAACATGACATAAGTTTGTGATGCAGCCCACTAAAATTTCCAGACAGAAGTATAGACAAACGGCAATGATGCACTGTTACCACCGGTAGAAAAACAGGCTTCCGTCCAGCACCATAAGTCGCGAAGCTAAAGGAACCGCGACTAATGGGACCTTTAGTCGCGGTTCGGGAGGCGAACCGCGACCAAAGGCCTGAGCCCAGGGCGCACGGTGGCCAGCTGGTGCACGTGGGGGGGCTTTAGTTGCGGTTGGCCAGGCCAACCGCGACTAAAGGTGCCCGAAGGCCTTTAGTCGCGGTTGGCCAGGCTAACCGGGACTAAAGCCCCTCCCCTATATATACCCATCCAGCAGCCAACACTTAGCCATTTGGAGCCATTCTCTTCACAAACTTCACAAGTGAGTGTTAGGTTTGCTTTTGGTTCCTCTTATGCACATAAGGTGTTTGATGAAATGCCCCAAGAGCATGAAACAAACATGATATGAAGTGTTGGAGCCACACTTGAGCTTTCTCATTTATTTTTTCCTCCTCGATCGCGGTTAGCAACTTGAACCTTTGATGTGTCATTGATAAAATATGCATGTGTGTAGTTCATTGTTTAATTTATATTGTTTGTAGCTAGTTAGTTTAACAAATGCATGATGGTTAATTATATATTTTATATTATAATAATGCAGATGAATCGGCAATGGATGTACGGTAACCGACTCTCCGGCGAGTTCAAGACGGGTTTGAAAGATTTCCTCGTAGTGGCTAATGCGAACAAGCAGTGGGGGTTTTGTTATCTCGTCCATGTGTTAACCGTAAGAATCGAAGGGTTACTCTTCCTCAAGAGATGTTCACATGCACCTGCTTCGGCACGGTTTCATGCCAAGCTATAATTGTTGGACCAAGCATGGAGAAAGAGGGGTTATAATGGAAGAAGATGAAGAAGGGGATGATTTCATCGATGAAAGCTATCTTGCTCATTTCGGTGATACTTTCATGGAGGATGCTCGAAGGTGAAGGGGAAGGTGAAGAAGAGGCACGTGATGATCCCGTTGATGATCTTGGTCGGACCATTGCCGATGCACGGAGACGCTGCGAAACCGAAAAGGAGAGGGAGAATTTGGATCGCATGTTAGAGGATCACGAGAAGGCGCTGTACCCGGATGCGATGATGGTCTGAAAAAGCTGGGCTGCACACCTGGATTTGCTGAAATGGAAGGCACGAGCAGGTGTAGCTGACTCGGCATTTGAAAACTTGCTGAAAATGTTGAAGAATATGTTTCCAAAGAATAACGAGTTGCCCGCCGATACGTACGAAGCAAAGAAGGTTGTCCGCCCTCTAGGTTTAGAGGTTCCGAAGATACATGCATGCATCAACGATCGCATCCTCTACCGCGGTGAATACGAGAATTTGAATGAATGCCCGGTATGCACCGCATTGCGTTATAAGATCGAGGCGATGACCCCGGTGACGATGTTGAGGGCCGGAAACCCAAGAAGAGGGTTCCCGCCAAGGTGATGTGGTATGCTCCTATAATACCACGGTTGAAACGTCCGTTCGGGAAAAAGAGCATGCCAAGTTGTTGCGATGGCACAAAGAGGACCGTAAGTCGGACGGGGAGTTGAGACACCCCGCAGATGGAACGCAATGGAGAAAGATCGACAGAGAGTTCAAAGATTTTGCAGCTGACGCAAGGAACATAAGATTTGGTCTAAGTACGGATGGCATGAATCCTTTTGGCGAGCGGAGCTCCAGCCATAGCACCTGGCCCGTGACTCTATGCATCTACAACCTTCCTCCTTGGTTGTGCATGAAGCGGAAGTTCATTATGATGCCGGTGCTCATCCAAGGTCCGAAGCAACCCGGCAACGACATCGATGTGTACCTAAGGCCATTAGTTGATGAACTTTTACAACCGTGGGGCAGACCTGGTGTCCGTGTGTGGGATGAGCACAAAGAAGAGGAATTTGACCTACGAGCGTTGCTTTTCATAACCATCAACGATTGGCCTGCTCTTAGTAACCTTTCGGGACTGTCAAATAAGGGATACAATGCATGCACGCACTGCTTACATGAGACTGAAAGTGTACATTTGCCAAATTGTAAGAAGAACGTGTACCTTGGGCATCGTCGATTTCTTCCGAAAGGTCATCCAAGAAGAAAGAAAGGCAAGCATTACAACGGCAAGGCAGATCACCGGCCGAAGCCTCGTGGAACACACCGGTGCCGAGGTATTTGATATGGTCAAGGATTTGAAATTCATCTTTGGAAAGGGTCCCGGCGGACAATCGGTTCCGAAGGGAGCCGACGGGCACGCAGACCATGTGGAAGAAGAAATCTATATTCCGGGAGCTAGAATATTGGAAAGTCCTAGAAGTCCGCTCCGCAATCGACGTGATGCACGTTACGAAGAATATTTGCGTGAACCTCCTAAGCTTCTTGGGCGTGTATGGGAAGTCAAATGATACAAAGGAAGCACGGCAGGACCAGCGAAAGTTTGAAAGACCCCGATGACCGGCATCCGGAACGGTTTCAAGGTCGTGCCGCCTACGCTCCGACCAAAGAAGAGAAGGTCATCTTTTTTGAATGCCCGAGCAAGTATGAAAGTCCCGTCCGGATTCTCGTCCAATATAAAGGGAATAATAAACATGGCGGAGAAAAAGTTCCAAAACCTAAAGTCTCACGACCGCCACGTGATTATGACGCAATTGCTTCCGATTGCTTTGAGGGGGCTCCTCGCAGGAAAATGTTCGAGTAGCCATTGTGAAGCTATGTGCATTCCTCAATGCAATCTCTCGGAAGGTAATCAATCCAGAAGTTCTACCACGGTTACGGAACGATGTGATCCAATGTCTTGTCGGTTTCGAGTTGGTGTTCCCGCCATCCTTCTTCAATATTATGAAGCACCTCCTGGTTCACCTAGTCGATGAGATTTCCATTCTCAGTCCTGTATTTCTACACAATATGTTCCCCTTCAAGAGGTTCATGGGAATATTAAAGAAATATGTTCGTAACCGTGCTAGGCCAGAAGGAAGCATCGCCAAGGGCTATGGAAATGAGGAGGTAATTGAGTTTTGTGTTGACTTTGTTCCTGACCTTAAGCCGATTGGTCTTCCTCGATCGCGGCACGAGGGGAGACTAAGTGGAAAAGGCACGATCGGAAGGAAATCAACGATATGTATGGACGGCCATTCTCCGACCGAAGCACACCACACGGTTCCGACCAATTCCAGCTTGGTGGCTCCGTACTTTGAGAAACACAAGAATATTTTACGCTCGGACAACCCCGGGAAGCCCGAATCCTGGATTAGGAAGGCCCACATGGAGACTTTCGGCGGTTGGTTGAGAAAACATTTAATGAATGACGATCATGTTGTAGATCAGCCGTACATGTTGGCCAAGACACCATCTTCGACTATAACGACTTTCCAAGGGTACGAGATAAATGAGAATACATTTTACACGATCGCCCAAGATAAAAAGAGCACCAACCAAAACAGTGGTGTCCGCTTTGATGCAGCAACCGAGAAGGGCAAAAGGTCACATATTATGGTTACATAGAGGAGATATGGGAACTTGACTATGGACCCTCCTTTAGGGTCCCTTTGTTCCGGTGCAAATGGTTCAAGCTAACAGGAGGTGGGGTAAAGGTGGACCAGCAATACGGAATGACAATGGTGGATTTCAACAATCTTGGTTACCTTGACGAACCATTCGTCCTAGCGAAAGATGTCGCTCAGGTTTTCTATGTGAAGGACATGAGTAGCAAACCGAGGAAACGGAAAGATAAGAAAACGATCAGTACATCATGCGATGATCCAAAGCGCCACATTGTTCTTTCAGGGAAAAGAAACATCGTGGGAGTGGAGGACAAGACAGACATGTCGAAGATTATAATATGTTTGCTGAAATTCCGCCCTTCAAAGTGAACACCGACCCAAGCATTAAGTTAAATGATGAGGATGCTCCATGGATACGGCACAATCGTAAGCAAGCAGGGACACAAGGAAAGAAATGATATGTAATAATTTATTGTACCAAACTTTGTTGAATGGATCATGTGAATTATATTACCCGTGATGTGTTTGGTGTCCATTTTCGAATGATTCAATTGACTCGAGATAGCACTGATGATACATGAAATTTGGAGTGATTCAGTCATACTCCCGCATACGAGAAATTTGGAGTGATTTAGTCATACTCCTGCCTAGGCGTATAATATGCATACTCGTAGTCTTCATAGCCGCCGCCGTTGTACCGGTAGTCGTCGCCTTCTAAGTTGCCGCCGTCGTCGCCGCTGCCGCCGCCGCCGTCGCCGGGCGGCGCTCGTGGCTCGAACCGAGGGTAGCGCATGCGGGGGATATCGCCGGCCGTGATGTAGTCCATGACGCTCCGTAGAGTCCGGCCGTACCACCATAGCCGACGGCCGGCCTCGTGGAAGTTTCCGGGAGGCGGACCGTCCTCCTCATACCTGGCGAGCGCCCTCTCACGCCGATTGATGAAGAAGGCGTCCCAAGTATGCTGGTTATCGGGATGCCAGCGGGGATTCATCCGCTGCTCCGGCGTGAGGTCGAGGTAGTAGTGGTTCGTGATGGCCGCCTGATACGTCCAAAACGTATCTACTTTCCCGAACACTTTTGCTATTGTTTTGCCTCTAATTTGTGTATTTTGGATGCAACTAACACGGACTAACGCTGTTTTCAGCAGAACTGTTCTGGTGTCTCGTTTTTGTGCAGAAATCCAACTTTCAGGAAAAACCTCGGGATTTTGACGAAAGGGCCTATTTTCCCAGAGTACTGACGGAGCCATAAGGACAATTGAAGTGGAGGCCCGAGGGCCCCACACCATAAGGCGGCGCGGCCCAGGGGGGGCCCGCGCGGCCATGTGGTGTGGCCCCCTCGGCCGGCCTCCGACGCCCCCTTTCGGACTACTTATTCGCCTCGACCTAAAAACGCACGGGGAGAAGGGGAAGTCGCCAGAAACCCTCCAGAACGCCGCCACATCGCGAAACTCCGCCGCGGGAGCCAGAAGTCTCCGTTCTGGCACTCCACCGGGACGGGGAATTGGAGGAGATCATCACCGCCATCCCCGCCAACGCCTCTCCATCAACCAGCCATGCTTTCCCCATCCATGTGTGAGTAATTCCCCCGCTGTAGGCCGAAGGGGATGGTAGGGATTGGATGAGATTGGTCATGTAATAGCATAAGATTGTTAGGGCATAGTGCCTAGTGTCCGTAGATGGTACTTTGAAGATATTGTTGCAACTTGTTATGCTTAATGCTTGTCACTAGGGCCCGAGTGCCATGATCTCAGATCTGAACATGTTATTGATTCATGAAGATATTCGTTGTTTATGATCTTACCTGCAAGTTGTATACACATGTCGCTGTCCGGAACCAATGGCCCCGAAGTGACGAAATCGGGACAACCGGAGGGAATGGTAGCGATGTGAGGATCACATGTGTTCACGGAGTGTTAATGCTTTGCTCCGGTACTCTATTAAAAGGAGTACCTTAATATCCAGATAGTTTCCTTGAGGCCCGGCTGCCACCGGCCGGTAGGACAAAAGATGTTGTGCAAGTTTCTCATTGCGAGCACGTACGACTATAATTGGAACACATGCCTACTGATTAATTCGTACTTGGATACCGTTTTATTATTATCTGCAAATGCCCTCGCTATGATTGTTACATGAGTTTCTCTCATCCATGCAACGCCCGTCATCCGTCCCCGTGCCTACAGTATTTTAATCCTGCTGTTTACTAAAATCACTACCGCTGTCTTTGTTACTCTGTCGTCGTTATTTCACTATCGCTACTGCTATAAAACCGTTACTACCGATAAACTCTTGCGAGCAAGTCTCGTTTCCAGGTGCAACTGAATTGACAACTCCGCCGTTAAGGCTTTCAAGTATTCTTTGTCTCCCCTTGTGTCGAATCAATAAATTGGGTAATACTTCCCTCGAAGACCGTTGCGATCCCCTATACTTGTGGGTCATCAAGACTATTTTCTCGGCGCCGTTGCCGGGGAGCATAGCTTTATTTGGAAGTTCACTTGGATTGATATTGTTCGCTGCAAATTCTCCATCATGGGTAAACCTCGCGATACTAAGGTCGCCATATTACCATCCACTACAAGAAAAGGTACAACTCGAGTACCTCCGCTGCTCTTGATTCACCATCCGTGATTGATAAACTTGTTTCACCGCCACATGCTTCAAATGATGGTACTTCTGCTGAATCTGAAAACTCTCATAATATTGATAATATTTCTGTTGTGCTTGATGATAGTGGTTCATTGGGAACTTTTCTAGATGCTAAAATTGCTAGGTCTAGACAAATTGAAAATGCTGAAACTCCCGATGTTGCTACACCTGTTAATTCACCTGAACTTGAATACTCTAGTGATGATCTTGATGAAGATTATGTGGAACTTGATGATGATTTTATTGAAAAATGCCATGCTACTACTGATGCAAGAAAAATTAAAAAGTTGCTTGCGTAACATACTCGTTAGATATAAACTCGTCTCCCGATCCTAAATTTGCCACATCTCCTATAAACATTAGGGATAAAGATTATGATTTTTCTCTTGATCTATCTCATATAGCTATTGTTGAGAAAACACCTTTTTGTGGTACTGAAAAAGAAAGTGTTGTTGAACACATGACTCGAGTTATCTACTTTGAGTAGCTTGTTTTCTCGATGATTTTAAGAAGCGTACTTACTTTGTTGCTAAAATCTTTCCATTCTCATTAAAGGATGACGCTAAAACTTGGTATAATAGTTTGCCACCTAGTTCTATTAAAAGTCCAAAAGAATTGCTTGCTCGTTTTCTTCCGGAAATACTTTCCTGCTAGTGCTCAACATGCTCGCTTTGCGTAGAGTTTATAATTTTGATCAAGGAGATGAAGAGAAATTGCCCGAGGCTTGGGCAAGATTTTGCTCTCTTATTAGAGCTCCGCCCGACCATGATTTAGAAAAGCATGATTTACTTGATATATTTTATAGTGGACTAACCATTGAGTCTAGGGCATACCTCGATAGTTGTGCTGGTTGTGTTTTCAGAAAAAACTCCGTGACGACGCCGAAGAATTATTGGCTAAAATAGGCCGGAATTATGATGATTGGACTACGCCCGAACCAACTCCAACGCCAATAGTGAAGAAGAGGGGTTTAATTAAATTGAATGATGAAGATATGAGGGAAGCCAAGAAGTCTCTCAAGGAGAAAGGTATTAAATCTGAAGATGTGAAGAATCTACCTCCCATAGAAGAATCTACCTCCCATAGGAGATAATTCCCCCTTCATCCATGATTGAGGTAAATTCCCTTCAACGCTTTACTAGGGAAGATATTCCGTATTCAAAACCTCCTGCGCAATGCTTAGATGAGTTTGATAATTATATTGTTAAGCAAGAAAATTTTAATATGAGAGTAGAGAATCATTTAATGGAAAATTCTCAAGCTATTAGTGAATTGCATGATATTGTGGAGAGAACCTCCAATGATGTTAAGATGCTTGTTAAACATTTTCATATGGTTCAAACTCAAATTGATCAACTCACTAAAGTGCAAAATGACTTGTTAGGAAATAATGCTAAAGAAAAACATGCTTATGAAGTAACAACTAGAGGTGGTGTTTCTACTCAGGATCATCTATATCCTGAGGGACATCCCAAAAGAGTTGAACAAGATTCCCAACGAACTAAAACTAGAGCTCCTTCTAAGAAAAAGAAGAAGAAACATAAAAATGTTGTAGAATCCTCTGAACCTGTTAATGATCCTAATAGTATTTCTATTTCTGATGCTGAAACTGAAAGTGGTAATGAACATGAGAAAGATAATGATAAGAATGATACTCCGGATAAAGAAGAGGTTGAAAAAGAACCTGAAAAGCATGCTAAAAATAAAAAGTATACTAAAGAAGATTTTATTACCGAGAAACATGGTAATGAAAGAGAACCTTGGGTGCAGAAGCCAATGCCTTTTCCTCGCTAAGAAACTAAAATCAAAGGAAGAAGAACACTATAATAAATTTTGTGGTTGGATGAAACCTTTATTCTTGCAAATCCCTTTGACTCGATGCTATTAAATTGCCTCCTTATTCAAAGTATATGAAAGATATTGTTACTAACAAAAGGAAAATCCCCAATGAGGAAATTTCTACTATGCTTGCTAATTACTCTTTCAATGGCAAAGTTCCAAAGAAGTTGGGCGACCTGGTATACCTACTATTCCTTGTTCTATTAAGAATAATTATGTTAAAACTGCTCTATGTGACTTGGGCGCCGGTGTTAGTGTTATGCCTTTTTCTCTTTATAAGAGACTTTACTTAGATAAGTTGATACCTACTGATATATCTTTGCAAATGGCTGATAAATCTACTGCTATTCCCGTTGGTATATGTGAGGATGTTCCCTGTTCAAGTTACTAATAACCGCTTGATATTAACTGATTTTGTTGTGTTGGAAATGCCCGAAGATGATAATATGTCTATTATTCTTGGGAGACCTTTTCTTAACACCGCAGGGGCTGTTATTGATTGCAATAAAGGAAAGGTTACTTTCAATGTTGATGATAAGGAATACACCGTCTATTTCCCCAAGAGGATTGAAAAAGCGTGCGGAGTTAATACTATTTCTCATGTGAGAACTATCAAAGTTGGAACTATCGATTGCCCTATATATGAGCCTAAAGAAGAATATCAAACTCTTGTGATTGGATCCATATCAATACAATTCAAGGTAACATGATTGATTTGAGGTTTATTTCTTCATATGCTATGTAAAATTTATTTGGTGGCAAGACTTGATCAACCTTGTTAACAAATACCTTTTATATGCATAGAGGAGGTAAACAACATTTCTTTCTTTCCTCCACTTGCTTTAGTTGCTGTAGCATTTTTAATTTGCAAAATTTCTTAGTTGATTTGAGATTTCAAAAAAAAATTTCCTGGCCAGTAATAATAAACTTAATACCCGTAAAATGTGCATTTTTCAAAGTTTTCAAAAATTCGCGAAAATTACACCGTTGGTCCTATTTTTCGACGAGGCACTCGGGAGCACCGTGAGGATGACCCGTGGGGCACCACAGGGTGCCACACCACAGGCCGGCGCGGCCAAAGAGGAGGGCGCGCCACCATGTGGTGTGGGCCCCTCCTTGCCCCACTACATCATCTCTTTCTCCCAAAGCATCTTCTCTCTCCCGAAAAAACTCGAACCAACTTTCTCTCACTCGCGTTTTTGCTCAAGAGCTCAGGATTTTTCGATCTCTTTGCTCAGCCCAGATTTTTGTTTGAAATTTGGCACATTTGCTCTCCGGTATGTGACTCCTTCGATTATCCAAATAGAATTTTGTTTGGTTGAGTATATCTTGATTATTTTGCTGCTGTAGGTAACATGTTTAGTGAGCTTACATGCTTGTTCTAAGTTGTAGAAATTAGTTTTGATGCATGATTAGTACTCTAGCAAGTTCCTATGGTAGTTTCCCTCAATTATATGTCACCAAATCAAGTTTTATATTGTTTGTTGAAAATTTCAGAAAATGAAGAAGTTCAAATTTGGAGAATTGTTCAAGAAAGGAACAACCAACGACCGGGAGGCCTTCTAGGACCGCCACCCAAATTAGGCGGTCGTACAATGAGGACATCATCGCGCCTAGCTTCGCGCCCCGAAGAGGACAATGGGGCTCCTAATGCCTCATCCTTCCCATGTTATGATTTTCTCGACAAATGCAGGGATATTGGATGATTTCTTCACCCTTGTCAACAGTGGCGGGCTTAACCACCTACGTTGGAGATGAAAGGGAGCAATACTACATGCTCACCAAAATTTTTGTCGAGAGCTTCAAGTTCCAAAACACGGAATATAATCCGACAGATTGCATTCAAGATCTATGGTACTCCCGTTACTATGGAATTGGAAGAATTTTGTCGTGCATTGGATATTGCCCCCGTAGGTACAAAGAAGGAGGATCGATAACAACCCTCGGGACTTGTTGGAGCTCTATCGAGGGATCACCAATGATGATCTGTCGCACCATTCACGGGGCAAGATAAGGAACATTCAACTCCCCGCCATTAAATATTTTGCATATTACGTTGCCACTAGCATACTTGGTAGGGAGAACACTAGCAATATTTCTAGTTACCATCTTTCTTTCTTGAATATTGCACTTACTGGACAGACATCTTATCATCTTGGTTCTCTTATTGCTCGCCGCTTGTCTACCAAGGGGCCTATTTTTGGAGGAACTATTGCACTCGCGCATTTTAACACATTTAGAGCTTCCTATTGATCCTAATGATGTGCCATTAACCCCTAGGAGGCTTGATGTCATTGCTATGAAAAGCCATCAATTTGTTACCACCGAGTCTACTTTAGATAATATGGCCTATAGAATGTTGTTTGCTGACGGGGATGAGAAAGAAATCCCTCTTCCCCAACCAGGTTTGTTCGATATTGACAGGCAACCATGGTCGCGCACTAAGGAGGAGGTGGATGAACATATGAAGATACAAGATTTTCATCAGCAGCATGACTCCGAGGACGCCGAGCCCTCCTACGATTACACCGTCACGTATCCGGGTGCTTCTTCTAGCACATACCCGGAATATGATCCATCTTCGTCGTATCACGGAGATACTACCTCATGGTCTCGATGGGGTTGAACTCCACTTAGGCCAAAAGCCTAAGCTTGGGGGGAGGTATACCGGCATCACTCATTCTTTGCATATTATGGTTGCTGGATACTTGTATATACTTGTTTAGTTTGTTTGAGTGGTTTTCTAATGAGAGGAAGATGATATTTGGGGAAGTGCTGCCTGAAAACAGATTCTGGACTGTTACCGTAAAAATCCGTGCGCACAGCCAGAACGTTATTTTGAGCTGCCAATTTTTGTGCAGGTTCCCCAGGTTGTTATCCAACTTTCATTAGTTGAACACTTTTTGAACTGAGCAACGTAAGATTTTTGTAAAAATCGATTTCTGTACTGCTGTCAGGTTTTGGCAGATTTCTGCCATCTCGCTTTTCTGTGTTTCTTTTAAGTTTGCTATTTCTTGCTTTCGCTTTGTTTCTTTCCTAAAACACAAAAAGACCAAAAATATTTCTGTTGTTTCTCTTCACCATTTGTTTATCTTGGTTTCTTGCATTTGTTTCACTTTATTTGCTATTGCTAATTTGCTATAAGAAAACCCAAAAAGATTTTGCTTTGTTGCTTGTTTCCTTTTGTTCTTGTTCTCAAATTCGAAAACACCAAAAATATTTGCTGTTCTTCTTTGGTTTGTAAAGTTCATTATGAGTTCAATGGTCTTCGGTGGCTGGAGCGTGGTTTTCATTTCATATTATCCAAGCGACGCAAGTGAAAAGGCAATAATGACGATCTACGACAATCTGATTGTGGTGAGAGGCTGGTATGAACTCTATTTGTTTTTATTTTTGTACATATACTCATCCATGTGAGCATGCTTAGTTGGTTCATGTGAGGTATATGTCATTTAAGAAAGTCTAGTAGTTCATGATCTCTCATGATTAGCTCCAATCTATTAATATGAGTAGCATGTCATGAATGTTTGCTTGCATTGTTTTATTCATAAGTAAGTATGGCATTGTGGTATCCTCCTCTGAATAATTCATTTATATCGACTTGGCACATGCTCACGCATGCATATGACTGAACAAAAGTCAATTAAGCCTCAATGATTTACATTGCTTCAGTAGTTCTTGTATCACTTTTATGCCTCAGCTAATTTATTTTGCCGCAAGCATGATTATGACGATTCATCGCTCTCTTGATTTGTAGCTCCCTAGTCTTTTTGCTAGCCTTCACTTGTACTGAGCGGGAACGCTGCTCGTGCCTCCAAACACATGAAAACCAAGTTATTCCAAAGTGTCCACCATAAATACCTATGCATGGCATTTCAAACCATCCCAAGTAAATTCTCATGCGCTACCTTTTAAAACCTTCAAAATGCTTCTTAATTTGTGTTAATGTTTCATAGCTCATGAGGAAGTATGTGGTGTTTAGCTTTCAACCTTGTCATTTACTTTTGACTGGACTCTCATATGGACTAGTGGCACATCCGCTTATCCAATAATTTTGCAAAAAGAGTCGGCAATGGGATTCCCAATCCCGAATTAATTAACTTAAATAGACACTCCTCCATGGTTTGTGATTGTTGGACTGGCACCCGAAGGATTCGGTTAGCCATGGCTTGTGTAAGCAAAGGTTGGGGGGAGTGTCATCATCATAATAAAACTAAACTAAAAAGGCACTCCTTCATGGTATGTGATTGTTGGCAGGCACCCGATGATTCTGTTAGCCATGGTTTGTGTAAGAAAGGTTGGAAGGAGTGCCACATAAAAATGCAAATAATTCATGGGAGCCGCTCTTGAAAGTCCGGTTGGCAAGGTAGTTGGTGTACCCATTACCATTCGTTGACAACAACAAACACCTCTCAAAATAATTTTACTCCCGCTTTACAAATGAAAAGCTCTAGCGCATGTTAATCTCTCGCTTCCCTCTCGCGAAGGGTCAATCTTTTACTTTTATGTTGTGTCTCCATTATTTCTTTGAGCACTTTCTTGAGAGCACAACTCGTCATTCTTAGTATAATATGCTTGTCTCGAAATATGATTGATTGTGGTATAACTTTGATGCTTTTATCTTTGACAATCACTACTTCTAGTCTTTCTATGAACTCCAGAGGTGCCCGGCATTTATGTTTTGCCAATCAAATACGTGCAAGCGAGATACCACTTTATCATACTCTCTTATGAACATTGCAATCCCGCTTATATACATGATTCATGATGCTTATTATTAATTGTTGGTACCTCTTCATGATTGACATAGCTGTTAGATGATCTTATTTGCATGTACCTTATTATGAACTCGCTTAAGTATTAGCCATATCATGAGAATATATACATCATATGAACAAATGTGTTCGTGAAAGTTCTTTTATCGCTCGGTTGTTAACTCGAATTGCTTGAGGACAAGCAATAAGCTAAGCTTGGGGGGAGTTCATACGTCCAAAACGTATCTACTTTCCCGAACACTTTTGCTATTGTTTTGCCTCTAATTTGTGTATTTTGGATGCAACTAACACGGACTAACGCTGTTTTCAGCAGAACTGTTCGGTGTCTCGTTTTGTGCGTAAATCCAACTTTCAGGAAAAACCTCGGGATTTTGACGAAAGGGCCTATCTTCCCAGAGTACTGACGGAGCCAGAAGGACAATTGAAGTGGAGGCCCGAGGGCCCCACACCATAAGGCGGCGCGGCCCAGGGGGGGCCCACGCGGCCATGTGGTGTGGCCCCCTCGGCTGGCCTCCGACGCCCCCCTTCGGACTACTTATTCGCCTCGACCTAAAAACGCACGGGGAGAAGGGGAAGTCGCCAGAAACCCTCCAGAACGCCGCCACATCGCGAAACTCCACCGCGGGAGCCAGAAGTCTCCGTTCTGGCACTCCGCCGGGACGGGGAATTGGAGGAGATCATCACCGCCATCACCGCCAACGCCTCTCCATCAACCAGCCATGCTTTCCCCATCCATGTGTGAGTAATTCCCCCTCTGTAGGCCGAAGGGGATGGTAGGGATTGGATGAGATTGGTCATGTAATAGCATAAGATTGTTAGGGCATAGTGCCTAGTGTCCGTAGATGGTACTTTTAAGATATTGTTGCAACTTGTTATGCTTAATGCTTGTCACTAGTGCCCGAGTGCCATGATCTCAGATCTGAACATGTTATTGATTCATGAAGATATTCGTTGTTTATGATCTTACCTGCAAGTTGTATACACATGTCGCTGTCCGGAACCAATGGCCCCGAAGTGACAGAAATCGGGACAACCGGAGGGAATGGTAGCGATGTGAGGATCACATGTGTTCACGGAGTGTTAATGCTTTGCTCCGGTACTCTAGAGTACCTTAATATCCAGTAGTTTCCCTTGAGGCCCGGCTGCCACCGGCTGGTAGGACAAAAGATGTTGTGCAAGTTTCTCATTGGGAGCACGTACGACTATAATTGGAACACATGCCTATTGATTGATTAGTACTTGGATACCGTTTTATTATTATCTGCAAATGCCCTGCTATGATTGTTACATGAGTTTCTCTCATCCATGCAACGCCCGTCATCCGTCCCCGTGCCTACGATATTTTAATCCTGCTCGTTTACTAAAATCACTACTCGCTGTCTTTGTTACTCTGCTGCTGTTATTTCACTACTGCTACTGCTATAAAACCGTTACTACTGATAAACTCTTGCGAGCAAGTCCGTTTCCAGGTGCAGCTGAATTGACAACTCCGCTGTTAAGGCTTTCAAGTATTCTTTGTCTCCCCTTGTGTCGAATCAATAAATTGGGTAATACTTCCCTCGAAGACTGTTGCGATCCCCTATACTTGTGGGTCATCACCGCCCGGCGCGCAGTACCCTGAGGGACGGGAGGGACCGGCACGCCGCCGGCGCTTAGGCTCCAGCCGACAGGGACGCGGTAGCCCGGTGGGCAAGGGTAGTTCGAGGCGCAAAGCTCCTCCACCTCGCCGGTAGGTTAGAGTGGGTGCGGTGGAAGCCATGAGAGAGTGATGAGAGATTGTAGAGATGTGATAATGCTGGCCAAGCCGGGCTACCTATATGTAGTGACAAATGGCGGGAAAAATGGGAGCGGGAAGACAGGAGGCGGGAAGAAAGTGGCGGGAAGAAAGTGGCGGGAAGAAAGAGGCGGGAAGAAAGTGGCGGGAAGAAAGTGGCGGGAAGAAAGAATTTTTTGATATATTATTTTTCTGAATTTTTTGATATATTATTTGTATTTTTAAGAATTTGAATTGAATTAGTTTTATTTTTCTGATTTTTTGATATATTATTTGAATTTTTAAGAATTTGAATTGAATTAGTTTTATTTTTCTGATTTTTTGATATATTACTTGTATTTTTAAGAATTTGAATTGAATTAGTTTTATTTTTCTGAATTTTTTGATATATTATTTGTATTTTGAAGAATTTTAATTGAATTAGTTTTATTTTTCTGATTTTTTGATATATTATTTGTATTTTTAAGAATTTGAATTGAATTAGTTTTATTTTTCTGATTTTTTGATATATTACTTGTATTTTTAAGAATTTGAATTGAATTAGTTTTATTTTTCTGAATTTTTTGATATATTATTTGTATTTTTAAGAATTTGAATTGAATTAGTTTTATTTTTCTGATTTTTTTGATATATTATTTGTATTTTTAAGAATTTGAATTGAATTAGTTTTATTTTTCTGATTTTTTTGATATATTATTCGTATTTTTAAGAATTTGAATTGAATTAGTTTTATTTTTCTGATTTTGAAAAAGAAAAGTATTTTCAAAAATACCTTTAGTCGCGGTTGGCCAGGCCAACCGCGACTAAAGGTGGCTGCGCGCGGGAACTGAAAAACCCGCCGAAATACCCTTTAGTCGCGGTTGGTATGGCCAACCGCGACTAAAGGGTACCCTTTAGTCGCGGGTCGCCTCCCCAACCGCGACTAAAGGGGGGGCTATAAATAATTGCGGGCGGCGAGCGAGCGACCACTTCTTCTTCCTCGCTCGAACCGCCAGGCTGCCCGACTGCTCCTCCGCCGCCCTCCGTCGACTCCACTGCCCGACTGCTGCGCCGCCTCCGCTGCCGCCCTCCTGCGCCGCCGATCGAGCTGCTCCTCCGCCGCCGAACGCCGCCGAACGCCGCTCCCAGCCCGTACGTTCTGCCGCGCGCCGCCCTGCTCCTCCGCCGCCGCCCCGGCCGCCCTGCTCCTCCGCCACCGCCGGCGCCGCCGCCACGCGCCGCGCCGCGCGCGCGCTCCGTCCCCGCCCGCGCGCCGCTCGCCGCCGTTCGTCCCGTGGGCGCCGCCGGCCGCGTGCCTCTGCCGCACACGCGCGCGTGTTACAGAGAGAGAGGAGCGCCCCGCGTCTGGCGCTTCCTCTCTATTATTTTTATTTTTTTTACTTAAAATTTTTTCTATGCATATGTAACTTAAAACTATAGTTCTAAACTAATTAAACTTAAATAAAAATAGTTTTAAGTAATTTAATTAAACTTAAATTAAAAATAGTTCTCAATTTACTCTAATTAAAATATAATAGATCTAAATAACTCTAATTAAAAATAGTTCTAAATAACTCGACGCCTAGCCCTCGACGCCGACGCGCCCTCGACCGCCTCGTACGTCGCCGGCGTCGCCCTTTCGTATACGCGCGCGGAGAGAGAGAGACTTGCATGCACACACCGACCCCTTTCGCCACCACCGCCGATTATGTAACTAAACAGAAACACCACCGCCCTTTCGCCACCGAGGGGGCGGCGAGGCCCTCGCCGCCCCTCCGTATACGCGCGGGGTTTTTTTTTTTGTTTTTTTGCGAGAGAGAGGATCGGCACCACCGGCTGGTCTCTCGGTCACTTTTAAAACAACTTAACAAAAGTTTGTCACTTTTAAAATAACAAAAATAACTTAACCACCGCGCGTATACGGAGGGGGCACCGCCACCGCGAGGGTTATGTGTCCTCGGCACCGCCACCGCCCTTTCGCCACCGCCCTTTCGCCACCGCCACCGGTTTCTCGGTCACGCGGTCACTGCGTCGCCCCTCTCGCCTCCCTCGTCGCCCTCTCTGTTTATATGTAGAAGAGATGTGATAATACATATACACAATTAATTTGTTTTGACTACATGTTTTCAGGATCGACATATGGCGGACGATAGAGCTGACCCGATTATGGACAACTATGATCCGGACGCTCGAAGAACATATCTTCGGCATCATAAAAGGCGATGTTCTATATGTGCCGACCGGACAAGAAGAAGATGATATCTCTTCTTATCCGAACCTTGACGGTGAAGATGAAGGGCGCCGTCGGCAAGATGATGCCGAAGAAACGTCGATAAACGACGATCTTCAATTGGAAGTACCAACCACCTCCGGCGCCGAGGTATATATATACATTGAGCCTCCGGTGATACAAACTAACTGATTTGAATAAATATGTGTGTACTAACGCGCGCGACTCTCTTTCTTATTTTAGCCCTCGGCCGGATCGTCGAAACAATCGAGTACGTCGTCGTCAAAGCATGGCGCAACCAAGACGATGAAACCAGGAGAAACATGCACCATCGAGGTTGTCGAGGAAGCAACCGGCAGGCCGCTGGAGCCCAGCAAGAACGCCACCAAGTTTGTCAGCCAATGCGGAGCCATTGTTAGAGACAACGTCTCGATCACCGTCCAGGAGTGAAATGAGCCAAAGAAGGCACGTCTTGGTTTCACTTTTGTCGATAAGAGAACAAAATAAGATTGCTTCAACAAGCTTATGGAACATTTCGTTCTACCTCCGGAATACCGCAAATACGATGAGGAGGGTAACAAGATTGCGAAAAACAAGGAGAGGTGCAAGCTAGTCAAACAGTTCGCTCTTTCTAAGATGTCCAACGCATTCCGGAAATACAAGCAAAATCTAGCCCATGACTTTGTCAAGCAGGGCAAGACTCCGGATTTCAAAGGACAATATGAGAAACTGCAACATGATTGGCCAGAATTTGTGAAGCAAAAGAAATCGGAGCAGTTCCTTGAAATATCGAAAAAAATAAGGATAATGCGGCCAAGAAGGAGTACAATCATATTATGGGGCCAGGAGGGTATCACCTTTGGGAGCCTAGGTGGGAGAAGATGGAGAACGAGCTGAGGGCGCGAGGAATCCGTCCAGGTACGGAGGGATGGGACCCAAGGGCCAAAAGCTGGTGGTACGGGCATGGGGGATCGCTGAACCCGGAGACAGGGGAGTGTGTTTACCAGGGCAAAATAATTAAACCCACCCAAAAGCTTATTGAGACAATGAGGGATGCTCAAGAGGGGAGGATCTAGTTCAACAGAGAGAACGACGCCCTGACAAAAGCCCTCGGGAATCCTGAACACGGAGGACGTGTACGAGGCATGGGGCACATTCCGTGGAAAGTAGGGTTCCCCCAGAACGATGACCCGTACGGTTACGTAAGCCGTAAGAGAAAGATGGATCGGGAAGCAGATGTTGTGGCGCGGTTGGCATCGGAAATGGATGTCATGAAGAAAACCGTGAGTGTACTAGTAGCCGAAAGAGATGCAGCTCGGGCGCAAGCATGAAGATCATCCATTGGATCTCGGAAGCCAGCAGCGGAGAAGCAGCGTGGCTTACACGGAGGCCCCACCGGCTGGTGCACCGACGATCGAAATTACTGCACCGGAGCCTCTGGTGGGCGAAATTACTGCACCGGAGCCTCCTCGCTACCCCGTGGACGATATAAAGGAGATGAAAGCATGTCATCTCGTATTATCCTATCGGGAACATGTCCATGAAGGTAGCCATCGGCGAGTGCTTTACCACCTGGAGCACTCCACCACAACAACCCCATTCAAGATGGCTATGCTCGTGTCACGGTGGAGGACATAGTCCAAGGGTTTGAGGACCCGGACATTGACATTGCTACACCCGAAGGGGCGACAAGACTTGGAGATGTCAAGCGCCAGCTCATTCTATGGCGGAAGAAGTTTATCAAGTTTCCGGGCGAGGCGCCAACAAGTCCACCCCCTACGGTGGTGGTGGTGGCGGCGGTGGCGGTGGTGGTGGTGGTGCTTCACCTACACCTCCTTCACGAGGGCCGACGCCGCCCCCAATTCACCTCCGGCGGGTAAGCGGCCGCCGCCCCTAGTCCGCCCCGGGCGGGTAGCGCACGCCGCCCCCAATCCACCTCCGGCGAAGAAGCGAAGCAGCGAGTCCCGGATTATTAACCCGGACCCTTACGTACCTAAGAAAACAAAGGTACCGGAGCCATCACTGAAGCCTCTCCCCACGAGGCCTTGGGAATGTAGTGCCGAGGAAGTCGAGGCGGGCGCGGCTGCTGATTTAGAGAAATGGAAGGCGAGCTGCAAGAAGAAAAGAGAGCCCGAGCCCAAGCCAGTATTTTCTGATGAGCAAAAGAAGTGGGCTAAGTCATTTTTGAACACACCGTCCCAAGCCGCAAAGAATCTGCTCGACGACTATGCACGTGAACTAAAGAATCGAGCACGCATATTCAAGGAGAAGAAAGAGGAGGCCGATAAAGCGGAATTACAAAGTGCACAAAGCGGGAAACGAGTTGTTGCCCAGCTCGGGGAACAAAGTAAACAATCGATTGCCCCGCTTATAGTGACAGCCGCCGGTCCGGATGCCCCCGAAATCATAGAAGCTGCGGCAGCACGAGGGATTGACCGTAACGAGTGCTAGAGAACAAGCGGCCAACTTAGGTATTACTCTTCGTGAACTGTTAGGCCTTGATGAGGTGCAGGAGGTAGTACTTACATATGTGAAGAATGGGCCTCTCGTCGAGCCTGCGCAGGAAGAGGATCTACCTCCACAAATGAGAGGTCTGCTGAAATGGTACAAGGGTTACATAAAAAATAAAAACGCCAAAGAATATATTTTTGCGGAAGTTGGATATGAGCATCACTTCAAACAGTACTCTGTACAAATTCATCTGAGTGAATTGTTCCAGCTTTTCAATCTGCGCGAGCTCGACAAATCTATCATCGGTTGCTACGTTCGTAAGTGATTTATTTCTACCCCATCTCGTTCATATTGCCCGCACAATATATATGTCCTAACTATATTGTTGTGTCCGCTATTATACATGCAGATTGAAGATTAAGGAATGCAGAGTAAGGAACATCCATGATGTTGGGTTCATTGACCCACACATCGTTAATGGATATACGTTACAACATCACCCCACCGACGTGGAGGCAGACCTGTGGCAATTTCTTACAAAGCAGCAACTCAAAAGTGATATTCTATTTCCTTACCATTTTGGGTGAGTGTTTATGTCTTGAGCACATTCTCTTTTGTTTACTCCATGCATGGTATGTGGCCGGCTAATCGATGAGTTATGCATGACGTATTGTGCATGTATCGTGTCCGCGAGGTTCCACTCGGATTCTCGCTAGTAATTAAAATTGACAAATCAGAATGTCTCATCCACGACTCTCTGAATATGGATGCGGCGAGTTGGGCCGACATGAGAAAAATGATTCAAAAGTAATTGTTTTCATTCATTTGCGCTCTATATCGATCGGCCTATTTCGTTCATTTCCTAATTAAGCTTCAAATAATTAACTAATAACTCTCTTGTTCATTTAATTTTCTTTGCCTCGTAGGGTTTGGAGACGGTTCTCGGATACAAAGGTCGGTGAATTCAAAAAAGAGCTACATTTCATGCGGTCAAAGGCTAAGAATGGTAGCGATATTCAGCCACCGGGGACCAATCTATGTGGATACTATGTCCGTGAGATGATCCGGAGATACACCTCCGAGCGCGTTCCGAGTGATACCAATGCTCGGAGGAATAACCTCCGGATGATGCTTAGTCCGAAGCTCGCTTCCGACCACTTCAAGAGGAACTAGCTGGATGGTTCGGGAGGGAAGTCCTCGATCCTAAAGGAGAACACCATTACGAGGACGTAGAACTATACATGCATTAAATTATGTATGGAAACTTGTTCAAACTTGTATATGGTCATCCGATGATATTGAATATATATTGTATATTCCTCTTGAATTCTTTTTGGTTCTAATTTCAAATTTGTTTGAAATTGTACATTCATATGCATGCATGTATGTAGTACCGTAGAATATGTGAAACTCCTTCAAAATTACAATAAAGCACAAAAGAAATAAAACAATACAAATTAAACAGAAAACAGGTTTAGGGGGGGCAGGTTTAGGGGGGCCTAAAACCCTAAACCTGCGGCGGCCTTTAGTCGCGGTCGGCCAGAAGAACCGCGACTAAAGGGCCTCCGCCCCGACGGTCGCCTGGCGCCCACGTGGACGGGCCTTTAGTCGCGGTTCGTAAGCAACCACGACTAAAGGGTGGAGGCTTTAGTCGCGCCTATTTGGTCGCGGTTGCGCAACCGCGACTAATGGCAGTTGCGAACCGCGACCAAAGGCCCTTTTTCCACCAGTGTACCAAATGAAAAAAAGGCATAAAATGCTCCAGTACGCCCCCCCCCCCCAAAAAAAACTCTGTTTGGGCTCCTAAGCCCAATCCAAACCCAAACTCCGTATACACCCATACACCCATGTATGGGTATACCAGGCACTTCAAGATCTATACGTGCAGCTGATCTCCGGCCACCTCCACGTTCGTAGACGCCGACCGTCGTCTAGCCCATCCCCACGTTTGCATCTCCAACCCTTGCACACCACGTCCGACCATAGGCTGCGTAAACCAAGGCCGGCCAGACCGGCTACAAGTCTGGTGGCCTTCGTTCTCAATAGCCCAGACTGTCCGGCGAGTGGATGGCCGGACAGTCTGTCGGACAGCCGCGCCGCCGCCGCCGTTTCTGCAAACCTCCATGTCACCGTTATTGCACGTCGTCGTAAGGTCTGATCGTGCTGACCATCTCCGCGCCACCATTACTACACGCCGCCGTATGCCCTGATTGGGCTGGACATCACCGCTAGATGCGCCTACTGGTAGGCACACCGCTGCGTTGCCATGGCTCCCGCCGGCCACGAATGCCACCGCCCGGAAAAACCACTTTGGATGAGATGACGACAGCGTGATACTCGTACATATACGTACCTTGCAGCTTGTACAATTTATTTGGGCCATACGGATTTTGTGCACCCGTTACGTTTTAATGACGAAGGGATATCAAGCGATCTCAGCCGTTCTTGTGTTCGAGTTTGCAATGAGTTTGGGGAGGGGTTGTACTGGAGCAAACGCCGCCAAACAAACCTACATTTTAAACATAATAATTGTCGATACATTTTGGGTCTGCTCCAGTACCCCCCCCCCACCCACCCAAAAAAAAACTCAGTTTGGGCTCCTAAGCCCAAATCCAAACCCAAACTCAGTATACACCCATGCACCCATGTATGGGTATACCAGGCACTTCAAGATCTATACGTGCAGCTGATCTCCGGCCACCTCCACGTTCGTAGACGCCGACCGTCGTCTAGCCGATCCCCACGTTTGCATCTCCAACCCTTGCACACCACGTCTGACCATAGGCTGCGTAAACCAAGGCCGGCCAGACCGGCTACAAGTCTGGTGGCCTTCGTTCTCAATAGCCCAGACTGTCCGGCGAGTGGGTGGCCGGACAGTCTGTCGGACCGCCGCGCCGCCGCCGCCGTTTCTGCAAACCTCCATGTCACCGTTATTGCACGTCGTCGTAAGGTCTGATCGTGCTGACCATCTCCGCGCCACCATTACTACACGCCGCCGTATGCCCTGATTGGGCTGGAGAACACCGCTAGCTACGCCTACTGATAGGCACACCGCTGCGTTGCCATGGCTCCCGCCGGCCACGAATGCCACCGCCCGGAAAAACCACTTTGGATGAAATGACGACAGCGTGCTACTCGTACATATACGTACCTTGCAGCTTGTACAATTTATTTGGGCCATACGGGTTTTGTGCACCCGTTACGTGTTAATGACGAAGGGGTATCAAGCGATCTCAGCCGTTCTTGTGTTTGAGTTTGCAATGAGTTTGGGAAGGGGGTTGTACTGGAGCAAACGCACCTGTTTCCATCAGTTTTGTCCACTGCTGTGTCTGAAATGTTCACTCAATTTTCTGTTATTGCAGACGGTAGCATGCAGGCGAACCACGGAAGCTATCACCCTTTGCTTCCACCATGGCTGCAGTCACATGGGCCCCATACTCTTGGCATAGTGACCAACGTAACCCCATCAGGATACCAGCTGTTGCTTACTTCACGCCGTCGAGAGGCACCCCTGCCACTTCTGGTAGAGCGTCGTCATGCTCGTCATGGATACCAAAGCAGCCTGAACTGAAGCTAATGCATGCACGCCCCCCGTCGCTCCTCTGGGCGAAGGTTTCCCGTGTTCGTGAGCATCTTCCCAGCGTGAACACACATGGTGACTAGCCTGAAGACACCACTGTACCTCAATGTTGCACCCTCAATGTTGCACTTGCAGGTGGAAAACCTGGGCAGGCATTGTGTGTGTATGTATGAGTAATATGTGAATTGTCTCCAATGGAAAGAATTTGATGATGTCGCACTGAAAATTATTGAAATGGCAATATGTTGTATTGCTCATGTTGTACCAGTGTGATAAATTAAAATTGGGCAGCATTTTGGCAGTAATGTTGTACCACTGTGATAAATGAAAATTGGGAAGCATCTTAGGAGTTTTTTTACTGATTATAGGAACAACAACCTGGGACAAAATGCAGTGTAATAGATGACAATAACTGTCATTATCTCAAATGTAATAGTGCAGACCTGGAACAACAGATTCAAAAACTTCAGTGCAACAAAAAGCACTTAAACTAACATGATCAACATCTGATCATACACAAAAGATGTAGATAAATTATTGACAATCAAATAGCAATAGGAAAAGAACTATTCCTCTCCTCGTTTCTTCTCAGTGCCATAAATCCACCACTTGAGCCTCCCAGCAGCTGGAACCTTCTCTGCTGTAATTGGTTGTGAATTGTTCGTCAGTAGCCTCCCAGTAGGTCTCCTTCTCTGCTTTGTTTTCCTAGTCTTCACTTCACCATCACTGTTTTATGAATATGACACTTCATCTCCACTATCAATGAACTATTCATCATCTCAATCTCAATCTCAATCTCCATCTTCATCTTCTTTTAACATCTGGTACAATGAAATATGCGGGCACATTGCATCCTTTCATTTCTTCCTCACCAAGCATTTTGTTCTTTATTTTGTTCCTCAATTCCATAGCCTGTAGCCTGTAGGATATTGCCTCATCATCCTCACTCCTCGGCTGAGGTATTACTGTCATCAGCCTCATGTGCACAACAAATGTCACTGTCCTCTGTGTCATCTTCCTCATCTGAACTTTGTTTGATTAATTTTCCTTTTTCTTCTACTAGAGGTCTAATATTTGGATGTTGTGCTGCAATATTGACAAAAGCACATGCTGTCTCTGGTACATTTTCTCTCTCAGATGCATGCCCCTTGAACACCTCTTTAGTAGGGTGCCTTGCATAGAAGTCCATGTCATTTGCATCTGTAACATACTTGACCATGGACCTCACGGATGATTCGTCTTCAAGCAGTATCACTACAGCTCTACTGTTGACATGCATGTGCCCTTTATACAACCACTCCTTCCAATCGTGTTCAAATTCGTCACGGAAATGAAACCTCGAAGATAGGTACTCTGGAGGATTCATGATTTAGTTCTGCAAAAAAAGGCTAAAAAAACAAACTTTCAGACAGCGCGACGAGCAGCTGGTTTAATGCATAAGTGTTCTTATTAAAATTGTGGTGTCATACATCGTCGTTCTTATTAAATTTTGGTGTCATGCAGCTAGACTTAATGAGAAGGAAGGTTTCAAAATTTCTGTAATTTAAACCTGAAAACTAGTCAGTGCACACTACTCTAACATATTTGTCATAGGAGTGTCCAATTTAATTGATAACTTACCCAGGACACAAGTGTTCTACTCCTACTAGGCATCAAATAGTATGCCACAACAGGCTGTTTGCTACAGCCGGCCGTAGCCATCATGCTAAAACTGAACTGGAGCATCAATCTAAAATGAATGTTAACTGAAAATATTACTGTAGGAACCGAACTGGATGTACGAATTCTTTGCAGCAGAACCCCAGGCCTGGATGAACCCTTGGCGCTCCAGCCGCCGCCCAGGGTTCACCAGTGAGAGACCATCTCATGGTCGGTGCCACATTCCGTCGAGCATATATGGCGCGTGGGCGGGCACAGGGGGTGAGTAGTGCAGTCGAGCATATGGCGTCTCCTCCTTGCCACTCTCGACCCCGTCCGCCTCCGCCGCCCTCAGTGCTCCAGCCGCCGGCGCCAAGGGATCGCCGGGGCGAGACCGTCACAACAGCGAGAGAGTAAGAGAGGTGTAGAAGGATAGAGAGGGAGAGAGATTAGCGTAATATGTTGGAGGTTGTATTGAGTCTCTCGGGCGAGTATATATAGGGGTACAAGTCTTGGGAGCCAAGAAGGCTATCCTAGAGATAAGGTAGGAGATGATTACAAATCATATACTACCAAATACACATATACCAAATATATCTCTAACACTCCCCCGCAGTCGTAGCGGTAGTGACGTGAACAATGGAAGCGTCGCGGACGGTCAGACTGGAGAGAAAACGAAGGTTTGAACCAACAGGCTGACACTCTCCCGCAGTCGTAGCGGGATCGTCGTGGACGATGTCACGTCGCGGATGCTTGGACTGTAGAGGAAGCCGAGGTGCTCGTGCGAGGTGGTAGCCCTCGTGCCGATGTCGAGGTAGCCGAGAGTGTGGGTGCTGCAACCTTGGTCGGGGTAGTCGCGCGAGGGGATGCCGTGGTCGATGTCGTGGCCGGGTGCCGGTGTCGATGTAGCCGCAGGCGAGGTGGTGTGCGAGGAGAGTGACAGTGACGCGCCGAGGCAGTCGTGGAGATGGTCGATGCCGAAGTCGAGGCAGTCTGAGCCGTTGAGGACGAGGTGCTGCCCTAGTTTTGCCAGAACTAGGTGCATGTCGGGGACGAAGGCATACTCCGGTTTTGCCAGAACCGAGTACGCAAAGACGAAGTCGATGAAGGCGAGGCGCCGATCCGAGCTTGCCAGGCTGGGGACGCGTCGGGGACGAAGGCACGGGCCGGTGTTGCCAGTACCGGGCGTGCGGGGGCAGGGAACAGTACAAAGTGCGCACCATGTCGGAGTAGACTAGCAGAGGAGGTCTCGACGACGGGTGTCGGAGTAGAGGAGAAGGTGGCGTAGTCAGGGAAGAGGCAAGGACGCTGGCGGCAAAGCTGTAGTGTACGAAGATGTAGAAGGCGGCTAACCAGCGGTGACCTAGGGTGGTCACGCTGGACGCCTAGACGGGCGTTGCGGCGGTCGGCGAGCCCATCACGACTTGGAGTGGTTGCTGAGCCCAGCGGCGACCTGGGGTGGAGGCACGGCGGCGGTACACGAAGTAGGCGAGGAAGACCCAGCGGCGTGACGAAGACCATGCGCGGACGGAGGCAACCCACGCCGAAGGGGCGGCGCTGAGGTGGCCTCGGACGTCGATGCGCGGGGGACGGTGAAGGTGACTGCGTGCGGCGATGCCACGACCCGAGGGGCCGGCGTAGCTGCAGGGCGCGAGTCGGTGCAGCGGCGGGAGACCAGCAGCTACGTACACGCCTCGGAAGGCGCATCGGAGGCCGGTAGCGTGGACCAAAGGCGGCGGCGCTGCGGCCCGAAGGGGCGACGCAGCGGCAGCCCGTAGCTCGATCGGTGGTAGGCGCGTGCTCGAGGACGTGCTTGGCGGAGACGTGCGCGCGATCGGTTGATCAGACTGACGGCAGCTGTGTACGCGGCATGGCGAAGACGACGCGCAGATCGGAGTCGATGCGGCGTTGTCGGTGCAGTCCCGGGCGATGACGGCGAAGATGAACCGGCGATGGAGTCCGCGCAGGCGAGACAGCCTGCTGTGTCGCACGTAGGCGTCCCGCGTGTGACGCGTGCGGCCGCGCCGCGCGGTTGATGAAGATGGCCGGTGCAGTCGACGCCGAGGTTGGAGTAGAGGCGCATGATGACGGCGACGGTGAGCGACTCAATCCGATCGAAGATCGGCAAAACCAAAAAAGAAAACGCCGGTCGAGCGACCGACGGAGCAAAAAGAAAACCAATCTATAGATTGGAAAAAAAAAGACTCGAGGGCAGCGGATCAACAGATCGGCGGACGAACCCTCATACGGGTTGCGCGGCCCCCGGAGTAGGCCATGGAGAGAGCTCCCCGGGGGCAGCGCGTCACGGAAGCTGTGCGGCGGCTAGGTCAGGAACTTGCGGCTGATACCATGTAGAAGGATAGAGAGGGAGAGAGATTGGCGTAATATATTGGATGTTGTATTGAGTCTCTCGGGCGAGTATATATAGGGGTACAAGTCTTGGGAGCTAAGAAGGCTATCCTAGAGATAAGGTTGGCGATGATTACAAATCATATACTACCAAATACACATATACCAAATATATCTCTAACAAGAGGATGAATCATGAGAGAGATATTTCGTTATAGATATGTTGAATATGCTTGTTGCTTTACGATGTGTGCAGATATGTCAATTGTTTTTTCTTTAAGATTCGTGTAGTCTCATCGGATGCTTCGGCCACTCAAAAGGACGCTTCTTTTTATAATGTTCGTACAATATATTAGATGTTTTGGTCCTACAGATTTTAGTTTCAGACCCACATTTTTGGTTCCGTCAGTTTGGTTTTGTCTATTTAACATCATCAGATCAGGGTGGATGGACGGTTATTAAAAATGCCAATCACTGTAAAACTTGTATTTCATCACATGCCAACTCGATTTTAATAACCATGCAATTTCTATATCTACTTATGTAGGAAGAAATATTTTGGTCATGGGAATCTTTGAAATAAAGGGTACCTTGAAGTTTCCGAGAATGGAGTTGCGGCCTTGCACACCATGTGATTTCTCGACCGTTGGAATATATATTCAACAAAATTTCTGTTTCTAGGAAATGGTGGTCTTGAATGATCTAGATAATGTTTTTATCTAAATGTTGAGCCTGCTAATATGGAAGATGGAGACTTCCTGGAACTGAATGATCTAATTAATCCAGTTATTTCAAAATCATGGGGCCTTTGTCCCTGAGGATAATCCTTTGGCAGAAGATAATGCTCAGCAAATGGATGTGGATCATGCTCAACATGGGGTAGTTCTATCACCTTGACTATTTGTACTGGTCCTTTTCCTTCTGGTGGTTTTGGTGGCTCTATGAATGGAGCTCTTGCAGGGCCTACAAATGTTATTGTTCACCACGACATTTAGCTTGAAATGGTTTTACGCCTCAGTGTGATCCCATCTTTTCTTCTTTACTTATTTCCAAGAAAGGTACTGCTGCCTGGAATAGCTTTTTCAAGCCCGCATCAGACTCAGCCCCCTCAGCGTTTGTTTCTTTTCTGATAGATTGGGTGGACTATCTCACATCTAAGCAAATTTCACCTAACCATTATCCTTTGGTAACCTCTCTGCTTTAGTCCAAGGTCTGAATATTGTTACAGAGAATTCTGATATGGATACTAGAGACTTCTTGCTTCCCTTTGCTTGTCCTTTCAAGTCTCCACCTATTTGTGCCCTTGCTGCAGCTTGCAAAGAAATCATGCTAGGGTTTTCTACACCCCAAGCCCCTAAGAGGTTGTGATGTGCGCATAACCCTTCGGGTACCCGACATTAGTCTACCTCCTCCGGCCCAACTAAGGGGCTCATGAAGATTGCCCAACAGCCAAGGTGGACCCGTACGTCGGTTCCAGCAAAGGAGACTTATCAGAAGATGGATTCTTGACGAACAAGGAAAGAAGATATCATTAAAGGAAGGGCTAGAATAGATCTCGTTGTAACATAGTCGAGTTCGGACAGGACTCTCGGGACCTGGCCTGCTATATAAAGGCCAAGAGGGGGCCTGCCGAGGGACACAACATCAATACGTAGAACCACCGCAAGTTAGAGCAAAACACCTAGAATCCTTGCCTCTCGGCGAGTTGACCATAGCAGCCTATCGGCTACCCCATTGTAACCCGATATATTCGATAATCAAGATCAGACAAGCAGGAAGTAAGAGTTTTACCTCATCGAGGGCCCCGAACCTGGGTAAATCTCTCTCCCTCTTTGTTTGGTATCGGATGTCTTGTGCTAGCCTGCAGGATTCCGTCAACCCTAAGTCCATCACGGTGGGCATTGCCGAGGAGCACCCTCGTCAATTGGCGCAGTCTGTGGGAAACCTGCTGGTATAAGGCACTTCGTCAGTTGCTCCGATCATGTCGGCTACGTCTTCAACGGCATCGCTGACATCGCCATCGGCTCCTTCATCACCAAGCTCGGGGAACTCGATTCATTTCGGGTCCTTCGAGTTTACTCCGCACAGCGACACGCGTTCGGCTTTCTCAGGCCTACACGGCGGGTTGGACTTGACGTTCGGGAGCGTTCACTTCTGCGTCGACTCCAGGGGCATCCTTCGGCTGTCCGACCCATTCACTCCCAGCGCATCAAGAACTGCAGCTTCATCGACTGCTGCGTCAACTGCTTTAATCCCGATCACAGTCGATCTATCGACTACGTTATCAGTGTCAACTCCAACATCGTCGCCATCAAAATCTTCACGCCGCTCCACGTCATCTATGTCCGTTGGATCTGACGATTCTGCATCATCAGATCTAACATTATACTACAGCCTCAACTGCGACACTAGGCACGGGCTAGGCTCAGACGATACGCCTTTCGTCTGCAGCGCCAAGTACTCCTCCGACGAAGAAAGTATCGACAACATCACCAGGGCAACCACCTGGAGGACGGCCCACCACCAGATTTATGCTATCCTCAACCATGTTGCCGGAGCCGACCTCTCCGAGGGTGAGCGTACCCCACACGTCAATCATGGTGGACGCCTCAACGTTGAAGCCAGCGCCAGCAATGACGATAGCGCTTACACCATCACCGAGGAAGAGTGGGAAATTGCTCGCAACGCCATAACTAATAACACTCGAATTCTTGCTGGAGCTTCGGCAGGAACTCTCAACGCATATCACGGTATTCTTGAGAAGAATCGAGTCCGGTTAGCAAATGAGCAAGCTGACCTCAATCGGCGCCGGCAGGCAACCGATCAATCAAGTGAGCGCATCTCGCAACATCCAAGGTCAAGATTTCGGCCACGAATCCCATCGCCTTTCAGAAGCCGACGCAAGGGAGATTACTTCAAATCTTTCCAACTCTTTCATGACTACGGACACCGTTGGCATGGTCAGGCCAAAAAAACTGTCGAAGGGGCAACAACCAACCTTGCGGCTTATTTGATCAACCACCATCCAACACCCAATGATCCAATGGCGCAGGCTCATCGGGGCGCTTTGGAAAGCCTTGCGATCCTCGGAGACTAGCTCACCCCTAGAAAGGAGAAAACTACGAATCAAGGCAGTGGATCTAAGCATCGCTCAAAAGATGCCCCTTGCGATATTACGTAGAGTAAGATCTTCACGTCGGCGTGCTGCAAGAGAAGGCTATGACAACGATGATTCCGAAGAAACCCAAGAGTACGATGGTGAACTTCGAGGTGCCGATTGTCTAAGCCACAGGAGTCGGGAGGCGATGCCACCGAAAAGATTCAAGCCTACTCCTACTAATGCCTACAGCTCTATGATGTCTACGGGTGCTTCTATTCTTGTAGACAGTGTTGGGCCTCCAAGAGCAGAGGTTTGTAGAACAGCAGCAAGTTTCCCTTAAGTGGCTCACCCAAGGTTTATCGAACTCAGGGATGAAGAGGTCAAAGATATCCCTCTCAAGCAACCCTGCAATCACGATACAAGAAGTCTCTTGTGTCCCCAACACACCTAATACACTTGTCAGATGTATAGGTGCACTAGTTCGGCGAAGAGATAGTGAAATACAAGTGGTATGAATGAATATGAGCAGTAGTAACGGCGCCAGAAAAGTGCTTGCTGGCATGTAGATGATGGTAGTAATATTGCAGGAAGTAAAGATACAGTAAAACAGTAAACAAGCGATGATTGCAGTATTTGGAAACAAGGCCTAGGGATCATACTTTCACTAGTGGACACTCTCAACATTGATCACATAAATAAATAAGTTCTCTTCCTTTGTGCTACATATACTCTTGTTTGATAATGAACACCATTCGTTGTGTAGGACTACAAGAGCACCTCAATGCCGGAGTTAACAAGCTCCACAACATTCGGCATTCATATTTAAGTAACCTTTAGAGCATAATAGATCTTTGCAATTTAAACCGAGTACTAACATAGCATGCACTGCTTGTCACCATCACACTACGAAGGGGGAATAAATCACATCAATACTATCATAGTAATAATTAACTCCATAACCTACAAGAGATTATGATCATAGCCTACGCCAAGTACTACACGATGCACACACTGTCACCATTACACCGTGAAGGAGGAATAGACTACTTTAATAACATCACAAGAGTAGCACATAGACTAATAGTAATACAAAAATCATATGAATCTCAATCATGTAAAGCAGCTCATGAGATCATTGTATTGAAGTACATAGGAGAGAGATTAACCACATAGCTACCGGTACAGCCCCTTAGCCTCGATGGAGAACTACTCCCTCCTCATGGGAGACAGCAGCGTTGATGGAGATGGCGGTGGTGTCGATGGAGATGCCTTCCGGGGGCACTTCCCCGTCCCGACGGCGTGCCGGAACAGAGACTCCTGTCCCCCAGATCTTGGCTTCGCGATGGCGGCGGCTGCGGAAGGTTTCTCGTACCGTGGCTTTTCCGTATCGAGGTTTTAGGTCGGGGACCTTTAAATAGGCGAAGAGGCGGAGTCGGAAGGCCGACGAGGCGGTGACACAATAGGGGGCGCGGCCCGAGCCACGGCCGCGCCGCCCTATCGTCCGAGTGGCCACTGTGGCCCCCCTCCGGTTGCTCTCGGGTGTTCCGGAAGCTTCGTGGAAAAATAGGATCGCTGGGCATTGATTTCGTCCGATTCCGAGCATATTTCCTTACTAGGATTTACGGAACCAAAAACAGCTGAAACAGAAGCGGCACTTCGGCATCTCGTCAATAGGTTAGTTCCGGAAAACGCATAATAATGACATATAATGTGTATAAAACATGTGAGTATCATCATAAAAGTAGCATGGAACATAAGAAATTATAGATACGTTTGAGACGTATCAAGCATCCCCAAGCTTATTTCCTACTCGCCCTCGAGTAGGTAAACGATAACAAAGATAATTTACTGAAGTGACATGCTATCATAATCTTGATCATACTATTGTAAAGCATATGAGATGAATGCATCGATTCGAAGCAATGATGAAGATAATGAGTAAACTAATGAATCATATAGAAAAGACTTTTCATGAATAATACTTTCAAGACAAGCATCAATAAGATTGAAGCAATGATGAAGATAATGAGTAAACTAATGAATCATAAAGCAATAGATTCTTAGTAGAGGCATTGAAGCAACATAAAGGAAGATTAAGTTTCAGCAATTGCTTTCAACTTGTAACATGTATATCTCATGGATAATTGTCAACACAAAGCAATATAACAAGTGCAATAAGTAAACATGTAAGAATCTATGCACACAGTTGACACAAGTGTTTGCTTCTGGGATAGAAGGAATAGGCAAACTGACTCAACAATAAAGTAAAAGATAGGCCCTTCGCAGAGGGAAGCAGGGATTAAATCATGTGCTAGAGCTTTTTAAGTTTTGAAATCATATAGAGAGCATAAAAGTAAAGTTTTGAGAGGTGTTTGTTGTTGTCAACGAATGGTAGTGGGCACTCTAACCCCTTGCCAAACAGACTTTAAAAGAGCGGCTCCCATGAAGGATGTTATCTCTACCAGCAAGGTAGATCATCCATCTTCTCTTTTGTTTACACATGTATTTTAGTTTTATTTATGGTTGACACTCCTCCCAACCTTTTGCTTACACAAGCCATGGCTAACCGAATTCTCGGGTGCCTTCCAACATTCACATACCATGAAGGAGTGTCTATTTGCAAAATTAAGTTGATTACTGATGAATCAGAGCAAAACATGTGAAGAGAATTATTAATGAAGGTTGATTAATTGGGGGCTGGGAACCCCGCGCCAGCTCTTTTTGCAAAATTATTGGATAAGCGGATGAAGCCACTAGTCCATTGGTGAAAGCTGCCCAACAAGATTGAAAGATAAAACACCACATACTTCCTCATGAGTTATAAAAAATTGACACAAATAAGGAGTAATAAAGTTTTGAATTGTTTAAAGGTAGCACATGAAGTAATTTACTTTGGAATGGCAGAGAAATACCATGTGGTAGGTAGGTATGGTGGACACAAATGGCATAGTATTTGGCTCAAGGATTTTGGATGCACGAGAAGAATTCCCTCTCAATACAAGGCTAGGCTAGCAAGGTTGTTTGAAGCAAACTCAAGTATAAAACGGTGCAGCAAGACTCACATATGAACATATTGCAAGCATTATAAGACTTTACATCGTCTCCTTGTTGTTCAAACACATCAACCAGAAAATATCTAGACTCTAGAGAAACTAATCATGCAAACCAAATTTTAACAAGCTCTATGTAGTTCTTCATTAATGGGTGCAAGGTACATGATGCAAGAGCTTAAACATGATCAATATGAGCACAACAATTGCCAAGTATCAAATTATTCAAGACATTATACCAATTACCACATGCAGCATTTTCTGTTTCCAACCATATAATAATTAACGAAGCAGTTTCAACCTTCGCCATGAACATTAAAAGTAAAGCTAAGAACACATGTGTTCATATGAACCAGCGGAGCGTGTCTCTCTCCCACACAAGCATGGATTTATTCAGAGAATGAAAATAACAAAACAAAAATAAAAGCACATAGACGCTCCAAGTAAAGTACATAAGATGTGACCGAATAAAAATATAGTTTCAAGAGAAGAAACCTGTTAAGTTGTCGATGAAGAAGGGGATGCCTTGGGCATCCCCAAGCTTAGATGCTTGAGTCTTCTTGAAATATGCAGGGATGAACCACGGGGGCATCCCCAAGCTTAGATGCTTGAGTCTTCTTGAAATATGCAGGGATGAACCACGGGGGCATCCCCAAGCTTAGACTTTTCACTCTTCTTGATCATAGTATATCATCCTCCTCTCTTGACCCTTGAAAACTTCCTCCACACCAAACTCGAAACAAACTCATTAGAGGGTTAGTGCATAATCGAAAATTCACATGTTCAGAGGTGACACAATCATTCTTAACACTTCGGACATTGCACAAAGCTACTTGGAAGTTAATGGAACAAAGAAATCCATCCAACACGGCAAAAGAGGCAATGCGAAATAAAAGGCAGAATCTGTCAAAACGAACGAGTCCGTAAAGACGAATTTTAAAGAGGCACCATACTTGCTCAGATGAAAATGCTCAAATTGAATGAAAGTTGCGTACATATCTGAGGATCATGCACGTAAATTGGCAGATTTTTCTGAGTTACCTACGGAGAATCATACCCAAATTCGTGACAGCAAGAAATCTGTTTCTCGCAGTAATCCAAATCTAGTATTGACTTTACTATCAAAGACTTTACTTGGCACAGCAATGCAATAAAATAAAGATAAGGAGAGGTTGCTACAGTAGTAACAACTTCCAAGACACAAATATAAAACAAAATTGCTGTAGTAAAATAAACACATGGGTTATCTACCAAGAAGTGCTTTCTTTATAGCCATTAAGACGGGCTCAGCAGTTTTAATGATGCACTTGCAAGAAATAAGATTTGAAGCAAAAGAGAGCATCAAGAAGCAATTTCAAAACAAATTTAAGTCTAACCCACTTCCTATGCATAGGAATCTTGTAAATAAACAAGTTCATGAAGCATAATGCAACAAGCATAGAAAGATAAAACAAGTGTAACTTCAAAAATTTCAGCATATAGAGAGGTGTTTTAGTAACATGAAAATTTCTACAACCATATTTTCCTCTCTCATAATAATTTCCAGTGGCATCATGAACAAACTCAACAATATAAGTATCAAATGAAACATTCTTATCATGAGTCTCATGCATAAAATTATTACTCTCCACATAAGCATAATCAATTTTATTAGTTGTAGTGGGAGCAAATTCAACAAAGTAGATATCATTATTATTCTCATCATCAAATATAGGACGTATAGTATCATCATAATTAAATTTATCCTCCATAGTAGGCGGCACCAAAATACCACTATCATTATAATCATCATAAATAGGAGGCAAAGTATCATCAAAGAAAATTTTCTCCTCAATGCTTGGGGGACTAAAAATATCATGCTCATCAAAACCAGCTTCCCCAAGCTTATCATTTTCCATAGCATTAGCAACAATAGTGTTCAAAGCACTCATATTAATAACATTCCCATTAGCATGCATATAAAGTTCCATGGGTTTTTTAATTCTCTCTTCAAACACATCATGTCCTAATTCAAGATAAAGTTTAGAAAGATCTCTCATATTTTTGTTGTTTTCCATTATGCCTAACTAGTGTAAACAAGAAACAAAAAGATGCAATTGCAAGATCTAAAGGAAATAGCTTCGAACACACACACAACGGCAACAGAAAAGTACTTTACCTGGGACCGGAGTATGAGTGCCTTTTACCTTTCCTCCCGGCAACGGCGCCGGAAAAGTGCTTGATGTCTACGGGTGCTTCTATTCTTGTAGACAGTGTTGGGCCTCCAAGAGCGAGAGGTTTGTAGAACAGCAGCAAGTTTCCCTTAAGTGGATCACCCAAGGTTTATCGAACTCGGGGAGGAAGAGGTCAAAGATATCCCTCTCAAGCAACCCTGCAATCACGATACAAGAAGTCTCTTGTGTCCCCAACACACCTAATACACTTGTCAGATGTATAGGTGCACTAGTTCGGCGAAGAGATAGTGAAATACAAGTGGTATGAATGAATATGAGCAGTAGTAACGGCACCACAAAAGTGCTTGCTGGCATGCAGATGATGGTAGTAATATTGCAGGAAGTAAAGATGCAGTAAAACAGTAAACAAGCGATGATTGCAGTATTTGGAAACAAGGGCCTAGGGATCATACTTTCACTAGTGGACACTCTCAACATTGATCACATAAATAAATAAGTTCTCTTCCTTTGTGCTACATATACTCTTGTTTGATAATGAACACCATTCGTTGTGTAGGACTACAAGAGCACCTCGATGCCGGAGTTAACAAGCTCCACAACATTCGGCATTCATATTTAAGTAACCTTTAGAGCATAATAGATCTTTGCAATTTAAACCGAGTACTAACATAGCATGCACACTGTCACCATCACACTACGAAGAGGGAATAAATCACATCAATACTATCATAGTAATAATTAACTCCATAAACTACAAGAGATTACGATCATAGCCTACGCCAAGTACTACACGATGCACACACTGTCACCATTACACCGTGAAGGAGGAATAGACTACTTTAATAACATCACAAGAGTAGCACATAGACTAATAGTAATACAAAACTCATATGAATCTCAATCATGTAAAGCAGCTCATGAGATCATTGTATTGAAGTACATAGGAGAGAGATTAACCACATAGCTACCGGTTAAGCCCCTTAGCCTCGATGGACAACTACTCCCTCCTCATGGGAGACAGCAGCGTTAATGGAGATGGCGGTGGTGTCGATGGAGATGCCTTCCGGGGGCACTTCCCCGTCCCGGCGGCGTGCCAGAACAGAGACTCCTGTCCCCCAGATCTTGGCTTCGCGATGGAGGCGGCTCTGGAAGGTTTCTCGTACCGTGGCTTTTCCGTATCGAGGTTTTAGGTCAGGGACCTTTAAATAGGCGAAGAGGCGGAGTCGGAAGGGCGACGAGGCGGTGACACAATAGGGGGCGCGGCCCGAGGCCCCGGCCGCGCCGCCCTATCGTCCGGTGGCCTGTGGCCCCCCTCCGGTTGCTCTCGGGTGTTCCGGAAGCTTCGTGGAAAAATAGGATGCTCGGGCATTGATTTCGTCCGATTCCGAGAATATTTCCTTACTAGGATTTCGGAACCAAAAACAGCAGAAAACGAGAACCGGCACTTCGGCATCTCGTCAATAGGTTAGTTTCGGAAAACGCATAATAATGACATATAATGTGTATAAAACATGTGAGTATCATCATAAAAGTAGCATGGAACATAAGAAATTATAGATACGTTTGAGACGTATCACTCTACCTGAAAGATTATTTGTAAACCGTGATCTTAAACAAGGGAAACCAAATAGTGGCAATGCAATGCCTATAGCTCTATCTGAAAGATTCGGCACGAGCATGGCTAAGAGGTCTACCGAAGGGATCCATTATATTGTGGGAAGATCTGGTTGATGCTTTCGTAAAAAAATTCCAGACACATACAAGAGGCCCATTGGAATCGAAGAGTTGCGCCATTGCCACCAGAAGCAGAAAGAATCGATGCGTGCATACATTGGACATTTTACTAAACTTCTAAATGTTGCCGAAGATGTCTCCATTGACAGGGCAATCGACGCCTTCAACGACGAAATCCTACGAGAATCCTACGTCGAAGAACTCGGCCGGAAGAAGCCAAAGACTATTACCAAGCTTATGGAAATTGCTAATAGTTGAGCTGATGGAGAAGACCATGTACGGAAGCCACGCCCATGCAATGATAACTAAGCGGATGTCCAAAAGCATGATTCAGGTCATCAACGTGAACACCGCAAAAAAGACAAGAAACCGTGGATACGAAACCTTTGGCGACACTAACATTGTAGCTGTCGGATATTCCAATCGACGTGACGATCGGTACGATGATCAGCACAGTGACAGGCGCGATGACCATCGGGATAGCAACCGCAACGGTTCTGGAGGAAATCAAGGCAATTACAGGGAACGACCGCCAGTAGTCCCGGAGTTTCCGTTCGCCGAGCAGTTAAATGCTCCTTGTTACATACACGCATACATCGACCCAAAGGACAACACCAAAAAGTCGAGTCATCTGCTCAGGGACTGCCGATAGTTTCTTGATCTATAGAAGTTCTATGAGTCGAATAAAGGGTAGGCGCAGCTCCCGAGCCCACCACCACCACCTCAACATCAAGTTCAACAACTCCAAACTCGTGCCTCCAATGAAGCTTTTCCTCCACCTCGGGGACATATGAGCATGACTCATAAAACTGGCATCTCCAGAAGAGAGATGAAAAAGCTTATGCAAGAAATTAATCTTGCGGAAGGCACCATGGCTCACATCCCAGAATTCATCGATTGGTTTGCACAAAGCATCTTGTTCAGCAGAGAGCCGATCACCCGATGTCTATTCCAAGGCAAGGCCATGCAGCTTTGGTAGTCGAAGAACAAATTGGAGAATTTAGCATGAGCAAAGTATTCATGGACGGTGGAAGCGGATTGAACCTGATATTCGCAATAACAGTCAAGAATATGGGCATCATAGTCGACATGTTGCAGGAGTCTGATACATGTTTCCATGGCACGTTCCAACCTTGCCAGCATACCCTCTCGGTAGCATACCCTCTCGGTAGGATCTCCTTGAATGTAGTCTTCGGGAAACCTGACAATATCAGGAAGGAAAGGATTGAGTTTGAGGTAGTAAATTGGGAGTCGCAGTACCATGCTATCCTTGGAAGGCCAGCTTTCGCCAAATTGATGGCTGTACCGCACTATCCGTACTTAAATCTCAAGATGTCAGACAACAACAGGACCTATCACGGTTCACAGAAGCTTTTCTCGTTCAGATAATTGTGATCGAGAATTCCAGATGATTGCCGCTAAATTTGGGATAAAGCAGGAAGTCAAAGCTATAGACTTTGCTCCCAAGCAGTTAGCTCTTCAAGGCAAGGAATGCAAGCTTAAAGAGATAGACAGTAGCAAGAAGACGAATAAACAACCCGATGATTCTGCAACGACAGTACCAACTGTTAGAGCCTCATCAGAAGGCACTAACCCTTTGACAATAATTGCCAATCCTTCTACAGAAACTATCGGCACCACCCCGGAAGCCATCGACACGTCAGCAGACATCGGTCAGGACAAGAAGGACCCTCCTCTTATTTAAGAAGTATTTTATTTTCAATAAGGCTTTTTTAAGTCATAGAAATTTAGCTTATCTTATTGCTATAAATTTATTAATAAAGTTCAAGTTTCGTTTATACGAGCATTCAATTGATTTGTGACACCCGATAATTTTTTCAAGATTCTTCGCATAATACCGCGAACGTCGAGTTCGGAATATATGAATGCAGTAAGCGAACCCGATAAAAAAGATCGGGAGCCGCCTATGCTGGTTATATTCAAAGATTTTCATCTAAGCCCCAGGGAACATCCGAGTGCTACAATTGATGATAATCAGAGGGTCTTTACAAATATATACATTGTCTTTCGCCAAAGCCTCAGGGAACATGCAAGCGATACAAATGGCAAGGTCAAGAAAGGCCCACGCCGGTACATCGAACAAAGAGTACTAAGAGAAATGGAGTCGATAGCGAGCATAGTTTCCTCGTTTTACTCGGGGGCTGCCGCCAAAAATATATACGCTTTCGGTTGTAGTAAAGTTGCGATTACTACGGGTCCCTGGACCGGCAACATGAGCTGATCACTCAAAAATTTGCTATCGATATTTTCCAAAGCATGATAATACCGATGCCAGAAAGACTAGCGCGCCACAACTTGCAGCTTAGTCGATAAATACATCAAAATATCGCCACCGACATTTAAAGACAATCTTGCGAAGTAACGATACTTTGTCAAAAGTGATAAATGCATCATCTTCAAGAATTTGTTCAACTCTACAAAAGCTTTTTGAGATTGATGCAAAGGAACAAATCATTGATTAGCTCTCATCTCTTAAGCAGTAATATGAATGCGATAGGAAAAATTCAGGATTGGGTAAATAAGTTACATCGTACACGCGAATAAAATTACACCCAAGGTACCCTAATATTCAGGTATAGAGAGTTATCAGAAAAGTGATTTACAGCGATCATATCGATTACAACAGACTTACAGTAGCTACTCATGGGGAATTATGACTGCATCATCTGCTTCAAAGCTAACATCCAATCTAGCAACTACAATAGAGGAAGGTTTCCTGATAGTAGGAAAGTACTGGCTCATGTTGCCATCGGCCTTCGCGATTGCTTCCAAGTCCAATGAAGGGTGTTGAGATAGCACAAAGGCAAAAGCTGATTTGGCTCCCGCAAGAAGTTGGTTGCGAACCAATGCGCGAACTCTCTTAGCATTCCTGAAATTTGATAGTAAAGCCATTAGCGTTGGAGGAACTCGGTTGAGAGGGAACATGGCTTTCCATATCATCCTCAGGCCTGCATGGCATTTATCAAAAACCGGTGCACCTGTTGCACCCGATCCTGGAATTTTGCAATGGTGACAGCTTTTGGCTTGTTTGTCCAGAAGACTTCAGTGAACTGTGATAGATTCGTCAAAGAATCAACCCGTTCATGCACTCGCTTGTTCTCCTCGGAGAAGTTCAGAGCTATGACTGACAAATATGACAATGCAAAGTTCAGAAACCAACAAGAATTACCCTAACAACTGAGGGAATCGAAGGATTATCAAGTACTCACAGTTCAAGCTTTATGTGGCTTTCTGCCGTTCATTTAGCATGTACCGCTCTCCTTCCACGGCTAGTTCGCCTTTCTTCTTTATCACAGCTGCCATGGCATGAATACCCAGCTGATCTTTCTCCATCTGCGAAATTCGGGTCCTCATTCGTTGAAGAAGGCCGGTTTCAGACCTAGCAGCTGAAGAATATTCGACAAAAGGAGACACAGGAGTCGCCTGCAAAGTACACCATCGAGTGTGTGTAAAAAATATGCGCAGTTTCAGTGGTTTCAAATCACTCCCATTGGGAGCACGCAGTCAAGAATAAAGACATCACAGTTGCAAAGGCTCTGAATTCATTACAAAATGGGGCTTTTGAAAAGCCATTGTTTGAAGCAAAGTATCAAGTTACAATATGACCGGAAAAACTTAAGGAGCCTGATTTTGCGTTGACAAGTTTGGGGCAGCTCCTCCGGCATCTGGTTTGTTAGCTTCCAGCATATCAAGAAGCTATTGCATGCATTTGCGCGCCGGCACACTAAAAGGGCTAAGATCGATAGCTAGCTCATCTTGATCCTTCGACAGCTCCGTCGTCAGCAATTCCATATCAGCTTTGAAGCCGTACCCCATAAGAAGTTGGAAGGCAAGAAGTGCACCGTAGGTACGCGAGGTACGTTTGAATACCTCGATGATGCCCTCGGTGTCGACGGAGAAAACATTCACCAGCTGCCCTAGAGTCTTCTTATGATCTGCCTTCAGGAAGATCATAGCGTGGAATCTCGACAAGACCGCCTTGTTCTTCTCGAGAAGAGCTCGGATAAGGTCGCCGGACTCGATCTCCGTAGAAATGAGATCGACAGCGGAATCGGCTGGAAGCTTGTCTACATAATCGAGAGGAATATCGGCAGCTCCTCCAAGAAGTAAAAGCAGAATTAAGATGCCAATGAGGCTAAATGAAAAGGAATTCGAAGACAGTGAAATGAAATTACCCAGCAGGGCCACTGTGGACTAGTGCAACAGATTTTCCCTCTCCTTCTTCTGGACTTGGGCCTCTTCCTTCTCCTTCTCCTCCTCCCTGAGCTTCTTCTTCAGCTAACCAAGCTCCTTCCTCAAAGAATCCGCCTCTTGCCGGGTAGTGGCAACAATTTTTACTGCTTGATCAAGATGGGAAGATTTTGATTGAGCGTCCTCTTGGAGTCGAGCATTATCAGCTTGAAGCAAGGAGAATTGGGAGGCGAAGTCTTTTATAATTTTTACGGCATTTTGAATACTATATGAGAAACACAAGTCAAAACACGTTATGCTTACATTAAAATTCCTTTTGAGTCCACATTCGACTACAAGTAGCCGAATATAGACTCGGGGGCTGGAAGGGAGAGAATCATTATCAAGGAAAAGAAAAGTTGTAATCCTCACATGCTCCTCGCGAGGCGAGGGAGAAGCGGTAGCTGTCGAAGGAACCTCTTTTCCCTTCGAGAGGGAAGAAGGAGTTGGAGCAACTTTTGATAGATTAGGAGTTTCAGATGCGGCAGGAGTTGGCTTGCTGGAGCTAGTCTTCGCCTTCTTCAAAGGAGGCTCAACAAATCCGTCTTCACTTCAAGAAAGTAAATGATTATGTCGAAGGGAATATGAAACAACTTCAAAAGAACCAAAAAGGAACTTACAAATCAAGAAGCAAATCCTCCTCATCGGCAAAGTCGCCGGATGGCCTCTTTGGTTGTTGGGCGCTGGACTTCTCCGGAGCTGCATGAACTAAGGGAACGCAATCAACATCATTGTCATGTTGACTCGACTCCGCTGTATCGGTTAAATCGTCATCAAGGGTTTTATGATCAACATAGGGAGCTTTAGGGCTGTTAAGGTTATTGTCCTCTTCCTTGGAAGCTTCGCTGTCTTCAACTACTTCTGCGCAAGATTCTACGTTGGCAGTAGAATCACCATCTTTAGGCTTTTCTTCAACTTTGGATACGGTTGGAAAATACTCAACAATCGAAGGAATCTGCCGAAACAAACAAGGGCTTGATAAGATGAAGCAAAGTATATCGGATGCAAGTGTTAGCATAGGCAAAAAAAGCTACTAAAAGATTACCTCGGATGGTTGGTGAGCAAGATCATATGGATCATGAAGGCCCAGTAGGGGAATTGAATCTTATTGTCTAAAGTGAGTCAAACGTCTGACTTCGTCCCACAGTTATTTTTCTAACAATTTTGCGACATTAATTCAAGTCTCGTCTTTGGGACCCAAATACAACCACATTTGATGAGCTCTCGACATAACTGGTTGTACACGACGCTTCAAGAATACATCAATAACCTCAGTACCAATCATTGTTTGACCATCAGATTCCTTTATCTCTAATAATCTTTCAAACAACTTGTCGGCTACTGTCTTTCTTTGGCTGTCAGTAAGTTCTTCCAAGTTTTCTTCGGCATAGCTTCAAAGACATCGACAAACTTTGGCAGGCATGTGTTTTGACCAGCTGTCGATGGATCTCCGAGATAAAACCACTTCAACCTCCATCCCTGGACCGATTCTGTCATTGGGAAGTTGAATTAGTTTACTTCTTTTCGGACAATAAAACCAACTCCGCCGGTGATGAAGGATCCATTGCTACTACTATAACGTTTAAGAAAGAAAATAGTCTTCCATAAACCCCAATGAGGATCGATGCCAAGGAAAGCCTCACAGATAGTGATGAAGATTGCAAGGTGAAGAATAGAATTTGGGGTCAACTGACAAAGTTGAATCCCGTATGAAAACAGAAGACGTAGAAGAAATTCATGTGCTGGCAAGGATAACCAATGGTACAAGAACGCACAAACATTACAGTAAAACCAGCGGGAGGATTGGGGCGTGAATCTGAACCTAGTAGAATGATGTCTCCCTCCTTGTCAGAGATCAGGCCAAGACTTCGCGCCTTCTTTTCATCGCGCTTCGACATTGTCGAAGCGGGCCAGTCGCCTGGAGCGTCCTTGGTAATAGCGGTGGAGACCTTCGGCACAACCTTCTTCGTTACAGCTGTGGTGGTCTTGGGACCGGTGGTGCTCGTGGCAACACTGGCTGCAGCGGCGGCGCCCTTCTTCTTCACCATCCTAAAGTTTCTTCGGGAATAGCGGTGATTGGAGCGCGGTGGCGGTGATGGCGTGGCATTTATGAGTTGCAAGAGCAGAGGAAGAAGAAAGCAATGGGAAGAATAAGGGTAAAATCCGTGTCTCTTTTTATAAAGGGGAAAGTTATCAAGGATCTAGTCCGCTGGATTTGTGCCGTAAATATTGGACGCAGATCTGGTTCGCCACGTGTCAGATAGCAATCAAACCAAAGGACAATTACCTCCACTACATGCGGAAATCGAGGAGAAAGATGAAGCGCAATGATCGGTCATTTCCCAAACAGACTGCTCATAACAGGGGTGGGCCTGTTAGGTCACGTCCCGTCAAACCCGCAACTGTAGTTACGACGTCGTTGATGATGTCACCAAAGTTATCGGCTTCTTATAATAATGGAATTCGAAGCAATATTGGTATTTGATGAAATCTATTCGGCTAAAGTCTACGCAGGGTTGCAAACATCCGTCCCTAGACTCGGGGGCTACTCCCATCGAAAGTGTTGGATGCGCACCCGATAAGAACTTCTGAAGCAGAAGAAAATTGAACCCGAAGGTTCTAGAAGATCCGGGATCGAGCCCGGGGACTTGATCTTGAGTAGAGTAACGTTGTTTTGCCATCGAAAGTTAACTAGGATTGATTTATCGAATAAGACTGGGCTCGTTACTTTATCCCTTACGTACTATCGGACTGCATCCGCAGTTTTTAAAGACCCGATATATTAAAAGGTATCGGATGATGAAAGAGAACCAAGAAATCATCGACATCAAGATCTTTGAGTAGTACAACTTGAGTCTATGCACGGTTGCAAGCATCCGTCCCTAGACTCAGGGCTACTCCCATCGGGAGCGCTGGATGCGCACCCGATATCAACCAATTTCGATTTCAAGATGATGAAGAAAGACCAATTCTTTTTAACAGTTTAGGATATTCGGATAAAGACAATTATAGTCTCTGCCTGAAGCCTCGCTTTGGCCAGTCACTCGGGGGCTACTGATGTGGGCATAACCCTTCGGGTGCCCGACATTAGTCTACCTCCTTCGGTCCAACTAGGGCCCTGCTTGTGACGGTAAAGCACACGTCCGTTGGGAACCCCAAGAGGAAGGTATGATGAGTACAACAACGAGTTTTCTCTCAGTAAGAAACCAGGTTATCGAACCAGTTGGAGATGAAGATCACGTGAAGGTTGGTGAAGGAGTGTAGTGCGGCGCAACACCAGGGATTCCGGTGCCAACGTGGAACCTGCACAACACAATCAAAATACTTTGCCCCAACTTAACAGTGAGGTTGTCAATCTCACCGGCTTGCTGAAAACAAAGGATTAAACGTATGGTCTGGAAAATTATGTTTTCTTGCAGAAAACAAAAGAGAACAATGATTGCAGTAGGTTGTATTTCAGATGTAAAAGAATGGACCAGGGTCCACAGTTCACTAGTGGTGTCTCTCCAATAAGATAAATAACATGTTGGGTCAACAAATTACAGTTGGGCAATTGACAAATAGAGAGGGCATAACATTGCACATACATATCATGATGACTACTATGAGAATTACTTAGGGCATTACGACAAAGAACATAGACCGGCATCCAGCATGCATCTATGTCTAAAAAGTCCATCTTCGGGTTAGCATCCGCACCCCTTCCAGTATTAAGTTGCAAACAACAGACAATTGCATTAAGTACTGTGCGTAATGTAAACAATACAAATATCCTTAGACAAAGCATTGATGTTTTATCCCTAGTGGCAACAGCACATCCACAACCTTAGAACTTTCTCGTCACTCGTCCCGCATTCAATGGAGGCATGAACCCACTATCTAGCATAAATACCCCCTCTTGGAGTTACAAGTATCAACTTGGCCAGAGCCTCTACTAGCAACGGAGAGCATGCAAGATCATAAATAACATATATGAGAGATCAATAATCAACTTGACATAGTATTCCATATTCATCGGATCCCAACAAACACAACATGTAGCATTACAAATAGATGATCTTGATCATGATAGGCAGCTCACAAGATCTAAACATGATGGCGTAATAGGAGAAGACAACCATCTAGCTACTGCTATTTACCCATAGTCCAAGGATGAACTACTCACGCATCAATCCGGAGGCGGGCATGGTGATGTAGAGCCCTTCGGTGATGATTCCCCTCTCCTGCAGGGTGCCGGAGGAGATCTTCTTAACCCCCCGAGATGGGGTTGACGGCGGCGGCGTCTCTGGAACTGTTCTCGTAATTTGGCTCTCCGTCCTAGGGTTTTCCGAGACGAAGGAATAAATAGGCGAAGGGGCAGCTCACAAGATCTAAACATGATGGCTTAATAGGAGAAGACAACCATCTAGCTACTGCTATTTACCCATAGTCCAAGGATGAACTACTCACGCATCAATCCGGAGGCGGGCATGGTGATGTAGAGCCCTTCGGTGATGATTCCCCTCTCATGCAGGGTGCCGGAGGAGATCTTCTTAACCCCCCGAGATGGGGTTGACGGCGGCGGCGTCTCTGGAACTGTTCTCGTAATTTGGCTCTCCGTCCTAGGGTTTTCCGAGACGAAGGAATAAATAGGCGAAGGGGCAGCGTCGGGGGAGCCAGGGGGCGCCCTCCCCATAGGTCGGCGCGGCAGTGGGGCCCCCCGCGCCGCCCTATGGTGTGGGCCCCCTGCTGGCCTTCCTCGACTCTTCTTCGGACTTCTGGAACACTCCGTGGAAAATAGGGCCGTGGGCTTTTGTTTCGTCCAATTCCGAGAATATTTGTAAACTAACTTTTCTGAAATCAAAAACAGGAGAAAACAGGAACTGGCATTGTGGCATCTTGTTAATAGGTTAGTCCCAGAAAATGCATAAAAACATTATAAAGTGTGAATAAATCATGTAGGTATTGTCATAAAACTAGCATGGAACATAAGAAATTATAGATAGGTTGGAGACGTATCAAACATCCCCAAGCTTAGTTCCTACTCGCCCTCGAGTAGGTAAACGATAAAAATAATAATTTCTGAAGTGACATGCTACCAACATAATCTTGATCAATACTATTGTAAAGCATATGAGATGAATGAAGTGACTCAAAGCAATGGTCTATAGTTTGCTAACAAAAAGATAATGACTAAACAACTGAATCATAAAACAAAAACTTTTCATGAATAGTACTTTCAAGACAAGCATCAAAAAGTCTTGCATAAGAGTTAACTCATAAAGCAATAGATTCTTAATAAAAGGTTTTGAAGCAACACAAAGGAAGATTTAAGTTTCAGCAATTGCTTTCAACTTTCAACATGTATATCTCATGGATAATTGTCAACACAAAGTAATATGATGAGTGCAATAAGTAAGCATGTAAGAATCAATGCACACAGTTGACACAAGTGTTTGCTTCTAAGATAGAAAGAAGTAGGTAAACTGACTCAACATAAAGTGAAAGAAAGGCCCTTCGCAGAGGGAAGCAGAGATTAAATCATGTGATAGAGCTTTTCAAGTTTTAAAATCATCTAGAGAGCATAAAAATAATTTTTTGAGAGGTGTTTGTTGTTGTCAACGAATGGTAGTGGGCACTCTAACCCCCTTGTCAAACAAACTTTCAAAGAGCGGCTCCCATGAAGGACGTTATCTCTACCAGCAAGGTAGATCATCCCTCTTATCTTTTGTTTACACATGTATTTTATTTTTATTTATAGATGACACTCCTCCCAACCTTTTGCTTTCACAAGCCATGGATAACCGAATCCTCGGGTGCCTTCCAACATTTCACATACCATGGAGGAGTGTCTATTGCAAAATTAAGTTGCTTACTGATAAATCAGGGCAAAACATGTGAAGAGAATTATTAATGAAAGTTAATTAATTGGGACCAGGCACCCGTTGCCAGCTCTTTTTGCAAAATTATTGGATAAGCGGATGATGCCACTAGTCCATTGGTGAAAGTTTGCCCAACAAGATTGAAAGATAAAACACCACATACTTCCTCATGAGCTATAAAACATTGACACAAATAAGGAGTAATAAAGTTTTGAATTGTTTAAAGGTAGCACATGAAGTATTTACTTGGAATGGCAGAAAAATACCACATAGTAGGTAGTTATGGTGGACACAAATGGCATAGGTTTTGGCTCAAGGTTTTGGATGCACGAGATGCATTCCCTCTCAGTACAAGGCTTTGGCTAGCAAGGTTGTTTGAAGCAAACACAAGTATAAACCGGTACAACAAAACTTACATAAGAACATATTGCAAGCATTATAAGACTCTACACTGTCTTCCTTGTTGCTCAAACACTTTTACCAGAAAATATCTAGACCTTAGAGAGACCAATCATGCAAACCAAATTTCAACAAGCTTTACGGTAGTTATCCACTAATAGGTTTAAACTACATGATGCAAGAGCTTAAACATGATCTACTTGAGAGCTCAAAACAATTTCCAAGTATCAAATTATTCAAGACAATATACCAACTACCACATGGAGCATTTTCTGTTTCCAACCAAATAGCAATAAGTGCAGCGGCTTTCAGCTTTTGCCATGAACATGAAAAATAAAACGAAGAACACCAGTGTTCAAATGAAAAAGCGGAGCGTGTCTCTCTCCCACACAAGCATGCTAGGATCCGATTTATTCAGAGAATGAAAATAACAAAACGAAAATAAAAGCACACAAACTCTCCAAGTAAAGCACATAAGATGTGACGGAATTAAAATATAGTTTCACTAGAGGTGACCTGATAAGTTATTGATCAAGAAGGGGATGCCTTGGGAATCCCCAAGCTTAGACGCTTGAGTCTTCTTGAAATATGCAGGGATGAACCACGGGGGCATCCCCAAGCTTAGACTTTTCACTCTTCTTGATCATATTATATCATCCTCCTCTCTTGATCCTTGAAAACTTCCTTCACACCAAACTCAAAGCAATCTCATTAGAGGGTTAGTGCATAATAAAAAATTCACATATTCAGCAAGGACACAATCATTCACAACACTTCTGGACATTACCCAAGATTACTGAATTTTAATGGACCAAAGAAACCCACTCAAACACAGTAAAAGAGGCAATGCGAAATAAAAGGCAGAATCTGTCAAAACAGAACAGTCTTTAAAGACGAATTTTGTCGAGGCACTTAACATGCTCAGATGGAAAAGCTCCAATTGAATTAAAGTTGCGTACATATCTGAGGATTACTCATGAATTTTTTCAGAATTTTTGGATTCTTCTACAGAGAGTATAACTCAAATTCGTGATAGCTAAAAATCTGTTTCTGCGCAGAAATCCAAATCTAGTATCAACTTTCTATCAATGACTTTACTTGGCACAACAATGCAAGAAAATAAAGATACAAATGTATTTCTACAGTAGTAACAAGCACCTTCTCAAATATAAAACAAAAATTGCAAAAATAAAATAATGGGTTGTCTCCCATAAGCGCTTTTCTTTAAAGCCTTTCAGCTAGGCGCAGAAAGTGAAAATCAAGTAACATCAAGAGAAGAAGCATCAATATCATAATTTGTTCTAATAATAGAATCAAAAGGCATCTTCATTCTCTTTCTAGGGAAGTGTTCCATACCTTTCTTAAGAGGGAATTGATATTTAATATTTCCTTCTTTTATATCAATAATAGCACCAACGGTTCGAAGAAAGGGTCTTCCCAAAACAATAGGACAAGATGCATTGCATTCAATATCCAAAACAACAAAATCAACGGGGACAAGGTTATTGTTAACCGTAATGTGAACATTGTCAATTCTCCCCAAAGGTTTCTTTATAGAATTATCAGCAAGATTAACATCCAAATAACAACATTCCAAAGGTGGCAAGTCAAGCATATCATAAAGTTTCTTAGGCATAACAGAAATACTTGCACCAAGATCACATAAAGCATTACAATCAAAATCATTGACCTCCATTTTAATGATGGGCTCCCAACCATCTTCCAACTTCCTAGGGATAGAAACTTCAAGTTTTAATTCCTATTCCCTAGCTTTAATGAGAGCATTTGTAATATGTTTTGTAAAGGCCAAGTTTATAGCACTAGCATTAGGACTTCTAGCAAGTTTTTGCAAGAACTTAATAACTTCAGAAATATGAAAATTATCAAAATCAAAACCATTATGATCTAAAGCAATGGGACCATTGTCCCCAACACTTTGAAAAATTTCAGCACTTTTATCACAAACAGTTTCAACAGTTTCAGGCAATTTTGCACGCTTTGTAGTAGAAGTAGAAACATTGCCAACACCAATTATTTTACCATTGATAGTAGGAGGTTTAGCAACATGTGAAGCATCAACATTACTAGTGGTGGTAATAATCCAAACTCTAGCTATATTATTCTCTTTAGCAAGTTTTTCTTCTCTTTCCCACCTAGCATGCAATTCAGCCATCATTCTAATATTGTCATTAAGTCGAACTTGGATAGCATTTTCTGTAGCAAATGACTTAATATCTTTAACTTCATTAGGCATAACTTTCAGTTTTAAAAGATCAACATCAAGAGCAAGACTATCAACCTTAGAAGCAAGAACATCAATTTTACAAAACTTTTCCTCAACAGATTTGTTAAAAGCAGTTTGTGTACTAATAAATTCTTTAAGCATGACTTCAAGATCAGAGGGTACACTCCTACTATTGTTGTAAGAATTACCATAAGAATTACCATAAGAATTACCACTGTTAGAAGGATATGGCCTATAGTTGTTACCAAAATTATTCCTATAAGCATTGTTGTTGAAATTATTATTTTTAATGAAGTTCACATCAACATGTTCTTCTTGAGCAACCAATGAAGCTAAAGGAACATTATTAGGATCATAATGAGATTTACCATTAATAAGCATAGACATAATAACATCAATCTTATCACTCAAGGAGGAGGTTTCTTCAACAGAATTTACCTTCTTACCTTGAGGAGTCCTTTCAGTGTGCCATTCAGAGTAGTTGATCATCATATCATCAAGAAGCTTTGTTGTAGCACCCAAAGTGATGGACATAAAAGTACCTCCAGCAGCTGAATCCAATAGGTTCCTTGAAGAAAAATTTAATCCCGCATAAAAGGTTTGGATGATCATCCAAGTAGTTAGTCCATGGGTGGGTCAATTCTTTACCAAAGATTTCATTCTCTCCCATGCTTGGGCAACATGTTCATTATCCAATTGCTTAAAATTCATAATGCTACTTCTCAAAGATATAATTTTAGCAGGAGGATAACATTTTCCAATGAAAGCATCTTTACATTTAGTCCATGAACTAATACTATTTTTAGGCAAAGATAGCAACCAATCTTTAGCTCTTCCTCTCAAGGAGAAAGGAAACAATTTCAGTTTTATAATATCCCCATCTATATCCTTATACTTTTGCAGTTCACAAAGTTCAACAAAATTATTAATATGGGCAGCAGCATCATCAGTACTAACACCAGAAAATTGCTCTCTCATAACAAGATTTAGTAAAGCAGGTTTAATTTCATAAAATTCAGCTGTAGAAGCAGGTGGAGCAATAGGAGTGCATATGAAATTATTATTATTTGTGCTAGTGAAGTCACACAACTTAGTGTTCTCAGGAGAACGCATTTTAGCAATAATAAAAATAAATAAAGCAAAACCGAATTAAATAAAGTAAAACAAGTAACTTATTTTTTTGTGTGTTTTTAATATAAAGAAAGCAAACAAGACAAATAAAATAAAGCAAGACAATAAACAAAGTAAAGAGATTGGGTGTGAGAGACTCCCCTTGCAGCGTGTCTTGATCTCCCCGGCAACGGCGCCAGAAAAGTAGCTGCTTGTGACGGTAAAGCACACGTCCGTTGGGAGCCCCAAGAGGAAGGTATGATGAGTACAACAACGAGTTTTCCCTCAGTAAGAAACCAAGGTTATCGAACCGGTAGGAGATGAAGATCACGTGAAGTTTTTTGGTGAAGGAGTGTAGTGCGACGCAACACCAGGGATTCCGGTGCCAACGTGGAACCTGCACAACACAATCAAAATACTTTGCCCCAACTTAACAGTGAGGTTGTCAATCTCACCGGCTTGCTGAAAACAAAGGATTAAACGTATGGTGTGGAAAATTATGTTTGCTTGCAGAAAACAAAAGAGAACAATGATTGCAGTAGGTTGTATTTCGGATGTAAAAGAATGGACCGGGGTCCACAGTTCACTAGTGGTGTCTCTCCAATAAGATAAATAACATGTTGGGTAAACAAATTACAGTTGGGCAATTGACAAATAGAGAGGGCATACCAATGCACATACATATCATGATGACTACTACGAGATTTACTTAGGTCATTACGACAAAGAACATAGACCGCCATCCAGCATGCATCTATGCCTAAAAAGTCCACCTTCGGGTTAGCATCCTCACCCCTTCTAGTATTAAGTTGCAAACAACAGACAATTGCATTAAGTACTGTGCGTAATGCAAACAATACAAATATCCTTAGACAAAGCATTGATGTTTTATCCCTAGTGGCAACAACACATCCACAACCTTAGAACTTTCTCGTCATCGTCCCGGATTCAATGGAGGCATGAACCCACTATCTAGCATAAATACCCCTCTTGGAGTTACAAGTATCAACTTGGCCAGAGCCTCTACTAGCAACGGAGAGCATGCAAGATCATAAATAACATATATGATAGATCAATAATCAACTTGACATAGTATTCCATATTCATCGGATCCCAACAAACACAACATGTAGCATTACAAATAGATGATCTTGATCATGATAGGCAGCTCACAAGATCTAAACATGATGGCATAATAGGAGAAGACAACCATCTAGCTACTGCTATGGACCCATAGTCCAAGGATGAACTACTCACGCATCAATCCGGAGGCGGGCATGGTGATGTAGAGCCCTCCGGTGATGATTCCCCTCTCCGGCAGGGTGCCGGAGGAGATCTTCTGAACCCCCCGAGATGGGGTTGACGGCGGCGGCATCTCTGGAACTGTTCTCGTAATTTGGCTCTCCATCCTAGGGTTTTCCGAGACGAAGGAATAAATAGGCGAAGGGGCAGCGTCGGGGGAGCCAGGGGGCGCCCTCCCCATAGGTCAGCGCGGCAGTGGGGCCCCCCCGCGCCGCCCTATGGTGTGGGCCCCCTGCTGGCCTTCCTCGACTCTTCTTCGGACTTCTGGAACACTCCGTGGAAAATAGGGCCGTGGGCTTTTGTTTCGTCCAATTCCGAAAATATTTGTAAACTAACTTTTCTGAAAACAAAAACAGCAGAAAACATGAACTAGCACTGTGGCATCTTGTTAATAGGTTAGTCCCAGAAAATGCATACAAAACATTATAAAGTGTGAATAATCATGTAGGTATTGTCATAAAACTAGCATGGAACATAAGAAATTATAGATACGTTGGAGACGTATCAGGGCCCATGAAGATTGCCCAACAACCAAGGTGTACCCATACGTCGGTTCCAGAAAAGGAAACTTACCAGAAGATGGATTCTTGATGAACAACGAAAGAAGATATCATTAAAGAAAAGACTAGAACAGATCTCGCTGTAACCTAGTCGAGTTCGGACAGGACTCTCGGGACCTGGCCTTCTATATAAAGGCCAGGAGGGGAGCTTGCCGAGGCACACAACATCAATACGTAGAACCACCGCAAGTTAGAGCAAAACACCTAGAATCCTTGCCTCTCGGCGAGTCGACCATAGCAGCCTATCGGCTACCCCATTGCAACCCAATATATTCGATAATCAAGATCATACAAGCATGAAGTAAGGGTTTTACCTCATCGAGGGCCCCGTACCTAGGTAAATCTCTCTCCCCGTTTGTTTTCTATCCAATGTCTCGTGCTAGCCTGCAGGATTCCATCAACCCTAAGCCCATCACGGTGGACATTTCCGAGGAGCATCCTCGTCAGGTCGTGTGTCATTGCTACTCCTCCTTCAACATCCATGATCCACTTGAAAAAAAAATGTCAGGCTACTCCCCTAGTTGTGTCTGAGGTCAGAAGAAGTGACATGATTCAGGCTCTTTTCTTTTAAGATGAAGCATTGTTTTGACAAAAAAATGCCTAGCTTGTGCTGCACCTGCTCCAAGTCCCAAGAAGAAATAGTGCAGAATCTCTACAAGAAATTTGGCATGAATGGTCATGAAGAAACCAAGGGAGATGATGGGAACCCTCTTCTGAAGATGATGATTCTGACTCCAATGCTAATCAGTAAACAAGTGGGCATAATTATCTGTTTTTGTGAGAGACTCATCTTAATCTTTTGGTCTATCTTGTCTCCTAGTTTTATACCCTAATGGTACTCTTGGTTCTATGTCCTTGTATAGCACTTCATCCCTGTGTGGGTTTTAATGATAAGTTATCTTTATGTGCTTTTGGCTATGGCTTGGTCCGTCAGAGGCAAGTATTTGTGTTGTTCTGGCTGTGTGTGGATCCATGTGGGATGTGTAAGCCTTAATGTGTTTCTTATAGCCTGGTCCTTCTCACACAAAATTCTTTGATTGTGAAAGAGGAGCTACCACTCATATGGTCGGTACAAGCATTGTTTTGCTCCGTACAAGCCTTGTTTGGTTGTATGCCCTATTACACTATGGTGCAACAATTGTTCATGTTTGTTGGCAATCTGCATAAGCTTTGTTGCACCCCCATAATTTCAAAATTTAGTGCACACTTAGTTAAACAATGTTGAAAGTTTTGAATTGGAATATTAGAGTCATCAATGACAAAGATAAAGGGACAATTATTTGCAATAAGATCAAGGAAAGTGGACGTTAAATTTCTTTTTTCAATAAACAAAGGGGGAAAGTATATATCTTGATTTCATCAGGCAATGTCGTCCCTGAAATATGATGCTTTTTCCTATCAACCATGTGTGGGAAGATCAGCTGGTCTCTTGATGATTTGGGATAGCTCTTTCTTTCTTGGCCATGGTGTTTTTCAAAATAGCTATGCACTCCCAGTTGAGCTCCAGTCAACCAAAGATGTTGTGTCTTGGATACTCACTAATATTTATGCTCCCTGTCAAGATGCGAAAGAGGTTCAGATCCTTTCCTGGTTTCATAATATCCAAAATTTCGATGATGCAGATTGGTTAATTGTTGGGGATTTCAATCTCATTAGATCACCTACTGATAGGAATATGCATGAATACATTGGTAATCTTGGCTTGATTGAGATTCCCATGAAGGGTAGATATGCATGCAGCTCCTCTTCTTCAATGCCTGGATTCGTTCTTCACTTTTCTTTCCTAGACCAACACCTTCCCACACACAATGGCCGGTCCTTCCAGAGTTCTATTCCAAAAGCCCATTTTTTTTGCTTTGAAGATAGATGACCAAATATGGGTGGCTTATTGCCACTTTCTCTCAGATCACATTTTTTGAAAACCGACAAAAACTAGATAGGACCGAAAACAAGAAAGATACCGCCAAAGCTCGGTGAGCAAAAAATGATCCATGGGTCGGCCCATTACTCTTTCTCGAGGTGTGCGGCACGTGGTAAGTACCCCGCAGTTCCTATACACCGATCAGGTGGGCTATTACCACGCGCCGCATACCCCCATGCGCGGTACATGCCAGCCTAGTCAGCCCAGTTCGCTGTATTTTCTATTTCTTTTTTTCTTTTTTTTCCTTTCCCTTTTCTTTTCTGTTTCTTTTCTGTTTTATTTTTAGTTTCTTTTTATTTTTCAGATTCAAAAATATAAAAAAAATTAAATTGTTGAGATTTTGAAAAGTTTTCATATTTAAAAATATTTCGATTTTAAAAAATGTTTGAATTTTGAAAAATGTTCAAATCTGAATAAATGTTCAATCTTAAAAAATGTTTAACTTTTGAACAATATTCAAACTTAAAATATGTTCAAATTCAGAAAAAGTTCATACTAAAAAAAGTTAAAAATTTGGAAAAAAATTCCTCAATTTTTGAAAAGTTCAAATATATAAAAATATTTTAAATAATCTGAGCATTTTTCGATTATTTTTTGAATTTAAACAGTTTTTTTTAAAATTCTGTTCATATTTTGCAATTATTTTCGAAATTTACAAAACTTAAGAACAAACAGAAAAGCAAAGAAATAATACATCTCCACTAATATAAAAAGAGCCAGAGAGTCCCATCCAACAGATCTCAGCCATACAATCAAGATATCCAACGCTTCACATATCTTCCGTGTTTGACGGGCAGACAACACCCACCCACGGCTAATTCCGTGGCGCCCGCTCAATTTTCCCACGATTTGGAAATTAACTGCATCACAACTCGCATATGTTGACCCGTCATCTCTTTGGTCCTCCTTGGTTCTACGACTCTACCCCATATCAGATCGCCTCATCCTTCTCCTTTCCATGCAGCGCCGCCTTGCCCGGCCGCCTTCTCTCCGCGTGAGACTGCCGGTCAAGGTGCCACCGCCTGACCCGCGCTGCCTCTTCCCCATGCTACGCCGCCTGACCCGTGCCCCACGACAAGCTCTGCGTGCTGCGCCCGTTCCCCACTTCCCCTGAAGCAGGCAACAACGTCAACTCCCCAGTGAGCCCTCTATCTCCGTCTCCCATCCAATGCACGGAGGACAACCTCGACGCTGCGCCTTGGAGCCGCTGACTGCCGATGCGGTTAGTTTTCTATGTTGTTCGTTTTCGGTCCAGATGCGGTGGTGGCAGGTTGCTCCAGGCGGAAGTGGAGGCGGAAGTGTACATGCTGTGCAGGTGCGTTGCGGAAGGCCATTCATCGCCAGGTCTACATGAGGTGCACGAAACTGCAATAACTGTAGTGTCAAACAATTGTTGATAGATTGATCCATTTGAGTATTTGACCATAATTTGTACGAATTTCTTTGTGTCGGTTTATCAAATTCCTGTATAAGTATAACCCATGGTGATTACATCAGTAAGCATGAGGTAATTAATCCTAACGCATTCAGAACAAATATTAAGTGGTAATGTACTCACTGATTTGACATGTCCAGATCTGAAAATTTGATTACCTATCATCTACATGGATGGCAAAGGCATACTTTGTCATGCAAGGATTTGAGGCTATATTCTGGTATTGTGTATTGTGTTGCTCTAAAAATAGATTAAGAGTACTACCCTGTTGCCATAATGATAAGATTAATTATTATCCCTGTTGTACTATCAGTGGGCTCCATTTGAGATCAAAACCTAGGCTAGACGTGATGTGAACTGGACATATATCTGCTTGAGCCACCGTGGGCTGCCATCTCTCCATCTTTCCTGTTGCCATTTGACGGGACAGGTAGGACATCTTAGGTCTGCCAGATTTATTGGTTCTGAACGTGTTTGCATCAAGTATTCAAGTTCTCATTCTACTTTTAGAATTTGTAGTGTGCATGGATCCTATTTTCTAATCACATGTGGGAGCAATTTTGTTCTCTAGCATCTGATATGCTTATTTATCATGATGGTCTTGGGTTACTGTAAAACTGAAACTGTACTTGCACTGATTTAGGGGAAACGGAGTCGATGTACATTGCAGGATGTTGTTGAAAACGTTGTTGTATAGTGATTTCTTATATCCCTGTTCCATCTCAGCTACATCTTACAAGATACAAGATCAAATAAATAAAAACTAACAGTCGGTCCATGATCATCTTGCTCATTTTTTTCTTTTGCCTTAAATAACGTGCTTCTTTTTCCAGAAATTATGGTTGTTTAGCTAAGAGACTTGTTGATGTTTGCAACCATAACAAGGTTAAATTATGAATAATAGATAGATATTTATAGCGAAGCCATGGTCCAATATTGTAGCTGAAGCTCTTGAATGCATATATCATTCAAAAACGTTTAGAGAGAGCCTGCACCATTGCAAGCTACTTTATTTACTTATATTTTTCAAGGATTATGTAAAAGAATTTTTTGCATGCAGAATGGAATTGGAAATTTTTGAATCTGATTGGCATGTAGACTTCCAGGAGGCTACAATCGAATTTTATAATGACACTTACAAAATCCAATAGAGATTGGCTTGTCATAAACATTTCTTTTTCAGCAAAGAGTTTAGCATAGTGAATACTAACTGTTTCTTCAGCAATTGTTTATTAGGTTGTGCTTATGTTACTGAAGCTGATCACTTTTAGCTCAAAGCGATCCTTGTATTTCTTTTGTTCATAGTCATGTAAAACTTGAGTATGTTATCGCAAGAAGATTTCAAGGCTACAGACAAAGATTGAGGTATTAATGTTCTTTCTAGATAAATACAGAAGTACTGTTTTCCAAAATTTGTTTTACCATGTCGGGCCAGTATGGCTGTAGCAGAATGTATTTATCTGCTTGGGGTCTTGGTGTGCCCTCGGGTACGGATCAGGTATGTATGTATCTATTGACATGTTTGTGCACTTTGAAGTTTGTTCCGTGCCTGTATTATCTCAGTTCACTTTATAGTTCATTCTGCGACTTTATAGTTCATTCTGCGCATGGAAAAGGCATGCTTACTAAGGATAGAACGTTACTTCTTTCATTTTATTTTGTTTGCTGAACATGCATGCGTCTTTTTCAGGATGAAGAACTGTAGCTCAAAGCGATCCTTGTATTTCTTTTGTTCATAGTCATGTAAAACTTGAGTATGTTATCGCAAGAAGATTTCAAGGCTACAGACAAAGATTGAGGTATTAATGTTCTTTCTAGATAAAACTAACAGTCGGTCCATGATCATCTTGCTCATTTTTTTCTTTTGCCTTAAATAACGTGCTTCTTTTTCCAGAAATTATGGTTGTTTAGCTAAGAGACTTGTTGATGTTTGCAACCATAACAAGGTTAAATTATGAATAATAGATAGATATTTATAGCGAAGCCATGGTCCAATATTGTAGCTGAAGCTCTTGAATGCATATATCATTCAAAAACGTTTAGAGAGAGCCTGCACCATTGCAAGCTACTTTATTTACTTATATTTTTCAAGGATTATGTAAAAGAATTTTTTGCATGCAGAATGGAATTGGAAATTTTTGAATCTGATTGGCATGTAGACTTCCAGGAGGCTACAATCGAATTTTATAATGACACTTACAAAATCCAATAGAGATTGGCTTGTCATAAACATTTCTTTTTCAGCAAAGAGTTTAGCATAGTGAATACTAACTGTTTCTTCAGCAATTGTTTATTAGGTTGTGCTTATGTTACTGAAGCTGATCACTTTTAGCTCAAAGCGATCCTTGTATTTCTTTTGTTCATAGTCATGTAAAACTTGAGTATGTTATCGCAAGAAGATTTCAAGGCTACAGACAAAGATTGAGGTATTAATGTTCTTTCTAGATAAATACAGAAGTACTGTTTTCCAAAATTTGTTTTACCATGTCGGGCCAGTATGGCTGTAGCAGAATGTATTTATCTGCTTGGGGTCTTGGTGTGCCCTCGGGTACGGATCAGGTATGTATGTATCTATTGACATGTTTGTGCACTTTGAAGTTTGTTCCGTGCCTGTATTATCTCAGTTCACTTTATAGTTCATTCTGCGACTTTATAGTTCATTCTGCGCATGGAAAAGGCATGCTTACTAAGGATAGAACGTTACTTCTTTCATTTTATTTTGTTTGCTGAACATGCATGCGTCTTTTTCAGGATGAAGAACTGTAGATACTAGAGTTGCAATCAAGACACAGGTTGTCTGCATCGAATCTATGATATTTTGGACTATATTAAAGGATTAACTGTATGACATTGATTATTACCCAGAAAAGAGCCTCGAGAAATCCGATTTTATTGTTAAAAATGGTGAATAGAGAAAACAGGGTAAGATTATAAGATAGGTGTTAAATAATTGAACGTGCATGGGAATGAAGGATTCATACTGTAGTAGATGTTGATGCTAAATAAAAGTCACAATTATTTAACTGATATCATGCCTTTGGCTCATCGGGAGGAATTACAAGGCATGCGCAATTTTCTGGTATACATACTCTCTCAAGGTGGATATCCTCGAGCTTATCAGCTGATGATAGAACTTTCAGCTTGATACAGAGCTTCGTCCATGTATCATTTCACTTGATCCGGAGTCTGCACTTGCTAGCAGAGATGCAATAGTCAAAATAGTATACTCCCGATTGTTTGATTGGTAATGCTACTCTAGCAGAAAACTCCAATTAATTTTATTCGAAAATGCTAATTTGACTTGTGATGTTGTCATATTCAAAATGAAGCGTAGACTTTTTAATTCAACAATGCTGACCTGTCAGATATTTTGGATTTTTTATATGAATGCACTTTTTCATTTCTCCGAAAATTTCAGAGATTATATGTGAGATATCGTCACTATGATGTGTGAAACTTGTCTCAAACTCTCAATTAATTAATTCTTGTGAAATCTCCAATCCGTTGAATCATTTCTGAAGTTATCTAATGACTAAATGTAGTCAGTTCTAGGCTGTGGTCAAAATCCAGGGTGTTTGAATGCCACCATGAGCTTATCGGAATTCTAAACATGCATCATATGAGTGTTTATTGTTTAACCAATGATATAGCATATCATTATTCTATTTTTATGTGGTGTATACTGTTTTTTCTGCCGAATTTACATATTATGTTAGTTGTGCATTAGTTTTCAGTTACGGTGAATTCTTGAGTGTTATATGCCAATTTAGCAGGTTAAGAACCAAGTGGATATGAGCTTTGTGAGGGCCGGAGGAAGCACAACTTGCTATAGCATCTTCGAACAATTTTGGTTGCACTCCTTGTTCTTGTTACGGGTATTCCTATTTCTTTCAACATAACTGGGAATTGCATGACGAGGGGAGCTACCTCCTAGGAAGACTGTCTTTGCAGTGCCCGCTCATTGCCAGTTAAACCACCCTTGGCATGTGCATCACTGGCTAACTCTTACTGTTCTTCACAAGGATAGGATTTTGATGCAGCATGAAGGCCGTGACTCATCTTGTTTAGCTTACCTGTTCTTCCAAGTTTCAAGGGCCAAAGTTCTCACGTTTACACTGAGGAATCTATTATAACAATGAACATTTATGTACTGGCAACGATTCCTATTTCCTACATAAAAACGGCGTATATTTTCGGGTGTAACTTCTATCAGTTGCCATATCGTGCATGGTGATGTTGTAGCTTCTATCGGTATTTGACCGTGTCGGAGCAAGGTCAAAAAGCATTTTCTATTGCCATATTATGTATGGCGATGTTTTCCTTGATGGAAAGATTCTCATCAACCTTTGGTGCACATGTTTCATATTAGACTAGGATAAGCATTTCAATTACCTCTTTATCTATGACTTCTGGAGTTACAAGATGCGGAAACAGTAGAGAACAAGGAAAAGAAGGGATTCATTTCTACCAGACCATCAAAATTCAGAAATGAAGCTACAAAGAATGTTGCTTTCTTCTTGATATTTCAGTTTGACAATTTTGTTCACTGTCATACATTCTTGTTGATCTGATATTTGATTATTTTGCTCTATATGTACAAAGAGGGGTGAAGATGACCTACGGGCATGCTTAACGTCAGACATAAATGCAAGGTGTAAGTTTCGGGTCAGGCTCTTGTGCTCTGAAGCTGGCGATTGTATACTATTTTTTTAGGGCCTTTGCATCTTGAACTTTCTTTGTCTGGGTGGTGCATCCGATTTTGTGCCATGAAACGCCACCGATAAAAGAATGGTTATATATTGGTTGTTGTTTCAAATAGTATTCTACAAGTTTTCCTTAATTAAATTGGTGGCTTACTCGATGAGTGGTTTACGTAGACCCAAAGTTTAGCATTTAAAACTAAAAGAAGATGTAGATGAAGAAAGCTACAAAAATGTAACTCACTGAAGTAGGGTGGAATTCAAAAAAATTGCAAACAAAATATATGCTATGATACTTAATACAACCTTCTCACGATTACACGTGCGTGGCACGTGCACAATTACTAGTTAGGGAAAGGGGAGAAAAGAGAAAAAAAGAAAAAAATACCTGTGTTGGGCTGGCCCAACAGCTCATCCACGGGGCCGCTCGGTGTGCGGAGTACAGGAGCTCCCGTAAGTACCGAAATCCCCTGAGCTCCCGTAAGTACCGAAATCCCCTGGAAAACTCTAAAAAAAGGCCGACCTTCGCGAAGGGAAGACAACTCGCTCCGCACGCGACAAGTGGCACGCTGTGGTGCCAGAAAATCTCTGGGAAGTGGTCTCCCTGCTCGCCACGTGTCGCAAGGGAAAGCAAGGTGGGGATGGGGGAGGAGAGAGAAGACTGGGTTGTGTCAGTTTTTCCCTTTTTCTTCTAGATTTGTTTTTTCAAAATGAAATATCTTGAGAACCGTAAGTCCGAATTGCGAACCGTTTTCACTTTTCAGATCCTCGCGTCGAGATCTTCAAAACTAGATCACATGTTGATAGGTTTGGAGATACTTTTTTTCGTACTTCCAATAGTATTATGATTGTACTGCTGGTGTGTACTCTAATCGTACTCGTGTTTCAACCGATAAGTACTTCGTTTTAATGTATTGGTGCAATTTTTCCCTTTACTCGCTAATCGTAGTCGCCCGTGTGCGGGATCGTATGCTGTACTTACGCGCAATCGTACACTGCTCGTGTGCGCCATCAGTACTTCTGTACATGTACTTGCTCGTGTTCACGACTGTACCTGCTTGTATGCGCGTTTGTACCTGCTCGTGTGCGTGACTGTACTTGTACTCGATCGTGTGTTCAACTGTACTCGTGTGTTGTGCGTAACTGTACCTGTTCGTGTGCGCGACTGTACCTGCTCGTGTGCGCAACTGTATTTGTACTCATTCATGTGTGTAACTGTACTCGTCTGTTGTTCGCAACTGTACTCGTGTATTGTACATAACTGTACTCGTGTGTTGTAAGATACTTGTGTTGTGTGTTGTGTATATAACTAAGCTGTACGTGGAAGAGGAAAAGAGCTAGCAGTACTTACATGAGCTTGTGCTTGGTACTTGCATGAGCTAGTGCGCACAAGGAAAAGAATTCCCGCGGGCACACATACGAAAGAAAAGAGCTCGCGCGCAGCTTGTACGTTACACTAGTCTCCTCTCGTACGTACTTCCGCGTGGACCGGCCGCGTGAAAAGACCACGTTCGTACTTCCCTTTTCCGCATGCACCCAGCCGCGTGAGGGCGTGATGTCCGCGTGCCGCTGGCTGTCTGCCACGCGTCAGCACGTGCGCGGTCCTTCTGTCACTAATTTTTCCTTTGGAAAGGTCGGCCTTCACCTAGCGACAACCAAATCCCCTATAGCTCGCTTGTATCGAGCGGAAGTAAGACTCGCTGACATTGTTTGCGTATATGGGCCTAGTCCTGTAAGCGTTCTTATGCACACGGTGCGTTAGCATGCACACGTGACGAGCTAGCTTCTCTAAAAAAAAATGACGAGCCAGTTTAATAAAAAACGATAAACGCTCGCCTAGCGCACCCACAACATCTGCCTGAACACGTATTTGAAAATAACTCGAGTATCTAAATAGTGTTGCAGCTACTAAAAATATTCACATACTCAATAAAATATTCGCTGTTAATAGAAGACCACGCTATTCATGCTTTTAATAAAATGTTCGCATACTCTATGAAATGATTTTGAAAATTATTTACTGGTAAAAATGTTTAGATTTTAAAAATGTTCTTTAAAAAATTAGATTATAAAAAGTTGTTCAATAGGAGAACCAACCTGAGGTTGGATGGTTAGGAGGGTGGTTCAGCCCACCAGAGTTCAAACCCCAGATTTGACATCTGTGTGTCTCATAAAGGCGGAATATTCATTTAGTGGGAGGTGACGTTCCCGTCGACAGCGAGGCGCCTGTGATGACTTCGTCAATTTTAAGATCCATTCCGCCAGCTCAGTCTTCCGGAGGTGCTCATAGGGATAGGGTGTGCGTGTGTGCGTTCATAGGGGTGAGTGTATGCGCGTGTATGTGAGCGTCTGCGTTTGTACTGTGTTTCTAAAAAAAGGTAACAAATGCAGAGTTTGAAAAAATCATGATTTAAAAAAGTTTACAATTTAAAAATTGTACACTTAGCAAAAAAGGTTGAATTAAACCAATTTATAGCTGAGGTAAAAGGTGCAAACTTTTAAAAAGTTCATGATTTAAAAGGTATAGATTAAAAAAAACTCACGAGTCAAAAACACTCGAATTTTTTTTAAAAAATCACTGAGTAAAAATTTTTCATATTTAAAAAATATTCACATGGTAAAAAGTTTAATTTAAAAATTGTTCATGGGGCAAAAAGGATCGGATTTGAAAAACTGTTCACCAAGAAAAAACATGCATAGTTTTAAAAAATCATGGTTTCAAAGGTTTGGGTTTAAAAATGTTCACTAGGCAAAAAGGTTTGAACTTAAAAAATTATTCACCTAGTAAAAAAGGTTTAGTTCCAAAAAATGTTCACCGGGTAAAATATTCAAATTTGAAAATTGTTCACCAGGCAAAAAAATTTGAATTTCAAAAATTATTCCTACATAAAAAGGTTTCAAAATTTAAAAATGTTCACCAAAAAAAGGGTGAAAATAAGGTTCAAATTTTAAAAATATTTCATGAGTAATAAACAGGGCAAAGATAATAAATATAATAATAGAAAAATAAGGAAAAAATAATAAAGAAGATAAAAAAGAAAAGGAAACAAAACAGAAATAGCAAAAAAAGAAAAAAAAGGGTCCGGCGCAACGTGAACTGGACCGCAGCCCGCCATGGAGATTCGTAATAGCGCTCGCATTGAACTGCAATAGCGCTCGCACGGACCGAAATATAGCGCTTGCGGTAAGTACCGGCCTAGTCGGCTCCGAACTGGAGGCTTAACATGCCTCGTGGGCCTTTTCAGCTTTGTTTATGCTCTTTGGCAATCCTCTGCTGAGTTTTTCTGTCTCGCTTAAAAAGAACAGATTACCACTGCTTTGTTGTCCTATTCAAGAAAGAGCAGAGCTTTATTGTCTTTTCGGCCGTTTCCTTCCACATGTCAGGTGTGTCGATGGTACGTACGCAAGGAAATAATAATACGTACATAATGCAGTTGTTCTGAACACAACTGAAATAAAGAGAAAGAAAATGATTGGAATCCCCGGGGGCTGCGAGCAACGCAACCTCCGGGTCGAGCGTCGTCCGATGCGGAGCGTCGTGTGAACCTCCTCCATCCGCGCGTGACACGTCTCCAGGTACCCACCGAACAGCACGGCATCTCTTCTCCACACCTTTTCCTTACCTTATCTCCTCCCTGCACGCAATGGAGCGGCCGAGACGGAGCAGAGGAGGCCGGCCAGGGAGCCTCCGCACGAGCTCGGGCCGCAGCGCCCCAACGCGGCAGCGCCGCGCCCCAGTCACTCCAGCCGCCGTGCCCCAGCCATGCTCCGGCTGCCGTCGCGCCGCCGTGAGGTGCGATCATGGCGCCCCGAGGTCCTCCTATCCCCGTTGACGGCCAGGGAGCCTCACACACGAGCTCGGGTCGCGGCGCCCCACCCACACATCGCCGCACCCCCCGCGGCCCAGCCAGTCCCACCGCCTAGTTGCAGCCATGCTCTGGGCGCCGTCGCACGCCGCCACGATGTTCGGCCATGGCGCCGTGAGGACCGCCTCTCTATGTTGCCGTCCGTTGAGGCGCGTGATATGTCTCCAACGTATCTATAATTTCTGATGTTCCATGCTAGTTTTATGACAATACCTACATGTTTTGCTCACACTTTATAATGATTTTATGCATTTTCCGGCACTAACCTATTAACAAGATGCCGAAGCGCCAATTCCGGTTTTCTGCTGTTTTTGGTTTCAGAAATCCTACACAGGAAATATTCTCGGAATTGGACGAAACAAAAGCCCACGGTCTTATTTTCCACGGATCTTTCCAGAAAATCGAAGGAGATTCGGAGGCGGCCAGCAGGGGCCCACCCCACAGGGCGGCGCGGCCAAGCCCCCTGGCGTGCCAGCCTATGGGGGGCCACCCCCTGGCTCCTCCGGGGCCGCCCTTCCGCCTATATATTCTTCGCGACGCGAAAACCCTAAATCAATAAATCATACTCCAGAAAGACTCCCGGAGCGCCGCCGCCATCGCGAAACCTAGTTTCGGGGGTCAGAAGTTCCTGTTTTGGCACCCTACCGGGATGGGGATCGACCCCCGGAGCCTTCTCCATCGACGCCACCGCCTCCATCATGCTCCGTGAGTAGTTCCCCCATGGACTACGGGTTCTAGCAGTAGCTAGTTGGTACTTTCTCTCCCATGTACTTCAATACAATGATCTCATGAGCTGTCTTACATGATTGAGATCCATCTGATGTAATCGGTGTTGTGTTTGTTGGGATCCGATGAATTGTTACATTATGATCAGTCTATCTATAAAGTTTGTGAAGTTATTGTTGCTGCAATCTTGTTGTGTTTAATTCTTGTCACTAGTGCACGAGTGGCATGATCTTAGATTTAAGCTCTACAATTATTGCTTAGATTGTATCTACAAGTTGTTTGCACATGTCTATGTCCTGAACCGAGAGGCCCCGAGTGACAGCAGAATCGGGATAACTGGAGGGGATGGCTTAGATATGAGGATCACATGTTTTCACCAAGTGTTAATGCTTTGCTCCGGTACTCTATTAAAAGGAGTACCCTAATTACCAGTAGATTCCCTTGAGGCCCGGCTGCCACCGGCTGGTAGGACAAAAGATGTTATGCAAGTTTCTCATTGCGAGCACGTATGACTATATATGGAAAACATGCCTACATGATTAATAAACTTGATGTTTTGTCTTAATGCTATTTCAATTCTATCAATTGCCCCAGCTGTAATTTGTTCACCCAACACTTGTTATTGGAGAGTTACCACTAGTGTAGATAGCTGGGAACCCCGGTCCATCTTTCATCATCAAATACTCACTCGGTCCTATATGCCATTAGAAGTAGTATCAACTATTTTCTGGTGCCATTGCTTCTGTGTTACTGCTACTGCTGCTGTGTTACTGTTACTATTGCTCTCATATTACTGCTGCTTCCACATCACCCCTGTTACTAGTGCTTTTCCAGGTGCAGCTGAATTGACAACTCAGTTGTTAAGGCTTATAAGTATTCTTTGTCTCCCCTTGTGTCGAATCAATAAATTTGGGTTTTACTTCCCTCGAAGACTGTTGCGATCCCCTATACTTGTGGGTTATCAAGACTATTTTCCGGCGCCGTTGCTTGGGAGCATAGCTCTACTCATAAGTTCACTCGGGGAGTACACTCTACCTCTCTCTCTGTTTTTATTTTATTTTGTTTTGCTTAGTTTACTTTTGTCTAGTTTATTTGTGCTTAGTTTATTTCTGTCTAGTATTATTTTGCTTAGTTTACTTTTGTCTAGTTTGTTTTTGTCTTGTTTTATTTTTCTTATATACCCGAAAATCCATAAAAATTTGAAAACCCGAAAAATTAAAAACTGTTGTTATGGAATAACCCACAACCTGTATGGAGCTTATAGAATTATATATGAATTATAGAGAATCAAGAAAGGGTAAAGTCATGAGTGCCGTGTTAGAAAAATTGAATACAATTGCTAAAATCTTGCTTAAACGCCATGATATGAATTGTTGCTCTAAACAGGATACTAAACATCTTAAATTCCAATGTGGCTTTAGTGAAGAAGTTTTAATTGTGAACTATCATTGGAATAACTATATTCATCTTGGGTTCGAAGAAGTAGAACAATTTATTTTATTTATGGGAGCTTACGAAATAGAATCCTTCATGTCTAAAAATTATGAAACCTGTGTTGCTTGTAAGGACCTTAAAGATTATGTCTCTTATATCCTTGATTATTGCATAGAATATTACAGCAATAATCCTTATGTCATTGATTATAAAGAGAGACTCATTAATGCACAAGAATGCACTCACAATTTGCAGGAACCTGTGAAAGAAGAAATTGATGAACCTGAAAGCTCATTGGATGAAAAAGAGGAGGAGAGTGATGAACAAAACGAGGAAGAATGGATTAGCTACCCATGCCAACCTTCTAATGAGAGTAACTCTTTATCTCTTACACTATTTGATTGTCCTCCATGTTTACCAAAGGAGGATGAATGTTATGTTCCTGTGGATTCTCTTGAAATATTCCCTATGAGTAAAACTTGTGAGAATAATTATGCTACTGTTATCTATGATAATCCATGCTATTTTGATAAATCTTATGATAATGCTTTGTTTGTGCCTGATATCGAAATGCATGGTACTAAAGAGTTTTGCTTAGCAAATGTTTATGACAAAGTTCTAGATGATGGTCCTATGTTACTTGATAATAATAATTGTACTACTAATGAAAATGGGATTGGAGAGGTCTTGACGTTACCTAGGAGTCCCATATCTTTTGAGATTGATCAATCATCTTGTTATATTATTGATAAAAGTGGTTTTGAAAGTTTTGATCCTATTATTTTTGAGCTTTATAAAAATTATGTGTTTGTGGATCATGAAAAACATGCTTTATGTGATAGTTATATTGTTGAGTTTATTCATGAAGCTACTGAAAATTATTATGAGAGAGGAAAATATGGTTGTAGAAATTTTCATGGTACTAAAACACCTCTCTATATGCTGAAACTTTTGAAGTTACTCTTGTTTTATCTTCCTATGCTTGTCACTTTGTTATTTTTGAATTTATTTGTGTACAAGATTCCTATGCATAGGAAGTTGGTTAGACTTAAATGTGTTTTGAATTTGTTTCTTGATGCTTCTTTTGCTTCATTTTCTATTTTCCATGTGAGCATCATTAAAATCTACTGAGCCCATCTTAATGGCTATAAAGAAAGCACTTCTTGGGAGATAACCCATGTTTTTATTTTGCTACTGTTTTGTTGTGTATTGGAAGTTGTTACTACTGTAGCAACCTCTCCTTATCATGCTTATTGCATTGTTGTGCCAAGTAAAGTCTCTAATAGAAAATTGATGCTAGATTTGGATTTCTGCGCAGAAACAGATTTTTAGCTGTCACAAATTTGAGTAGATCTCTCTGTAGGAGACTCTAAAAATTCTGCAAAAATTCATGCGTGATTCTCAGATATGTACGCAACTTTCATTAGTTTTGAGTTTTCTGATTTGAGCAACGGAAGTACCTCGAAAAAATTCATGTTTACTGGCTGTTCTGTTTTGACAGATTCTGTCTCTGTTTTTTTGCATTGTCTCTTGTGGACTTTAAGTAAGGCTTTCTGGACGTGGAGAGCTGTAGCTAATGTTTTATTGAGTTCTTGCAATGTGTCACTATAGAACTAAAGTGGATTAAAGTTTTTGAGTACTAACCCCTCTAATGAAGTTTATGAGAAGTTTGGTGTGGCGAAGTTTTCAAGGGTCAAGAGAGAAGGGTGATATAATGTGATCAAGAAGAATGAAGAGCCTAAGCTTGGGGATGCCCCCGTGGGTCACCCAAGCATATTTCAAGAAGACTCAAGCGTCTAAGCTTTGGGATGCCCAAGGCATCCCCTTCTTCATCGGCAACTTATCAGGTCATCTCTAGTGAAACTATATTTTAATTCTTCCACATCTTATGTGCTTTAGTTGGAGCGTTTGTATGCTTTTTATTTTTGTTTGCGTTTGAATAAATTCGGATCCTAGCAATCCTTGTGTGGGAGAGAGACACGCTCCGCTTTTTCATTTGAACACTTGTGTTCTTAATTTACTTTAATATTCATGGCGAAAGCTGAAAGCCGCAACACTTATTGTTATTTGGTTGGAAACAGAAAATGCTTCATATTGTCTTGAATAATTTGATACTTGGCAATTGTTTTGAGCTCTCAAGTAGATCATGTTTAAGCTCTTGCATCATGTAGTTTAAACCTAGTAGTGGAGAACTACCGTAGAGCTTGTTAAAATTTGGTTTGCATGATTGGTCTCTCTAAGGTCTAGATATTTTACGGTAAAAGTGTTTGAGCAACAAGGAAGACAAGTGTAGAGTCTTATAATGCTTGCAATATGTTCTTATGTAAGTTTTTCTGTACCGGTTCATACTTGTGTTTGCTTCAAACAACCTTGCTAGCCAAAGACTTGTACTGAGAGGGAATGCTTCTCGTGCATCCAAAACCTTGAGCCAAAACCTATGCCATTTGTGTCCACCATAACTACCTACTATGTGGTATTTTTCTGCCATTCCAAGTAAATACTTCATGTGCTACCTTTAATCAATTCAAAAGTTATTATCTCTTATTTGTCAATGTTTTATAACTCATGAGGAAGTATGTGGTGTTTTATCTTTCAATCTTGTTGGGCAGACTTTCACCAATGGACTAGTGGCTCATCCGTTTATCCAATAATTTTACAAAAAGAGCTGGCAACGGGGTTCCCAGCCCCAATTAATTAACCTTCACTAATAATTCTCTTCACATGTTTTGCCCTGATTCATTAGTAAGCAACTTAATTTTGCAAATAGACACTCCTCCATGGTATGTGAAATGTTGGAAGGCACCCGAGGATTCGGTTAGCCATGCATATCTCATAAATAAAACTAAAATACATGTGTAAACAAAAGAGAAGGGGGATGATCTACCTTGCTGGTAGAGATAACGTCCTTCATGGGAGCCGCTCTTTGAAAGTCTGTTTGACAAGGGGTTAGAGTGCCCACTACCATTCGTTGACAACAACAAACACCTCTCAAAACTTTATTTGTATGCTCTCTATATGATTTCAAAACTTAAAAAGCTCTAGCACATGATTTAATCCCTGCTTCCCTCTACAAAGGTCCTGTCTTTTACTTTATGTTGAGTCAGTTTACCTACTCCTTTCTATCTTAGAAGCAAACACTTGTGTCAACTGTGTGCATTGATTCTTACATGCTTTCTTATTGCACTTATTATATTACTTTGTGTTGACAATTATCCATGAGATATGCATGTTGAAAGTTGAAAGCAATTGCTGAAACTTAAATCTTCCTTTGTGTTGCTTCAAAACCTCTTATTAAGAATTTATTGCTTTATGAGTTAACTCTTATGCAAGACTTTTTGATGCTTGTCTTGAAATTACTATTCATGAAAAGTTTTTGCTATATGTTTAGTCATTATCTATTTGTTAGCAAACTATAGATCATTGCCTCGAGTCACTTCATTCATCTCATATGCTTTACAATAGTATGATCAAGATTATGTTGGTAGCATGTCACTTCAGAAATTATTCTTTTTATCGTTTACCTACTCGAGGGCGAGTAGGAACTAAGCTTGGGGATGCTTGATACGTCTCCAACGTATCTATAATTTCTGATGTTCCATGCTAGTTTTATGACAATACCTACATGTTTTTCTCACACTTTATAATGATTTTATGCATTTTCAGGCACTAACCTATTAACAAGATGCCGAAGCGCCAGTTCTTGTTTTTTGCTGTTTTTGGTTTCAGAAATCCTACACAGGAAATATTCTCGGAATTGAACGAAACAAAAGCCCACGGTCTTATTTTCCATGGAACTTTCCAGAAAATCGAAGGAGAGTCGAAGGCGGCCAGCAGGGGGCCCACCCCAGAGGGCGGCGCGGCCAACCCCCTGGCGCGCCAGCCTATGGGGGGGCCACCCCTTGGCTCCTCCGGGGCCGCCCTTCCGCCTATATATTCTTCGCGACGCGAAAACCCTAAATCAGTAAATCATACTCCAGAAAGACTCCCGGAGCACCGCCGCCAACGCGAAACCTAGTTTCGGGGGTCAGAAGTTCCTGTTTTGGCACCCTGCCGGGACGGGGATCGACCCCCGGAGCCTTCTCCATCGATGCCACCGCCTCCATCATGCTCCGTGAGTAGTTCCCCCATGGACTACAGGTTCTAGGAGTAGCTAGTTGGTACTCTCTCTCCCATGTACTTCAATACAATGATCTCATGAGCTGCCTTACATGATTGAGATCCATCTGATGTAATCGGTGTTGTGTTTGTTGGGATCCGATGAATTGTTACATTATGATCAATCTATCTATAAAGTTTGTGAAGTTATTGTTGCTCGCAATCTTGTTGTGTTTAATGCTTGTCACTAGTGCACGAGTGGCATGATCTTAGATTTAAGCTCTACAATTATTGCTTAGATTGTATCTACAAGTTGTTTGCACATGTCTATGTCCGGAACCCGAGGCCCCAGAGTGACAACAATTGGGATAACTGGAGGGGATGGCTTAGATATGAGGATCACATGTTTTCACCAAGTGTTAATGCTTTGCTCCGGTGCTCTATTAAAAGGAGTACCTTAATTACCAGTAGATTCCCTGGAGGCCCGGCTGCCACCAGCTGGTAGGACAAAAGATGTTATGCAAGTTTCTCATTGAGAGCACGTATGACTATATATGGAAAACATGCCTACATGATTAATAAACTTGATATTTTGTCTTAATGCTATTTCAATCCTGTCAATTGTCCAACTGTAATTTGTTCACCCAACACTTGTTATTGGAGAGTTACCACTAGTGTAGATAGCTGGGAACCCCGGTCCATCTTTCATCATCAAATACTCACTCGGTCCTATATGCCATTAGAAGTAGTATCAACTATTTTCTGGGTGCCATTGCTTACGTATTCATTGCTACCGCTGTCTGTATTCTTGTTACTATTGCTCTCATATTACTCGTTGCTTCCACATCACCCCTGTTACTAGTGCTTTTCCAGTGCAGCTGAATTGACAACTCAGTTGTTAAGGCTTATAAGTATTCTTTGTCTCCCCTTGTGTCGAATCAATAAATTTGGGTTTTACTTCCCTCGAAGACTGTTGCGATCCCCTATACTTGTGGGTTATCAGCGCGCCGTTGCAGCAAGGCAGGGCTCCGTCCTGGACCTCCTCTACCTCCCATAGGCCCGCTCGTAGCATGCTCCTCCCAAGGCCGAGGTCACCGACAACCATCTCCGTGGACACGCCTGATATGTACTCCCCCCTCAACCTCCACCTCATATCCAGTAATATTTTTCGTCGGGCCATTATTGGGTACAGGTGGTCCCAGAGGAGTGGATTTTGGTGCTACAAGCACCTCCATGGTTTAGAGTGGTGCTACCATGGGGCACAATGGTGTTTCTACCGGTGGAGACAGGCTTTGCTACCGGTGGAGGGTGGATTTGCTACCTTAGGTATCCGACATTGCTACCAGCGGTCCGAGGTGTTCCTGCCTTTAGGTGGACGGAGTTGCTGCAACCTTTGGCGGCGCTGCTGCAAGCGAGGTCTTGTCCCTGGCGAGGTCTCTGTCATGTGTGCATTTGTAACATATGATTTTTTTTGCTACAACTTTTATGTTGTTCTACTACATTTGCACAATATGTTTGCTATGTGTTTCCTGGGAGGTCTCCGGTGATGTCTCCGGCGAGGTCTCCATTATGTGGATTTGCAGCGTAGGAATACTTTTTTTGCTACAACTTTTTTGAGGTTTTGCTACAATTACACAATAGTTTTGCTACTGGGGTCTCCGGCAAGGTCTCCGGCGAGTTCAATGTCGATGTCTCCGACGATTTTTATTTTTGCTACAATATCACTTTTTTTTGCTATGAGCTTTCCGGCGAAGTCTCCAGCGAGCTCAACTTTTTTCTTTTATTTCGTGGGTGAACCGTTTTTTCCTACACTGAAGCAAAAGCGGGTATTTTTTTGCTACCCCGTAGCTTAAAAGGACACGTGCCATCACGGAAAGCAGGAGGCTGGAAAATCAGATCCCCAGGGGACGCCCAGTAGTGTCCTAAAGATGCAGTAAGCTTTCAAGGATAGTTTTTGGCATAAAAATATGGAGTGGAACACGGATTTGAATGTTTGAAAAAAATTCACAAGTGTTTGAAAAATGTCAACGTCATTTGTATTAATGTTCATGGGTTCAAAATAATCGTTCACAAGGTTTTAGAAAAGGGATTTCTATTTTCGTGCCCTCAGGTCCTTAGTTGTACTCAGTTTTCCCCAGCTCCTTAGTTTTTCCTCAGTTTTCCCCAAGCCCTTGTCTGAACCGCAGAAGGAGCTCGGACGGAAGGAATCCGTTAAGTTGACCGTTCCGTGCCGACGAGTGGGGTCGTGTCGTTTGTGGGGTCGCGTCGTGTGGGACCGCGTCGTGTGGGGTTGGTAGGAAGGGACCGCGTGGGACAGGGACGAGGCCGTGTTTGTGTGGCCGTAGCGTGTGGGGCCGTAGCGTGTGGAGCCGTGTGGGTCCGGGACGAGGGCACGAGTGGTTTCTGTCTCTTTCGCCCAGATTAGCGGTTTTCAATGTACCTTTTTCCTCTCTATCGCTCGATCTCATTCATATTTGATAGCCCAAATTGGTAGCAAATCTAGAGCAGCTTCTCCTTCTGTTTTTTAACGCCATTCATTTCTTTATGCCTTCGTTTTTACCCAATCAGGTAGGAAATCTAGGGCACAAATCCGGAGAGAAAAATATAGGATAAGCTGCATACAGAGCAACCAACATAGCATAGATATATTCGGGACAGATCCAAAAGTAGTACCGATAGATCCAACATAAGCTACATTTTACATGAAATTAAGCTGCTCTACGGATAGAGCGAGTCACATACGAAGAGTGCAGTAGGCACGTTCAACGCCTCCAGGTAGCGCGTGTGACTCGCTTGGAGGTTGCGCAGGTGAATCCCAAGTGCTTTGTGTTTGTCCATGTACGCATGCACGTTCACGGTCCTTCCAACTCTAGCGCCACATCTGCCAATGGATTCAGCATGGTTCACCAGGGAGTTGAAGTCGGTGGCGCGGAGCTTCCTGTTGCGAAGGGGCACTTGTAAATGCCTCGAGCAAAAGGGCCATCGTAATGGCCGGACCGCAGCCTCCCGAGGACGTGACGAGTCTTGGTGTGGAAGGACTCGTCGTCGCCGTCGACGTCGCTGCTCCGCACCTGTCACGTAGCACCAAAGATCGTGCAAAAAACACGGAGTCAATTGCAACGATGATGGAACAGAGAGTGAACAAAAAATCATGCATGATAATATGGGCTCGAAAAAAGAGGTAGCCTCGGTTACATTGGACACACTTATATCCAGGATTTGAGTCAGCAAACCAAAGATCATGCACAACAAATTTGTACACACCAATTGTTTACTCGACCAAACCCTGAATCAATTTAAGCCCAAATATTCATCATCATCGGCACAAATCTTAAACAAAAGCAAATCACAAACACTAATAACGCAAGATCTAACACAAAAGGATCGAACTAGGAACGGACGAACGGTAATAACGCAAGATCTAACAAAAAGGATTGAACTAGGAACGAGACGAACCGTAATAACGGTAGATCTAACACAAAATGATTGAAATGAGATAAGAACAAGGGAACAAAGGGTTACCCCCGGCTCGTTGTCGACGATGGTGGTGTCGTAGGGGTTCTCCGGCGCGTCGTACTCGCACCGGTTCGTACGGGTCCCAATCGACGGGGACCGGACGGTGGCGGCGGCCGATGCGCCGGCTGCTACGTTGGAAGCAGCGACGGGGGCCCGGACGGGGCGGCGGCCGATGCGCCGGCTGCTACGTTGGAAGCGGCGACGGGGGCCCGGACGGGGCGGCGGCCGATGCGCCGGCTGCTACGATGGAAGCAGCGACGGGGGCCTGGACGGGGCGGCGGCTGATGTGCCGACAATGGGCATCTCATTCTTCTCCATCGCCGGCGGTTTTCTTCGGGGTTTTTTCTTCGGTTGTGGAGAAGATGATGGGACAGGAGAGGCGGTTGCGGTGAGCCGGTGAGAACGTGCGTCGAGGGAGAGAAAGAGGGGCTCTATAAAGACGAAGGTGGCGTGTACCGCAACACGCGTCCGCTATGCACGGCAACACGCGTCCGCTATGCACGGCTGCAGCGTGCACCGCTACCCGAGTCTAACCCCGGGACGTTTGGTGTACTCGGTTATAACCTCAGGCCTTATACAGAAATTTTATCTGTACTCGGTTTTCCCCTCGAGGACTTAGACCGGCAAGTGCAATATACTCAGTTTTACCCTCAAGTAGCTGGTCAACAGAGAGTCAACAAATGAGATTAACATAGCTAATTGAGTCATTTCATGCGCAAAAAAATCCAAAAAAATAAAAACATAGTGGCAACTACTCAGGAAGTCTTCCTACGCAGCCTGCCACCTAGAAAACCTTAACAAACATATATAAAGCAAGTTTTACCACAAATTGCCACTTCTCAGAATCACTAGTGTAGCTATGAAGATGCATGGTTTTCCACCCAAACCCCTTTGCAAAACATCTTTCCCAAAACATAGTTTGTCTAAATGATGCCATAATTGTCACACTCATGTATATTTGAATTGCAAATAATTTGATGTAGCCCAATATGAATTATATTGTACAAAACACACATTTTTCATTTTGTAATTCTTTTGTTTGAATCCCTTAGTCTATTTACTATTTATGTGCCCTTGGATTCTTAGTACTACTCAGCTTTGCCCTCAAGTACCGTCACAAATGCTCGAGAAGCCCAAACTTATCCCGATTGGTTGAGCCGTTGTCACACGGATCGACTCCACGAACCGTTGATCCACTGATCTAACGGGCAGTATACCCCTATCCGTCTCTTCGTGGCAACCTCTCTCTCTCTCTCTCTCTTCGTGGCCACCCATCTCTCTCTCTCTCTCTCTGTTGGTGGAGAATGCAATGACGAGTTTGCCACTTAATATATAGTATTGGTATAAACATGAGGCATACATATTTGCGGATTTCGGTGATTGCATTATTTGTCAGCCCTCTAACAATTATCAACTATCTTGAGCTGTCCCTTTCTTTTAGGGAATATAGTTTGGGATATAGTATTGGTATTTTGAAACGGCCTAAAAGTGGTATAATTTTGTTATAAACATGAGGCATACATTTTTGCGGATTTCGGCGATTGCATTATTTGTCACCCCTCTAACAATTATCAACTATCTTTAGCTGTCCTTTTCTTTTAGGGAATATAGTTTGGGATATGGTATTGGTATTTTGGAAAGGCCTAAAAGTGGTATAATTTTGGTATAAACATGAGGCATACATTTTTGCGGATTTCGGCGATTGCATTATTTGTCACCCCTCTAACAATTATCAACTATCTTTAGCTGTCCTTTTCTTTTAGGGAATATAGTTTGGGATATGGTATTGGTATTTTGGAAAGGCCTAAACGTGGTATAATTTTGGTATAAACATGAGGCATACATATTTGCGGATTTCGGGGATTGCATTATTTGTCACCCCTCTAACAATTATCAACTATCTTGAGCTGTCCTTTTCTTTTTAGGGAATATAGTTTGGGATATAGTATTGGTATTTTGAAACGGCCTAAAAGTGGTATAATTTTGTTATAAACATGAGGCATACATTTTTGCGAATTTCGGCGATTGCATTATTTGTCACCCCTCTAACAATTATCAACTATCTTTAGCTGTCCTTTTCTTTTAGGGAATATAGTTTGGTAATTTCGGTGAATGCACACACTAACTTTGAAAACAACTACAAGTACATGTAACTGAATAATGGATTTGTAACTAGGTATCCCTTGTAACAACTTCTAGCGCCCGGTGAGCAATGATAAGAATCCGATCGTAATTATACAACAAAAAAAAGAACCAGCCATCGGATTAGCTTGCTTCTTCAACTCGATCAGCTGCCTTAACTGCTTGTTCATTTTCTTCAGTTCTCCCTTCACTTCCACCAGTTCTGCATTGGGAGCATTAGGCATAATCGGAAGGTCCCTAATCGGAACGGCTCCTCTCTCCGCCGCATTCTCTACAGCAAGTCCCCCCCCTCCCAAATTGCGCCCCCCAATAGCGCCAATTGATTCCTGCAACTGAAGCCTCTGAACGTACACATCGATCCACTCGAAATGCCTGCATTTCTTCAAGATCTGAAAACAACAACGTGAACCCTAAATCCCAAATTCGAGGGAATAACAAGAAAATCGAGAGAAAACAGAGAAATTGGAGCGAGATCTAACCTTATCCCCCTCTCTATATGGCAAGCTCTCGCATGCAACGAACTCACGTCCACGGTTGCCGTTCTCGTCCGTCTTACCGGATCGACCGCTTCGGAGGCTCCTGGCGTGGGCGGTCGGGGCATCTTGTCAAAGGCACGGGTCCATACTGCGGCCATGAAGAACGGGAGGTCGAAGAGAAACTAGACATCACCCGCGTGCCGGAGAAGGGCTGCCGCCGGCGGAGAAGAAGAACAATGGGGCGCGGAGAAAGAAAGGGGAAGCAATGGCACGGGCATGGGCGCGGGGCTAGCTCGGGCTCCCATTTTGCAACGGTCACCCGGGTAAGCTGTGGGTCCGGCGCGCTCACGTGGACAAGTTGTGGGTCCCACGATGATCCGGATAAGTGGAGACGTGTCCACTGCGGGGCACCAACAGCGGCCCCACTTGCCGGCACCAACTAACGTCAACTAAACGGGATTCCTTCCGTCCGAGCTCTTTCTGCGGGTTATAGACAAGAAGTTGGGGAAAACTGAGGAAAAACTAAGGAGCTGGGGAAAACTGAGTACAACTAAGGACCCGAGGGCACGAAAATAGAAATCCCTTTAGAAAATGGTTCACCAGTTCCAAAAAAAATGCTATAAGTTTAAAAATGTTCGTGAGTTTAAATAAAGATTATAATTTATAATAATGTTCAAGAATTTACTAGTCTTCAAAAAATTTGAAAACTATTCACATATTTAAATCTATTCAACGATTTTGACAATGTGAACAAATTTGGAATAACGTGAATTTATAAAGTGTCTATGAATTATAAAAAATGTCCTGAATTTAAAAATATTCATGAACTAGGAAGAAGTTCGCATAAAAATATGCACGAATTTGAAAAAAAAATGTTCATGAACAATATGTTCTAATTTTGAGAAAATGGTCATGGATTTAAAAAATATTCACAAAACTGGAAAGTACTCAAGGATTTATAAAAATGAGAAAGAAAAATAAAATATTAACAGAAAAAACAAACATGAAAAACAAATAAAACGAACAAGAAAAATAGAAAATAAAGCAGGAAAACCTGGGCAGAAGCTTCGGGTAGCTTCCCAAAACCGGTAGGAGATATATCCTATATGGGCCAGCCCAGCTAATCCCGCACGTGGGCATCCATGCTCTAATGGACGCGCGTAGCGTCAAATAGGTATCGTTGGCCAAGTCGGGATTGTAAGAGAAATAGGGCGCGTTTGGTAGGCTGCATGCTCCTTGGTTTGCATCGGCCCAGCTTTTTTCGGCCCGTTTGGTTTCCTGGTCCACGCCGCGTTGTTGCAGGAACCGGTTCTCAACGCACCCTTGGGCCAGGCCCTGGAGGAACGCCCGGTTCGTCCGTTTCTAGCGAGCCACCCCCGTTTCCGCATAAGTGGAGAACGCGGCGTCCTCGCGAGCCTCCGCGGGAGATGGCGGGAGCTCGCGCGGGACGGCGAAATCTCGGCGGCATGAATTCGGTCACCGCGCTTAAATTTTCGCCACCGTATATAGGGGCGGCTCTCTCACCGGCAAATCCAAATCCCCAATTTTCCCCCATTTCGAGCTCATCCACCATCCCCGATCTAGCGACATGGCCGGCTCTACCTCACCCGCACGGTCGGCGAGGCTTGCGGCAGCGACGGCGGCTGTGGCGGCGGCTACTGGCCGCGGAGGATGGTCGTCTTCTTCGTGTGCGTCGATGACTTCGATTTTGGTAAGCTTCTGCAAACCCTAGCCTTAGATCTAGATCTTATGGGTACACAACCTGGGTCTGAACGAATCCATTCTAGGACATTCCTTCGTCGCCGGTGGAGGCTGTGGAGGTTTTCCAGGTTCCATCTAACAATATGACGGGGACGGTGGTCCTGCCTGCATCTTCCACTGGCACGGTGGTGCTTGCTGCATCTCCGCCAGGGTCCCCTGCTTCCCCTACCTCGGTGCTGCGTGTGACTCCTTTGACTGTAAGGCCGATCTTACCTACCTCGATGTTCTTTCATGTGGTACTGGTAGTTCATAGATATGCTAGTGCTTAAGGATTTCCATGTGGTAGTTCATTGATCTGATAGTGCTTAAGGATTTCCATGTGGTAGTTCATTGATCTGATAGTGTTTTTCATGCAGGCTATCATACCGTTGGGCTCCCCTGATATTTCTGCGACAAGTGTGAATGCTCAGCCATCTCTGATAGCAAGCAAACCAGCCATGGTTTGGAAACCTGAGCTATCAGAGTTTGTGCTGAACAGGTTGGTTCAGCTCGTCCGTAGCGGCGTCTTCTTCAACATGGGATTCAAGGAGCAGCAGATAAAGAAGGTAGCCGCGGATGTTCTTGCATTCACCGGCATACATGTCACCACTCTTCAGTTGTACAACCACATCAGAAACTGGAGGACAAAGTGGAGCGTCATCATGAAGATGAAATCCGATCGCATTCTCGACTGGAGTGAAGATGGTTGCTGCTTCTACGGCGGTGACAAAGGGGCGGCAGACGAGTACATCCTAGTACGAATCCTCATCGATATGAAAGTATATACTGTAGGGATTCGTTGCATAGAAAACAAAAAATTTCCTACCGCGAACACGCAATCCAAGCCAAGATGCAATCTAGAAGACGGTAGCAACGAGGGGGTATCGAGTCTCACCCTTGAAGAGATTCCAAAGCCTACAAGAGGAGGCTCTTGTTGCTGCGGTAGACGTTCACTTGCCTCTTGCAAAAGCGCGTAGAAGATCTTGATCACGATCGGTTCCGGCGCCACGAACGGGCAACACCTCCGTACTCGGTCACACGTTCGGTTGTTGATGAAGACGACGTCCACCTCCCCGTTCCAGCGGGCAGCGGAAGTAGTAGCTCCTCTTGAATCCGACAGCACGACGGCGTGGTGTCGGTGGTGGTGGAGAAATCCGGCGGAGCTTCGCTTAAGCGTGCGGGATGTGGTGGAGGAGAGAGACCGCTAGGGTTTGGGGAGAGAGAGGGGTTGGGCGCCGGCCCTCTAAGGGGTGCGGCCAAGGCTGAGGCTTGAAGTGGCCAGCCCCCTCTCCTATGCCCCTCATTATATAGGTGGAAGCCCCAAGAGTTCTAGTCCAAGTCTTCGAATAAGACCCCAACACTAAAACCTCCCATATGTGGGAAACCTACTCAAGGAGGGAGTCCTACCCAAGGTGGGACTCCCACCTTTCCTTGAGGTGGGTTGGCCGGCCACCCTAGAGGAGTCCACCTTGGACTCCTCCCCTTTAGGGTTGGCTGGCCATGCAAGGTGGAGTCCCTCCGGGACTCTACTTTCCATGGTGATTTCTTCCGGACTTTTCTAGAACCTTCTAGAACCTGCCATAAATGCACCGGATCATTTCCAAACTTGGAATATGACTTCCTATATATGAATCTTATTCTCCGGACCATTCCGAACTCCTCGTGATGTCCGGGATCTCATCCGGGACTCCGAACAAATATTCGAACTCCATTCCATATTCAAGTTCTACCATTTCAACATCAAACCTTAAGTGTGTCACCCTACGGTTCGTGAACTATGCGGACATGTTTGAGTATTCACTCCGACCAATAACCAATAGCGGGATCTGGAGATCCATAATGGCTCCCACATATTCAACGATGACTTCAGTGATCGAATGAACCATTCACATACGATACCAATTCCCTTTGTCACGCGATATTTTACTTGTCCGAGGTTTGATCATCGGTATCACTCTATACCTTGTTCAACCTCGTCTCCTGACAAGTACTCTTTACTCATACCATGGTATGTGGTCTCTTATGAACTTATTCATATGCTTGCAAGACATTAGACGACATTCCACCGAGAGGGCCCAGAGTATATCTATCCGTCATCGGGATGGACAAATCCCACTCGTTGATCCATATGCCTCAACTCATACTTTCCGGATACTTAATCCCACCTTTATAACCACCCATTTACGCAGTGGCGTTTGATGTAATCAAAGTACCTTTCCGGTATAAGTGATTTACATGATCTCATGGTCATAAGGACTAGGTAACTATGTATCGAAAGCTTATAGCAAATAACTCAATGACGTGATCTTATGCTATGCTTAATTGGGTGTGTCCATTACATCATTCATACAATGATATAACCTTGTTATTAATAACATCCAATGTTCATGATTATGAAACTAATCATCCATTAATCAACAAGCTAGTTTAAGAGGCATACTAGGGACTTCTTTGTTGTCTACATATCACACATGTACTAATGTTTCGGTTAATACAATTATAGCATGATATATAAACATTTATCATAAACACAAAGATATAAATAATAACCACTTTATTATTGCCTCTAGGGCATATCTCCTTCAGTCTCCCACTTGCACTAGAGTCAATAATCTAGTTTACATTTGTAAAGATATAACACCTTGGCCTTCCGGTGCTTTATCATGTATTGCTCACGGGAGAGGTTTTAGTCAACGGATCTGACACGTCAGAAACGTATGTATTTTGTAATTCATTTGCGTCTCAACGCATCACTCATTTCCAAATGAGTCGGTATTAAATTTGTTTGGTCTTCTGGTGGAACCTTAATTCCGCGGTCTGAAATATGTCACTAATATTGTCACACACAATATAGCTTCAAAGTTCGACTACTGTCGGAACTACACCAAGTTCTCAAAGAACCTCTTGACTTAACATCCTTTGTCATTGTCAAAACAATGACATACTCTGCCTTCTTTTGTAGAATCCGTCACAATATTTAGAACTCTTCTAAATCTAGCATAAACAACTTCTAGCTCATTGTGCTACCTTTTAAACAACACTTAGTCTAATTTGAGATTGAAATTATATTTTATATGTGACAAAACCAATATCGGTGTAACACCTTACAGCGATTTGTTTGTCATTTCTTCATACAAAACTATATATATATATCCTTAGTTCTTCTAAAGTACTCAAGGATATTCTTACTGTCGTCCAATGATCATCATATCAATCATTCTGGTATATGCTCATAACACTTTATAGCACATGACATCTGATTGTGTACATATTATTCGTGATCTATAATCACTCATGTGTTTTTACTCATTGAGTGTCAGATACATTCAAGTCTTGTTAAAACTTAACATGACAAGAACATTTTCTTAATATTTATATATTGAACTACTTCAATATCCATTCTATGTACTTTGACTTAAACTTATTATGTGTTTCAATCTATCTTCATAGATCTTGACACTAAATATGTTTCAGTCCATATTCTTTCATTGAAATTAATTTCTCAATGAAACCTTTTAATCAAGTATAATTACATCATTTATAACCAACTATATGTCACCTACATAAAGTATTATAAATATGTCTCAGCGCTCCCACTTAATTTCTTGCAAATGCAAGCCTATTCATTGTCTCTTGATGAAATCAAAAACTCTTTGACTATTTCATCTGGTGAAGATTCCAACTCCGCGATACTCACTTCATCCAATTGAAGTTTGTATACCTATCTAGTATTCTACGGACAGGCAAAACTCTTGGTTGTATTTTGTATACACCTTTAATACATACTTCTGATAAGTAATGTATTTTTCCATCCTACTAGCATATCTCATAAAAGAAATATGTAGTGATTACTAGAATAATCCACATAGACTATAAGCATTGCTACGGAAGATCTAATCTTATCGTAGTCAACTATTTGAACTTTGTCGTAAACAATTTTTCGACAAGTCGAGCTCTTTCAAGGATATTTCATCCAAGTCCATCAATTTTATAGATCCATTTACTTTCAAAAAGTATTCATCTATCTTGGATTTCATGGTGTATAGCCATTTTAACGGAGTCAGGGCCCATCATAACTTCTTTGTTTGTAGTTGGTTTATCATTGTTCACAATCAATCCTTTGTCCACAAATCATTTATTTGATCACAAAGTTAACCATACCTACAAGGTTCAATATGTATTTTGATCTCCATGGCTAAAACACTTTGTAGTCATGGGAGCCATGATCGTCGTGGTCGCTTCCGGAACCAATTTCCGATGCTACGCTACTCTGATCATTATGCTCAGGTTCATAAACCTTATCAAATTATATTGTCCTCCCACTCAAATACTTCACTAGAAACAATTTCTCGGAAATAAGAAACATTGACAAACACTTTTGTCTTTGTCTCGTGGGAAGAATTCCCAATCAAATCTCACGGGATAACCAACAAAGACATTCATCCGATTTTGGTTGTAAACTTATTTACTTATGCTATGCATACCAAAATTTAAGAAAAGACTATCAGGGTTCATACCCATGCCATAACTCGTATGGTGTCATTTCAACGGATCATGATGATGCACTATTCAGTGTAAAAGCGGTAGTCACTAAAGCATAATCCACAAAAAAATATAATGGCGTCAATATCTTATCTCATCATTGATCCAACAAGGTTTGGATACATCTCTTGGATACTTCATCATCACTATGATACTCCAAGAAACGTGAGTTGTAGAACAATTTCATAACTCTCTTAGATGTTCGCTAAAACTCGTAATTCAAATATTTCCACCATGATCCAATCATAGATATTTGATTTTTCTATTACGATGATTTTCACTTCATGCTGAAATTTATTTGAATCCATTCAAATGTTTCAAACTTCTTCCTTATTGAATATATCCACATATATACTCAATTTATTGTTGGAAGTTTTCATGAAGTAGAAGAATCTCCGCACACAACTATGCCCAGTGAACCACATATATCATTATGTATGTTTTCACTAAGTTAGTTGCCCGTTCAACTCTCGGCCTATGAACGGTATTTCAGTCATTACTTTTTAGAAAAGATTTTGCAAGCGTCAAATGATTCAAAAATCAAGTGACTCCAAAAATCCATTTGCATGGAGTTCCTTCATGCGTTCCTTTCTAACATGACCTAAATGGCGGTTCCACAAATAAGCGGAATTCAAATCATTTGCCTTATGGCATTTTAGCGTCAGTTTTATGTATGTGTGTTTCACCATTAAGATTTATAATAACTTATCCATCGTACATGGAGTAATGTCATAATTTGAACAACTCATTGTTTTCATTTGACCAGAGCAAAATAACAATTTATTAAGCTCTTTATTATAAATTCTAAGGGTTAGGTAGAATGCCAACGACAAACATAATAACACTTTATTATGTTCCAGACGTGCATTATTACCATATTCCTTATCAGTCACTTAGGCCATAGTATTCTTGTATTGCGTTGTTTTTGTATGACACTTCATACCAACCAATATAGTACTTATACCCAAGAATTTCATAGTGTGACTTAACTAGGAATACAACCATAACATGTATATCATTTATATACACCTGAGCTAGACTTTCTAGTCTTTTCTTTTCTTCTTGCCAAAATATCTTTTGCAATTTCTCTTTTAGCTTTCCTCATTATTCAGAAAAACACTTTAACATTATTAACTTCTAGGTTTGTTGGTCAAATACCAATAACCTTGAGGTTCTTACTTTAAGTTGATCATCATATGATAAGTGTTTCAGATTTCACTATTAGTAACTTTGTAATATGATGAACAATTTCACTCATAATTTTATCCATTATATCATGACGACTTTCCGAGACCATGTCTGTACATGCTAGGCTCGTAAAGTTTTAACCTTGGTATTCGCATGTGCAAATCTGGCTTGCACCCGTTGTATGCACACGTAGAATCTATCACACCCGATCATCACGTGATGCTTCTAAACGACGAGTCTTAGCAACGGTGCATACTAAGGATGATAACTTCATGGATATGCGAATATTATTAGTGCCCCAATAGTTGGAGGATTGGGACGCCTTGCGTCTTCAACCTTCGTACATTCCCATAAAACTTATGAGTTTATGTAGTCTCACCAAATTATATTCTATCATCTTGCAATAAGGTCTTAGATATCATATATATCTCTGTTGACTGCCAAAACCCACCGGCGGGCAGCGGCCTTGTCAACACTGTAGAGCCGGGGGGAGCCTAGAGCTGCGGCTGGCTGAGACCCCTCCGAGCGACGGCCCGCAATGCTCTTCTGGTCACACGCGGCGTTGCGAAGTGCAAGGCGTGCCACCTGACCTATACCTGGTCGGGAAGGTGATGATATTGCCTCGCTTAGTTTCCTCGCAGGGCATACATGTAAACGTTAAATACGAGCCTCGATCGGCTCTCGAGTTATCCCGTGAATCGGCTCAAAGAGCCGATCCACCCATGATCCGTACGGGGTGTACGAATACTTGGTGGTCCTGCTTGATCAAGATGAAGCTAATGAGATCTACGACGATTTAGGGTTTTCACCACATAATCGGATCATCCTACTCCGAGGTTGGGCCGGATGGCCACGCACGGTGCTCGTAAGCCGATCCTAAACAAGGCCAAAAAACCAACATGAAGTTGATCCTAGGAACATCCCGTTTAGGACTTGCGAACGCCACCCTACGTGCCACAGGATCCTCCCCCCCTTTGTAAGGCCAAACTATTGCAGATATTAAACTAATCCCTGTAGAACAAGGAGCAATCGTAACGGATCAGATCTACTAAATAATGACCAAGCGGGTGCCGCCCCCACACCTGAGATAGGCGTGAGGACGGCTAGATATGCAAGGGTTGCACTACGTAAGCATGCTTAAACGAAGAACAATGCTAACCCTAACACATCTAATGATAACTACGTTGCTCGCCATCAAAAACGCTTCGATACGAGCAACGCATGAACAACGTGGGGCTTGTGCTGCCTAGATCGCAAGATGCGATCTAGGCAGCATGTCGCTACCCGATAGAAACCCTCGAGACGAAGGAGTTGGCGATGCGCCGAGATTGGTTTGTTTTTGGGGTTGAACGTGAGTTGTTGTTTATTCCATAAACCCTAGGTACATATTTATAGTCCAGGGGACTTTCTAATGTGGGCATGCACTAAACCGTGCACGAGTAAGATTCTATCTCTAAACTAAGATGCGATCTAATATATTACATACATCCGGGCAATTAAGCCCAACTTGGTATAAAAGGCCGATCCACGCACTCCTTCTATATATATATTTCTTCAAACCATCTTGATCGCGGCCCACCTCCGACTTGGTCAAATTCTGGTGATAACACATGCCCCCTGGTTTTGGAAATGACATTTCCAAAATCATTACGCTTTCTTTCGTCGGGTCATGTCATGGCGAGAGCGAGCTGCCGCAGAATCCGCATCATGATGCCTTGCCCCTTCCACTTCTCCACGTGGCCGTAAAATTTTCCTGTTGGGCAACACCTCCTCGGAAACTGCTGTGGCATTGAATCTCTCCCATATCCCCTTTATTTAACCGTTCTAAACAATTTGCGTCCCCTTCGTCCTTCTCGCATCAGCACCAAAAACCCTCAGTGCCGCCATGCCTTCTTCCTCTTCCTCCGAGTTTTCCTACGGGTCCAACTCCTCCCGCGAGACGCCGCCAGAAATTCGTGCCCCGGAAGATCGGGACGAGGAGAGCCATGCCTCCTCCATTTGGTCCGAGGACGACAAGTCCTTGACCAGCGGGGACGAAGATCTCCAATTCCTTGCCGATGGGGAACTCGGAGCCCAAAAGCGAGGACGACCGGTTCTCCCGGGACGGCTGCCCCACCTCCGAAGAAGAGGGAGAAGAAGACGACGACGACGACGACTCCCTCGAGGGCTACCCGCCAGCGAAGCGCCTCCGCATGTGGTGGGACGACGACAGCAGTGACGACGAAGACGGGGATGAAGCCCCCGTGGAGGGCTACGGGAGTAGCGACGAGGAGCCCATCGGCAGCAGTGCCGATGAGAGCTCGGAGGATGACGATGAGGGCAATGACGGCCCGTAGATAGGACCTCTGGTCATAGGGTCGGTAGTGGTAGATGGGGCAATGTATCCCCTCGTATTTCCTTTTGAGAGCAATTCGGCTCTTTATGTAAGAAATCCCGCTTATCAATGAAGAATTGTTCCCCACTTTGATTTTGCCGATTTCTTCTGAGTTTGATTGAGCCGATTTGCCTCTCCTACTGACCTTGCCGATTTGCCTACTTTGCCAATGTGTGATGAGCCGATAACAACGCACCGGCCCTTCAACAGAGCGATCTACCAGGCCTGTTGCCCCCCGAGTCTCAGCCAAGGCGAGGATAAAGAATGGATCATCACCATTGAAATTTCGGGGCGGGCTCAACCTTGTCCAAGAGAGCTATCCTGCAGGGCCACCAGCCGATCACCTCCCTTCCGTCGAGGGTCCATACGGCCGATCCGGCGAGGCTATGATAGTTTTGCAACATAAGCACCATCCTTCGGGTAACTTGTGGTGCGAGTTTAGCCGATTCCAACGAAATCGGCTCTCCGGAGCGAAGAACCTTCAAGGTGAGCTGCCCCCGGGCCTTAGTCGGGTGAGAATAGCAGCGGGCTGATCACGTCAATCGTCCTTGGTTTCCAGCTCGCAACGCCGTATCAACCGATTCAACAAAATCGGCTCTTTAGAGTGAGGGAATTTCGAGGCGAGCCGCCCTCCCCGAGCTTCTTCGGTCCAAACCTTGCGCCTTGCTGATCGGATCAGCTCATCATCTTTGGCAGGCTGAAGCAACTTCCGGTGAGAACGTCTTCGCATTTCGACGCCCTCGCAGTTCCGGGCGCAATATCTCTTGGAGGGAACTACCCCCTGTTCTTAAGTCGATGTCTGTGCATCGGCTATTCTTGAAAATTTTCGAATTTTTTCGGCCGACTTGTGTATCGGCCCCCATACTCCAATATCCATCACCAGAAGATGAGATGCTTCCGTTGCATATCCTCGTATTTTATCTATCTAGGTGCCCCCGAGCCGATCTCTGTCAAGAGAATTGATGGTATCGGCTCTGTTGGATAACATGTTGAACCCAGGCAGAATGGTGGGTGAGGATAATTTTGGCCGATTGCTGGAATCGGCCTCCACGTCGCTTGCTCGTTGAAGGTTTCGTAAGTTCCCTTCATAATTTTTTCTTTTTGGGGCCGATCACAAGGATCAGCCTCTCCTGATTTGCCCATTGGTTTGATCTTGCTACTTGGTCAGGCTGAACGAAACCAACCCAACCTCTGACTTGATGCGCCTGCTGTCGTCCACCTTGTGTGCTCCGTAGAGTCGTGGAGCGCTACGCTCCGTCGGCAAGACGAGTACCATGTTTGTGCCAGCCGATGTCTCATCATCGGCTTTCCTCTGTTTAGGCGCCACTCCATTTTCCGTGGACGACCCTCTTCATCCGGGGTTCGCTGAACCTTTGCGGCCGAGATCGGGCCGTGCCTTTCTTAGCGTATGCGGGTACAACCTTTCGGCTTCCTCCGGGCCGCGCAATCGCTGAACCCCGCGCTTCGGGAACGGCTGAGTCCGTCGGGGCACCACCTTGGCCGGTGGTACTGTCTTCTTCCACTTCTCCCTCGTCTTCCGAATCTTCAAGATCTGCCCAACGAGGTGACTCAGCCGCATTTGCTTTGTGGTGGGAGAGGCCCTAAGCGCTCGAACACGTACACGTTGGCTGCCTCCTTCTTTTTCGATTGCATTCCGGGCAATTGCCGATTGTGGGCAATCGGCTCATTCCCGAATCCCGGCAGTGTCCGAAGAAGGGGCAGTCCCAATGCCCGGCGTTGTCGTCTTGCTCCCTTGATGCTTCCGTGGCATAGCGCTCATGCTCCTCCTCATCGTGATCCCGCCGACGATATCTTCCGGCTTCTCTAGCCAAACGATCTTCTCTATCACCGTAATAGGGTCGCCGGCGTTGACCATAGTGATTAACATATTTGTTGAGGAGGTGATCGGAGAGGGGTCGCCGATATCTTATATTCTTCACCTCTCCCTCCGTGACATAGCGCTTGCCATCATGACGGAGCCGATCGCATGGAGCGGCCTCATCCGTATCCTTGCTCGTGAGAGCAGCTGCCCTCATCTCCATCTTTGCCGAGTGGTTTCCGGTGCCCTACCATGTTGATGCCGAACGAGGGGCCTGGCTGGCAACCTTCGTGGTAGGTGATTCCTACCATGTTAACGGCGGGGAAGGGTTGGGTGTCGACCTTCATGGCGTACTCGGTTGAAAATTAGCCGCCCCTTCTCTATCGCCGCTTGGATGTGCCGACGCCACACCCGGCAGTCGTTGGTGGCATGGGAAAGCGAGTTGTGGAATTTGCGGTACGGCTTTCCGTTTAGCTCTTTCGCCGTGGGGAACTTGAGACCTTCAGGAACCGTCAACTCGTTTCTCCTTAGCGGGAGGTCGAAGATTTGTTCGGTCTTGGTCACGTCAAAATCAAATCCCCCGGGCGGCCCTGGTGGCTTTACCCATTTGCGAGGCCACAGGGGTTCCTCCCCGAGTCCACTCAGCCATCGCTATCTCTTGGCCTCCCGCAGGCACTTCATCCTCCTCCGTATCGACCATGACTACCGCACGCTTGAACTTGTCTTGGTACAGGTCGGGATGGCGCTGTTCATATGCCGATAGTTTCCGAACCATGTGCGCCGGTGAGGGATAATCTGCTTGGGAGGCCATGTCCTTGAGCTGTGTTGCAAGGCCTCGCTACCGCCAACTCGATCGCTTCCTTTTCGGTTATACGAACCGAATAACATCGGTTCCTAAGATTCCTGAAGCGCTGGATGTATTCTCGTCACCGTTTCCCCGCGCTTCGACGTAGTTGTGCTAGATCGGCAATGCCGGACTCGGAAGCTTCGAATGGTATTGCATATGGAACTGTTCTTCCAATTGCTTCCAAGACCGGATGGAGTTCGCTGGTAGAGAGGTGTACCATCCAAAAGCCGATCCCGTGAGGGACCGTGAAAAGAGCCTCACGCGTAGCTGATCCGACACCGAAGCCGGTCCTAGTTGAGCCAAATATCGGCCGACGTGCTCGATGGAGCTGGAGCCATCCGATCCACCGAATTTGGAGAAGTCGGGGAGCCGATATTTTGGTGGCAGCGGGATCATCTCGTAATCGTCGGGGTACGGCTTGGAATAGCCGACCGCCCTTCTTTTCGGCATCATGCCGAACTGGTCTCTCGGCATGGTACCGATCCGATCCGCCGTGCTGGCCGTAGGAGTTGCACTCTGAAGATTCGCCGGGGTGGCGTACTTGGCCTGCCACATTTGCTTTTCCAGCTCTGAGCCAGCTGCAGGAGCTGGGCTCGGGAGTTTCGTCGGTGTGGCGTATTTAGTTAGCCACGTCCGCTCCGTCGCCGACGTTCCTCCCTGTCTTCGCCGGAGTCCCCGATGTTGTGGCCTGGTTAGTGAGTGCCCAGTCACCACAATCCGGCACATACATGCATGCGTACCCATGAGGGATCTCCTTAGGCGCCTCCATTAAGAACTGGTAGTCACTGGGGTCGCCACCAATTCTGTAAACGAGGAATGCCGGTGTAGTCGGCACTTCAGCGAGTGCTGCCAACGCAAATGGCAGCGGTGGACGGGACCGGAATGGCAATTCTCCTTGATGCGTCCCGAGAGCTGGTCCCGACGGCGAGTACCGGTGGCTCATGATCTCCTCGGATCACGCGCGGGCGACACGCTCCAAGCACGTTAACCAAGTTCTCGCAGTGGCGGTGTAGCGAGTGAGCCACCGTGTAGTTGATCTCTTGCCGCGGACCCTCGGTGCGTTCCTCCGACGGGGAAGAAAGGTCTACCCCATCGAGTGCACCTTCCGGTGAGAACCCCTTCCATCCGATGCCACCGAACGGGTTCTCCGAAAAGAGCCGATGAGGTCGGCTTCGAGGGTAGCCTTGATCTCGTTGTATTGCTTCTTGAGGTTGTCGAGCGATCCTCGTAGGTGACCGGCGTGCCGTCCGCCATCTCGGATGTAGATGGCGATGTGGTTGATGTAGACGATTGTCCCACCGGGCGTGCCGGAATGTGTTGACCGCCAAAACCCACCGGCGGGCAGCGGCCTTGTCAACACCGTAGAGCCGGGGGAGCCTAGAGCTGCGGCTGGCCGAGACCCCTCCGAGCGACGGCCCGCAATGCTCTTCCGGTCACACGCGGCGTTGCGAAGTGCAAGGGCGTGCCACCCGACCTATACCCGGTCGGGAAGGTGATGATATTGCCTCGCTTAGTTTCCTGCAGGGCATACATGTAAACGTTAAATACGAGCCTCGATCGGCTCTCGAGTTATCCCGTGAATCGGCTCAAAGAGCCGATCCACCCATGATCCGTACGGGGTGTACGAATACTTGGTGGTCCTGCTTGATCAAGATGAAGCTAATGAGATCTACGACGATTTAGGGTTTTCACCACATAATCGGATCATCCTACTCCAGGTTGGGCCGGATGGCCACGCACGGTGCTCGTAAGCCGATCCTAAACAAGGCCAAAAAACCAACATGAAGTTGATCCTAGGAACATCCCGTTTAGGACTTGCGAACGCCACCCTACGTGCCACAGGATCCTCCCCCCTTTGTAAGGCCAAACTATTGCAGTATATTAAACTAATCCCTGTAGAACAAGGAGCAATCGTAACGGATCAGATCTACTAAATAATGACCAAGCGGGTGCCGCCCCCACACCCGAGATAGGCGTGAGGACGGCTAGATATGCAAGGGTTGCACTACGTAAGCATGCTTAAACGAAGAACAATGCTAACCCTAACACATCTAATGATAACTACGTTGCTCGCCATCAAAAACGCTTCAAGTACGAGCAACGCATGAACAACGTGGGCTTGTGCTGCCTAGATCGCAAGATGCGATCTAGGCAGCATGTCGCTTACCCGATAGAAACCCTCGAGACGAAGGAGTTGGCGATGCGCCGAGATTGGTTTGTTTTTGGGGTTGAACGTGAGTTGTTGTTTATTCCATAAACCCTAGGTACATATTTATAGTCCAGGGGACTTTCTAATGTGGGCATGCACTAAACCGTGCACGAGTAAGATTCTATCTCTAAACTAAGATGCGATCTAATATATTACAGACATCCGGGCAATTAAGCCCAACTTGGTATAAAAGGCCGATCCACGCACTCCTTCTATATATATATTTCTTCAAACCATCTTGATCGCGGCCCACCTCTGACTTGGTCAAATTCTGGTGATAACAATCTCATACCTTGATTATTTCTGAAAACTAAATTTTCAGCTCCTTACTTTTCAAACAGATTTGAACTTCAAGTTTCACGGAGACAAGATAACTTTAGGTACTAATTGAAACCATAGCTCTCTGAATCAACAATGTGAGGTTTACTAAAAGTTTGATAGGACTTAATCATTTCTTGATTCTTTTAACAATACGGTAACAATCCGTAAAGTATCTTGTCAGATTTTAACAGTATTTCTATCTCAATAACAAGACTAGCGCATGGTAGAAAACGGATGCCAATACTACAAAATTAATTCAAAATACTACTCAGACTATGTTTATGAAAATTAGTTCATGTTTTAATCTAATTACTAATGAACTCCCACTTAATACAACATCCCTCATAGTTGTTAAGTGGTACACGATCCAAATCCACTACACCAAAAACCGATCATCACGTGAGATGATGTAGCTTTAATGGTGAACATCAATATGTTGATCATATCATCCATATGACTCGTGTTCAACCTTTCGGTTTCCGTTGTCCCGAGGACATGTCTGTACATGCTAGGCTTGTCAAGCAAACCCAAGTATTCTGCGTGTGCAACATGGCTTACACCCGTTGTATGTGAACGTTGAGTCTATCACATCCGATCATCACGAGATGCTTCGAAATGACGAACTGTGCAACAGTGCATACGAGGGGAGAACACTTTATTATCTTGATATTAATGTGAGGGGTCATCTTATAATGCTACCGTCGCGATCTAAGCAAAATAAGATGCATAAAGTATTAACATCACATGCAATTCATATGTGATATGATATGGCCCTTTAGTCTTTGCGCCTTTGATCTTCATCTCCAAAGCACGGACATGATCTCCATCATCAACGGGCATGATCTCCATCATCGTCGGCGTAGCGTCAAGGTCCATGGCGCCGTCTTCATGGTTGTTCACCTCATGTAGCAACTATTACAACTACTTTGAAATACTACTCAACATGAAATTTAAAGACAACCATAAGGCTCCTGCCGGTTGCCACAATACAATAATGATCATCTCATACATATTCATCATCACATCATGGCCATATCACATCACCAAACCCTGCAAAAACAAGTTAGACGTCTCTAATTTGGTTTGCATATTTTACGTGGTTTAGGGTTTTCGAGAGAGATCTAATCTACCTACGAAGATGAACCACAACGGTGATACTAATGTTGTCAATAGAAGAGTAAATTGAATCTTCACTATAGTAGGAGAGACAGACACCCGCAAAGCCTCTTATGCAATACAAGTTGCATGTCGAACGAGGAACAAGTCTCATGAACGCGGTCATGTAAAGTTAGTCCGGGCCGCTTCATCCCACTATGCCACAAAGATGCAAAGTACTCAAACTAAAGATAACAAGAGCATCAACGCCCACAAAACCATTGTGTTCTACTCGTGCAACCATCTATGCATAGACACGGCTCTGATACCACTGTAGGGATTCGTTGCATAGAAAACAAAAATTTTCCTACCGCGAACACGCAATCCAAGCCAAGATGCAATCTAGAAGACGGTAGCAACGAGGGGGTATCGAGTCTCACCCTTGAAGAGATTCCAAAGCCTACAAGAGGAGGCTCTTGTTGCTGCGGTAGACGTTCACTTGCCGCTTGCAATAGCGCGTAGAAGATCTTGATCACGATCGGTTCCGGCGCCACGAACGGGCAACACCTCCGTACTCGGTCACACGTTCGGTTGTTGATGAAGACGACGTCCACCTCCCCGTTCCAGCGGGCAGCGGAAGTAGTAGCTCCTCTTGAATCCGACGGCACGACGGCGTGGTGTCGGTGGTGGTGGAGAAATCCGGCGGAGCTTCGCTTAAGCGTGCGGGATGTGGTGGAGGAGAGAGACCGCTAGGGTTTGGGGAGAGAGAGGGGTTGGGCGCCGGCCCTCTAAGGGGTGCGGCCAAGGCTGAGGCTTGAAGTGGCCAGCCCCCTCTCCTATGCCCCTCATTATATAGGTGGAAGCCCCAAGAGTTCTAGTCCAAGTCTTCGAATAAGACCCCAACACTAAAACCTCCCATATGTGGGAAACCTACTCAAGGAGGGAGTCCTACCCAAGGTGGGACTCCCACCTTTCCTTGAGGTGGGTTGGCCGGCCACCCTAGAGGAGTCCACCTTGGACTCCTCCCCTTTAGGGTTGGCTGGCCATGCAAGGTGGAGTCCCTCCGGGACTCTACTTTCCATGGTGATTTCTTCCGGACTTTTCTAGAACCTTCTAGAACCTGCCATAAATGCACCGGATCATTTCCAAACTTGGAATATGACTTCCTATATATGAATCTTATTCTCCGGACCATTCCGGAACTCCTCGTGATGTCCGGGATCTCATCCGGGACTCCGAACAAATATTCGAACTCCATTCCATATTCAAGTTCTACCATTTCAACATCAAACCTTAAGTGTGTCACCCTACGGTTCGTGAACTATGCAGACATGTTTGAGTATTCACTCCGACCAATAACCAATAGCGGGATCTGGAGATCCATAATGGCTCCCACATATTCAACGATGACTTCAGTGATCGAATGAACCATTCACATACGATACCAATTCCCTTTGTCACGCGATATTTTACTTGTCCGAGGTTTGATCATCGGTATCACTCTATACCTTGTTCAACCTCGTCTCCTGACAAGTACTCTTTACTCGTACCATGGTATGTGGTCTCTTATGAACTTATTCACATGCTTGCAAGACATTAGACGACATTCCACCGAGAGGGCCCAGAGTATATCTATCCGTCATCGGGATGGACAAATCCCACTGTTGATCCATATGCCTCAACTCATACTTTCCGGATACTTAATCCCACCTTTATAACCACCCATTTACGCAAGGTGGCGTTTGATGTAATCAAAGTACCTTTCCGGTATAAGTGATTTACATGATCTCATGGTCATAAGGACTAGGTAACTATGTATCGAAAGCTTATAGCAAATAACTCAATGACGTGATCTTATGCTATGCTTAATTGGGTGTGTCCATTACATCATTCATACAATGATATAACCTTGTTATTAATAACATCCAATGTTCATGATTATGAAACTAATCATCCATTAATCAACAAGCTAGTTTAAGAGGCATACTAGGGACTTCTTGTTGTCTACATATCACACATGTACTAATGTTTCGGTTAATACAATTATAGCATGATATATAAACATTTATCATAAACACAAAGATATAAATAATAACCACTTTATTATTGCCTCTAGGGCATATCTCCTTCATATACATGTCAATGTCATCCGTACTAACAGGTGTTCCTTGTCGATTGCAGACGTACCCGAAGCACCATCAGTACGTCGGCACCCCGATCACCAACTACGCTCAGATGAAGACGATCTTCACTCCCCGGTTCGTCTGCAAGGCGCAGCTGTTCCAGCCTAACTTGCCGGTCGAGCTATCGACTTCATTGCGTACAATGAAGCCGAGTATGCCGCCTACCGTAAGCTGCAGCCACCGGAGAGCAGGAGTTGGCTTAGGACCCGGCTCCGCAACCGGTTCCTCGCTTAGTGCGTCCGCTTCCTTCTCATGATCCACTGATTTTGGGAGGTGATCTTGTATCCCTCCATTAGCTAGGAATTGCTACAACCTGATCCCCGGTTTGTAATGATGAACTTGTTCGAGGTGGTATATACTAACCCCTCGTGACGAACCTTTGATGCATCACGAAGTAGTTGCTTCGTTCGTGATGCATCGCCCACTAAGTACTAGTTGCTGTGTAGTACCAGCATCTTTTCTGATGAACTGAATCTGATGTGTGCTGTTATTCAGTACTTGGTAACCTCACTACTGAAAGTGAAGGGGTTACCACAATACTGAGCTATGTGCAACCAAACAGACTGTAGGCTGCACGACCTGGGAAGAATGGGCTGGAAACGGGCAACCAAACGATGGGGCCTGGGTTTCTTCTCCGGCGCGCAAAAGGCCGCACAGGCTACCAAACAACCCGCCAAAAGTGGCCCATGGCCCGTTCGCAACGCGCAATGCCTCCCATCTCGTTGGCGCAATCATGCAGCAAATTGGTCCAGGCAACCAAACGCGCCCATAGAGAATCCATCATACTGGCACCACATCGGTCCGCTCGTCCAAACGCCGCGCCGCACGGCCGCCACAGCCAGCGGAGAGCCAGCATCAATACCTACCGCAAAAGCTTGCACCCGCCGACCGAGGACCTCCTATGTCTCCCACCGCGCCGCCCACCGCCGTCCGCCTCTCGGACCACCCAAAACTCTCATCCCCACCAGCTCCTCGCCCGCCACTTGCCCCTTCTTCCTCTCCATGTCAGACCACTGACCGTCGGAGCGTATTCGGCCGTGTTCTTGCCTTCATTCCTTTTAAAGGAAAGGCATGCTCTTCAGATGCTAACATTATATGTAATTCTGCAAGGCATGCCTATCATGCAGGTACTTTACCGACAATTAAAGTTCCAAATAAAGGTGTTGTTACATGTTACAAGTAATATAGTAACAAGCTGAAACATTTTTCCATGGTCATGTCTAGAATCATGCTAATTGTTCATGTAGAACGGCATTGTTGTTGTTCTTCATGACACATCGCCTTCTTCTTTTTCACGTGAACTAAAGTTCATGGCCTGAATATGCTAGAATTATGAATGTGCATCTTCCATGTCCTTAATGAGACAAGCCTCTGGTGGTTCAATAGGGAAATTCATATCACTCCAAATGCAGTTGTCTCTTCTCCTGACGAGAATGTGGCAGTTGCCAAAAAATGCCCAGTTTTTCCAGTTGAATTATTTGGAAAGAACTGACGCGTGATGCATATCGTTCTTATTACACCGACTACTTTTTAATCGTACTAGGCATACTCTTGATGGAAGTGCTAAACAGTTAGTTTATTTCAGGGAGTGGATTCGTTACTAGGAGCATTGGTACATCACTATAGACAATTTACAACAAGGGCATGAGGAATTATTATAGAAATGTCATTCCTAGCAGTATGCCAACAATTATTAATACACTATGTAATGCAATTGATTCTTTGGGATTTAATTAGTTGTCATCAAGACCCATATGTGCACATGCTTGAAATTCCCGCAGCAATGCACGGAGTATTCATCTAGTATATTTAAAACCAGCTGGCTCACCTTCTTCTTCTCTTCCACTTCTCCCTTCTCCTCTTTCATTTCTCCTCCTCTTCCTCCTCCTCCTTCTCCTCCTCCTTCTCCTCCTCTTCCCTACGGCCACATTCTCTTCTCCTCCCCTTTCCCTTCTCCCTCCTCCTCTTCCACCTTCTTACCCCTTGTCCTTCATATCCCTCCATTTAGCGAGCACCTCCTCAAGATACTCGCCGGCGACCACCTTCTCGACCTCCCCCTGATGATGGATGCTTCCGGCCGACCTCCCTCCAGCGAGCTACTCCGCGACCACCTCCTCTACCTCCTTCATGCGTGACGCCCAAGGGGACGACCACAACGATGATGATGAACACCACGATCGAGGTGCATCTCCCACGGTCACGACCTAGATCTATATCTAAATCGGCCTTTTTTTTGAATCCTGGAAAAAATACCGCCAGTGCACCAGGCAGGTGCGCCGGTGATAACAGCGCTACTGCCGGCGCACATGGATGCTGCGCCGGAGATAACGCAATATGACCGGCATGGACCGGTGCGATGGCGATAGCAAAAATTAGGTGCGCTAGCGGTAGACTTTTTCCTAGTAGTGTCCGGTTTGAGTAAAATGAGATCAAATGCCAAATCACTGTTATAAAAGCAACAAGCAAATAACGAAGAACGAAACAAGAACACACGCAGGGGACACAAGATTTAACGTGGAAAACCCCTTCCAACACAGAAGGGGAAAAGACCACGGGCGCCAGCCAGCAAAACTTCACTATATCGGGAAGTGTTTACAAACGCCGTGGGTTATCTTATAATCTGATAAACCCTAGCCGGCGGCTTACAAGATGTATATATAGGCGGTGCCAATGATCCGTACCGTACCTCGCTCCGCTCGTCAGAAGTTAGCCTCCCTTTAGTATATGGATTTGGATCACAATACAACAAACTGCACCGTGAGACAAATTCCATCTTGTAGCATGAACTTCAACAATCTCCTGAACAACAAAGAAAAACACTTGCCGGCGCCAACAGCCACTTGGACTAAATAGTTATACCAACCAAGCTCGAGCAAAGCTCAAACTTGGAAACAGGAACTGGCTTTGTCATCATATCTACAGGATTATCATGAGTACTTATCTTGCATACCTTCAGTTTACCTTGAGCAACAATGTCGCGAACATAATGGTACTTGATATCAATGCGCTTTGTCCTCTCATGGAACATTTGATCTTTAGTAAGGTATATTGCACTTTGACTATCAGAAAACAAATTAATGCAAGAATCATCTCCACAAAGCTCAGCATAAAAACCTTTCAACCAAACAGACTCTTTGCAAGCTTCATTAATTGCTATATATTCTGCTTCGGTTGTAGATTGGGCAACAACAGATTGTAACGTTGATGACCCACAAGTATAGGGGATCGCAACAGTCTTCGAGGGAAGTATTACCCAATTTATTGATTCGACACAAGGGGAGACAAAGAATACTTGAAAGCCTTAACAGCTGACAAGGGATTAACTTATCAATGCCTATAGATTGTAGGCTAGGGTTTAGTTAGAAGTAGAGGGCAAGTAGATCTCGAAGGTTTCAGCCGAAAAGTACTCGACGAATATGAAATCTAGGGTTTGCGTACAATGATTCGATGATCTTTCGTCCCTCGACTCCCCCTTTATATAGGAGGTGGAGCCGAGGGTTTCGTTTTGTACAAGTTACGCAGTCCGGGACGGTTTCTAACTCATCCCGCCAGCATTACAAATAACACTTCCTATTACAACTCTATCTTTTCCTTAAATACATCTTGGGCTTCCGAATCTTCTTATTCTTCGGGTAGTGGGCCTTCAATAAACCCCGGGTACTATATTTGGCAGTGCCCATTTGGGATGCCTATGTCAGTAGCCCCCGAGATTTTGCTTGAATCATAGAGTCAAGGAAAATCTCCACTGTTTATTTTTATTCAAAAGCTCTAATTTTTATACTTCTTCTCATAAAATTCTATATTGTACAAGGATATTGGTAGTTGGGGCTAGTTCATCTGACGGATCAGGTACTAGTTAACTGCTCTAGTGGCAATCCGCAAAAACCTACTTCAAAATCACGTCCCTGGACATGATCTCGGGATACTGGTGTAAACTTCGACAGTGCCGCTTAAGGTCTTACCATTCCGTCGAGTCCCAGCTAAATTTATCGAGTACCTAACGCGTCCGTTAGGATTTTTCTTCGTATCCGTTGATACGGATAAAAGTAGCAGAGCGCAGTCTTCGGCGATGCCACGCCCAGCAGAATAGATCCGGGGTCTTACCTTCGCAAATTTGCGGCATTCGTAAATTGATCGCAACTTTGGCGTTCTGAGAATATATTGTCGAGTGCTTTTCCGGCTGTTGGAATGGCACATTTTATCGAGTCAAATATGACTTATACTCGCTTTCCCGATGGGAGTATATGTACAGTTAATTATAACTCGAAGTATACTCTCTTGCTATTCTATTTTTCCTTTGTTAATTTCATCGGCACGCGAACAGCGTTCCCGATGGGAGTAGCCCCCGAGGCTACAGCCAAGAACTTGTGCTTGGTTGTAGGCTCAACATTTTAGTCCACCTTGTCGCTATATTGCCATTATCTTCCGATATTCTTTCCCTTCTTCTTTCTTTTTTTTTTTTTTTATCTATCTATCGGGTGCGCGATAGCCCCCGAGGCTACAGCCAAGAACTTGTGCTTGGTTGTAGGCTCCCACAATTTCTATTTTTGCCATAATCGAAACTTTACTTTTTTCGAAGTAGCCCCCGAGCATTTGGGCAAAAACTTGTTCTTGACCAAAGGCTCCCGAAGTATGCAAATCACTCATCATGTCGCCATTTTCTTTTTATTTTTCTTGTCGACATATTTTCCCTTGGCAAATTTTTCTTCAACTCTATCAATGGCCGAGTTTTTCCTCGCCTTGTGGGTCCATCGTTTCCACCACGTTGACACGTCGTGTAAGTGGGGGACACACGTCCTCCGCTTTTTCTGGCGCACGTACGGTAACGCCTATCTCAGTAAAAATACTTTTTTGCCCTTGTAACCGAAGATCGATTCTCACCACACGATTTCCTCATCCAACGGCTTTCTGCGACCCTCAATTCTTATATAAACCTGTCTTCAACCTCCGTTCATCCCTTGCTTGCGCCGCTCACCCGTTCCTCTTCGCAAAACTTTCCCCGCGCCCAACTCTCTCTCGATTTCCCGCGCTTGCATACATTGCTCTGTCCATTGCCGTTGATGCCACCGCGCGCGCGCCCGACTCGCCACAAAGACTCTGCAATCCGCGATGGCTGCCGAAGATCTTGAGTGGGAGAGATCTAAAATCTCCAATCAAGACGTCAATCTGATGAAAAGGCTTGGCCTTATGAAGAAGGAAGACGCCATCCGCTTTCCCAGCGAAGAAAGCTACCCCAACCCTCCAATGGAGTATCGGGTTAGTTTTGTTGATCATCTCATCCGTGGCCTCTCTCCCCCAATCCATGATTTCCTCCGCGGTCTTCTCTTTGTTTACGGGATTCAGTTGCACCAACTGACTCCCAACTCGATCCTTCATATTTCTATTTTTATCACTCTTTGTGAATGCTTCCTTGGAGTCGCTCCCAATTGGGCTCTTTGGAAGCGCATTTTCTCGCCTTCGCCGCAATGGCGCGCACAACGCCACCTACAACATAGGTGGCGTAGTTATCCGTGTCCGAACCGATGTCGATTATTTCGACGTCAAATTTCCCGACTCTGTCCAAGGATGGCGCAAGAGGTGGCTCTATATACACGAAGAAAGCGCCAATTCCGTGGAACACAACATAGTTCCCTTCGACGGAAACGCGAAAATTCAACGCCGCCACTCCTGGGACGCCGAAGTTTCCGAAGAAGAGAAGAAGGCGACAGAAGCTCTCATGTCTCGTATTCATCAGCTCCAAAATACTCGAGGCAAAGAGTTATCTGGTGTCCAAATCACAGCCTATTTTCTTAGAATTAGAGTGCAGCCTCTTCAGGCTCGCAAAAATCCCCTTTGGACATATTCTGGTGCCAATGACGCCAATAGGCTCTCCGGAGATCTTTCTGTGAAGGACTTGGAGAAGCTTATTCGAAGAATTACCTCGCTGAGTAAGAAGGATCCTATTCCTTCCTCCTGTCGCGTGGCACCCTACAACTCCACCAATCCTCTTCCCGAGGTATTTTGTCTTCTCGAATTTTTATCTTGTTCCGAATTTTTCCCGCATCTCATTGTATTAATATCTCGCTATTTTTCCCTTTGTCGCTATTTTTTTATAGGATCACCCTACTATGGCTTCCCTTCCTCCTCTTCCCGAGGATGGAGAAGTCGAAGAAATGGGTATAGTTGCCGAAGATGCTCAAGGCTCTTCTCGTTCCCGAAAGTGAAGTCGCGGGTTCTCACAAATCTGCGGCTTCTCATGAGAAAGAGGCTGAGTCCGAGGCCGTTGAATCGACCGAATCCCTTCCTCCCCGCTGTTTCTCCAAAGAACAAGAGGAAAAGGACTGAAGCCGAGGATTCTGGCATTTCTAAGGCTGAAGAAGTTGTTCCTTCTCATCCGAAGGCAGCTTATGATCCTTATGTTGAGTCCCTCATCAGCTCGTAAGTCAACTTTATCTCTCCTCCCCTTTTTTATGTGCTCGAAAGATTTAACTTGTCTTGCTTTTTGTACTGTCGATTTTTATTCACTAGTGATGAGGAAGAAGAAGTACCAGTTACTGACGTAGCTCCTCGGACCAGCACGTCACGTACTGTGCTTGTTTCAGACACGTTAGTTGAAGGAGATGAAACATCGCCTCCCCAACAAAACGTCGTCACCACTACTCCACCATCGAGCCCCCTTGTCCCTTCGCCAAAAAGGGCAAGGGTTGAAATGATCGTTGAGCCTCCTCCTCAACCGAGCAGCTATTCGCCGCAGCTCTTGGATGATGTAAGTTTATCGAGATCCATCTTTCCTCTTTTTTGCTTTTATGGAACCTTACTTTTTGTAATGCCGAAGTTTTTCCCCTTCTTTTCTTCTTCTTTGACAGCCTATGATCAAGGATCTTATCCGCATCGGGTCCCAATTTATTGGGTACCGCGAGTATGCCAGCAGAGCCGAAGGTAACGACTTTTATACTCGCTTTTTTTTCCCTGGTTTTTTACTCATGCTGCCTGTCGCTATTTTTGATCTTTCTTTTCCACATCTCAACAGAAAAACTTGCGGAGGCTAACCAACGTGCCGAGACACTTGCTCGAAAACTCGAGCAAAGTGAGACGGCTCGTAAGAAGGCTGAGCTTGCCGCTAGCGAAGCTAGAGCTGAAGCCGATGATGCTAAAGCAAAGGCCGCTAGTGTCGAAGAATTGCAAGCAAAGGCTCAAAGATGCTGAATCCGCCTTACACGAGCAGTAAACCGCACAGTGCCGCACGTGAGCAAGGGGTCATCAAGCGCTTGAAGTCGCAATGTCGACGTACGCTGAGTAATATCCTCAATTTCTTCTATTTTGTTGCATTTCCGTGTCTTGGTTTTCGACTAATATGTTGTCTCGTGTGTCAGCCCAAACAGGCCAAGATTATGATCCGGAGAATCCCGTCAATGACCCTCTCCTTGACGCACTTTCTCTTTTGGAGCTCCATGGACGCGAAATTCGTGAAGGCGTGGCCAATGCTAGTGGGGCTTTGTCGGCGTTGTTCCCCTACTTCTTCCCGAAGAAAGAGGAACCTTCGACTTTCCTTGACCTTGCCAAGCTTTTCAATACATCGAAGATCTTGGGCTGAAGATGCGCCATGAGAATATGAAGGTGGCCGTTGAAAATACCGTTGCTCCGGTTGCCGACAGCCGCAGACTCTCGACCGGACGAAGGTTGGCGACACCGATCGATAGAGCAGCCGAGGTGGAAGTCACCGATGAAGGCGGCCAAGCCCAATACGAAGAAAATCTTGGCGTATCTCGGGATTAAGCCAACTTCGACTCCCAGCCTCCTCGAGGCCGGAGGTCTAGTGGCATGCCTCCTTGTTTCCTTTTCCGTTTTTTGGTCTTGTCGCCATTTTAGCTTTGGCGACAATTACTCACTTAATCTTCCCGGAGAACTTTCTTTTGTAATACCCATGTAAATATTCTAGCAAGTAAATGAAATTTTCCTTCGTGCTTTTCATTGATCCCGGGCCTTTCTTTTCCAGCTAATATTTGATAACTACTCGACTCCTCCTTGCTCGCCGCTGCTTCACCCGCATCTTCCTTCTCGAAGAAAATATTAGTCGACCCTAGTCTCCTCAAGAGTTCATCAAGCGGGCATTTGTCGGAAGATTTACAAGAACTTCGACAACAACTTCAGTCTATGAAGAAACAAACTTTGGCCATGATGGAGCAATCTCGAAAAGCCTCTTGAAGGAGAAAAACTTGCTCTTCATCAAGCCGAAGAAGCTGTGGCTGCTAGGGATGCTGCTGTACTGGAAGCAAAAGGAGCCACAACCCGAGAAAATAGTATGCTTGAGCTGATGCTAGAGGCTAGCACAGATATGCTAGGTACGTTTTTGCCTTCTTTTGATGCCTCTTCTTTATCTTGCTGTGCCTTTCTTCCAATTTCTTGCCCCGTTGCTTTTAACAGTGCTCGCTCTTGATTCCGCCGTCGAAGATCAGAGGGTGAATGAGAGAACAAATCTTCTTGTTAACCTCTCCCTTAATCATGGGTGTTTGTTCTGGGCCACTCCTGAACGAACCCAACAAATTGTTAGGTTCCAAGATCGTGCTTGCCAGGTGCGCGATTTTCTCAGCTTTTGCACGTCGACATTAACCCTTGTCTATAGGAATCTGTTTCCGCGAAACGAGGTTCCGAAAACTCTTCCCGAATTATTGGAGGTATTCAGAGATGCTCCTCGCATCCATAACTTTGTGCGGGCTCAACTCACCGCCGGAGCGAGATTTGCCATGATTATGATAAACATTTGTTACCCAAAGTTGGACCCGACGAAGATTGTTGCCGGTTGCCCGGCCAAGAAAACGCGTCGAAAGAATGATATTGACTCAATCGATGCCATGGTAGCTCCCGTGGCCGAGTCGATGATAGATGAACTTCTTCGGATGGACTCCGAATTCTTTACCAAAGGTTCTTATGCCGAACACAAAACAACCAGGGGTTTATCGGTAGATACTATCTTGGGATTTCATTGACTTGTATCATGTTAGAAATCTTGTATCTCATATTTCCGAAGGAACTCGTTGTATGTTGCTGAGGTCCTCTATGTTGTTGAAGCCCCCGAGCCTGAAGATTGCACTATTTTTCCTTCCTTGAAATCTATTTTTCCCGAATAAGACATATTTGTTTGTCCTTTCGGCAGATTGCCCGTTTTTGAGTATCGTTGATGTCGAAGTTCTATATTTGCATGGCGAGGTTTTTAAACCAAGGCACTTATGTTTTTTGATGTGTGTACTATATTTATGACTGCTGTCTCCCGATTTTTTTATATTTGGCGAGGTATTAATGTACCAAGGCGAAATATTTCAGTTGAATCTATATTGTATGTATTTTGGGGCTTGAGCGTTTGAGCCCCCGAGCGTGTCGAAAAATAAGAAGTATATCTTCACTATCTTTATTATATTGTAGCACCACGAGCCCGCCTCATTAAAAACCTTTCCCGGCCCCACTCTGTGCCCCGAAAAGGAAAAGAGTGCGTCCGAAAACTCGTGGGCGTTTCAAGACATTGAAGTTTTACAAGGACTATATTTCGACTCTAGGCGTAGAACCGCCTAAGTTGCGCCACGTTCCGTGGGTTTGGCTCCTCCACCCCCGTCTTCTTGTCCTTTATCCCGTATGCTCCTCCTCCGATTACTTCCGTGACGATGTAAGGGCCAAGCCATGGTGATTCGAGTTTTTCATGACTTTTTTGCGTGAGCCGAAGAACTAAGTCCCCCACTTGAAAAGACCTTGGCCGCAAACGTCGACCGTGGTAATTCTTCAAGTCCCGTTGATATTTGGTTACGCGAGATAGTACTTCGTCTCGAGCTTCGTCGAGTGCGTCTACATCGTCTTCCAATGCTGTCTTTGAAGCTTCTTCATCATATGCCGTGACTCTAGGGGAGTCGTGCTCTATTTCTATTGGAAGTACCGCCTCCGCGCCATGGACCGAAAAACGGGGTTTCTTGTGTCGCCGTATTTGGTGTTGTTCGGATGCTCCACAACACACTTGGTAATTCTTCAGGCCAGGTATGTCGAGCTTTTTCTAAAGGTCCCAACAGACGTTTCTTGATGCCATTGCAGATTATGCCATTGGCTTTCTCAACTTGCCCATTGGTTTGAGGATGTGCAACTGACGCAAAGTTCAGCTTGATACCCACCTCTTTGCAATAGTCTTTGAATTCATTGGATGTGAAGTTGCTGCCGTTGTCTGTGACGATGCTGTGGGGCACTCCAAACCCGAAGACGAGGCCTTGTATGAATTTTACCGCAGTATGCTCCGTCCGGTGAATTTATTGGCTTCGCTTCTATCCACTTTGTAAATTTGTCGACAGCCTACTAGCATGTACTCCTTTCCTCCCGGCCATGATTTGTGTAACTTGCCCACCATATCGAGTCCCCATTGTGCAAAGGGCCACGACAAAGGTATTGGTGCTAGTTCTCGCTGCCGGAGAGTGAGGTTTTGCGGCAAACCTTTGACACGCGTCGCAAGTTCGTACTATGTCCTTAGCATCCTCAATTGCCGTTAACCAAGCAGAATCCTGCCCGAAAGACCTTGGCCGCGATAGCTCGACTACTTGCGTGGTGGCCACATATTCCTTCGTGTACATCCTTTAGAATTATTCTTCCTTCTTCGTGTGTAACGCACCTTTGCAAGACGCCCGAAATACTTCTCTTATATAATTCCCCTTAACCACCGTGAAAGCTTTGGAGCGTCGAATTACTCGCCTTGCCTCGACTGGATCGTCGGGTATTTCTTTCCTGAGTATATATGATATGTATGGCTGCATCCATGGTATCTGTATTACCATGACCAGGTCTTGCTCTTCTTCTTCTTCTTCTTGCTTTTCCTTGATAGCCCCCGAGGGTTTCTTGTCCTTCTTTTTGACTTTGTCGACTCAGTGGATCTCTCTCGTTATCTCTTCCCAAAATACACCCGGTGGGACCGCAAGGCATTGCGACCCGATGTTTGCCGTAACGTCGGCTTCGTCGTTGCTCAATCTACTAATATGATTTACTTCGCATCCATCGAACAACTTCTCGAGCTCATTGTACACCTCCTTGTATGCCATCATGCTATCGTTGATCGCGTCACATTGGTTCATAACTTGCTGAGCTACCAACCGTGAATCGCCAAAGATTTTTAATCGAGTTGCTCCGCAGGCTTTCGCCATCTTCATCCCGTGTATGAGAGCCTCATATTCTCGCTTCATTGTTAGACGCGTTAGGGAACGTCATCCGAAGGATGTACTTTAACTTGTCGCCTTCAGTGATATGAGTACTACTCCCGCGCCAGCCCCTTCTAGTCTCTTGGACCCATCAAAGTTCATAGTCCAGTGTTCTCGATAAACTGGGGGTCCCGTATTTTGCAACTCCATCCACTCGCGATGAAGTCCGGTAGTATTTGCGACTTTATTGCTTTTCTTTTTTCATACGTGATGTCCCGAGGGGAAAGTTCTATTCCCCAAAGGGAGACACGACCCGTAGCTTCCGGGTTATTCAAGATATTTGACAAAGGAGCTTCATTGACCACTATGATCGGGTGTGCCGAAAAATAGTGGCGCAATTTTCGTGCCGTCGTGAACACTCCATATGCTAGCTTTTGGTACCGAGGGTACCTTTGTTTTGAGGGCGACAAGACTTCGCTCACGAAGTATACCGGTCGCCGTACTCCATGGATTTTCCCTTCTTCTTCTCTTTCGACAACTAACACCGTGCTAACCACTTGGGGTGTGGCTGCAATATACAGCAGGAGAGGTTCCTTTTCCTTTGGAGCCACCAGGATTGGTGGTGTCGATATTTTTCGCTTCAGATCCTCGAAAGCTCTATCGGCTTCTTCGTTCCACTGGAACTTATCTCCTTGTTTGATCAGCGCATAAAATGGTAACGCTTTTTCTCCTAACCTCGGCGACGAATCCGCTCAAAGCCGCGACTCGCCCAGCTAGTCGTCGTATTTCTTTCAACTTCGTTGGCTTCCTCATTGTTACTATGGCTTGTATTTTGTCGGGATTTGCTTCAATCCCTCTTGCTGAAACTAGAAATCCTAGAAGTTCTCCCGCCGGGACGCCAAAAGAACACTTCGTCGGGTTCAGCCTTGAGGCAGAATTTGTCGAGGTTGTCAAAAGTTTCTTTGAGATCCTCGATCAGCGTTGTCCCCTTTTTTGATGTTATGACGACATCATCGATGTATACTTGCACATTTTTCCCGATCCGTGTTGCTAAACACTTCTGCATCATCCTCTGATATGTTGCTCCCGCGTTTTTAAGACCAAAGGGCATTGTCTTGTAGCAAAACACGCCGTAAGGTGTAATAAACGCTGTTTTGGCTTCATCATCTTCTTTTAATCTGATCTGGTTATAACCAGAGTATGCATCCAAAAAGGAAAGACGTTCACAACCTGCCGTGGAGTCGATAATTTGATCGATCCTTGGGAGGGGAAAGTGATCCTTAGGGCAATGTTTGTTGAGACACGTGAAGTCGACGCACATGCGAAGGACTCGTCGTGTTTTTCTTCGGCACCATCACCGGGTTAGCTACCCATGTGGCTTCGTAGATATCTCTCCGATAAAACCAGCTTCCTCTAGTCGATTTATTTCTGATAGCATGGATTTGCGGTTTGGTTCCGAAAACGCCGCAAAGGTTGTCCGATTGGTTTTGCCGTTGGATCCAAATTTAGGTGGTGCTCGGCAAGTTCCCCGGGTACTCCCGGCATGTCAGCTGGACACCATGCGAAGATTTTCCAGCTCTCACGGAGGAACTCGACGAGCGCGTTTTCCTATGCGATATCCATGTTGTTTGCAATGGATGTCGTCTTTTTGGATCCGTCGGGTGAATCCGCACCTCCTTAGAATTTTTCTCTCGTGTTGAAAGTTGATTCTTTGTTTGGCCTTCCAACGTCTGGCAATACGTCGTAATCAGTCATGCTTTTCGACGCCAAGTATTCAGCTTGCATCCCGAAGGTTTCTGATAACCGATGGAAATCCTTGTCGCATTTATCAGCTAAGGCGAAACTCCCTTTGACCGTGATTGGTCCCTTGGGTCCAGTGCAATCTCCACAACAGGTATGTATAGTGTGGTACCGCCATAAATCTAGCATATGCTGGTCGTCCCAACAAAGCGTGGTATTGCGATGGAAAATCCACGACTTCAAACTCCAGCTTTCGATTCTATAATTTTCTCGGGTTCCAAACTGAACGTCGAGGTTGATCTTCCCCAATGGGTAACTTGGTTTTTCTGGTGTGATGCGGTGGAACCTTGTGTCCGTTGGCTTCAGGTTTGCTAAGGATATGTTCATTTTCCTCAATGTATCCGCATACATAAGGTTTAAGATGCTGCCACCATCTATGAATACTCGAGAAACATCAAAACCCGCGATAACTGCTGGCGAATAAGTGCCGACCGCCCCGGTCGAGGAACTTGCCGCGGATGATCCGCTATTGTGAAGCCGATATCTTGTCCCGACCAATTAAGGTACTCAACCGTTGGTGGAGGCATTTTCTCTCGCCATAAACACCTGTCGTGAGATTACTTTTTGAGCTCTATTGGATGGCCTTCCCTTCCGAATCATCGACACCGCTCCGTTGGAGTTAGGATCAACGTAGGGTGGTGGTGCAAGTGCTGCCGCTATTCTGAGCTGGTGTCGATTGTCCTCTCGTAATCGCGGGAGGTGGCGGTAGATGAACTTCGCTCCTAGGCTCCCGAGGGTTTCTCTCGTGCTGCTCGTGCGTGAGCGTTTCCGCACATCCGAACATTGCTTGGAAATTTCGACAATCTTTCCGCAGGTGTCCCGACCGTCTTTTCCCATTGCTATCGAGGAAAAATGCATCCGGCACGGTCCATTTAACATTTCTTCGGGAGACACAAAAGGTCGTGGAAACCTTGGCCCATTATTTTGCCTCGTTGCGAGAGTCGTCCCTATTATCACTTCGCTGCTCATTGCTTCTCCGATAATCGTCTCTCGTTGCTTCCTCCCGTACTTGCCCGAAATCCCGCCGAAATTTGCCCCGGGGCGTCATAAGTTGGATACCGCCGAGGAAATCGTCGCTCGATCGATAACTTCGACCACGGTCTTCTTCTCGGCGACCCGTGTCGTTTATTGTGGACAGCGTCTTCTCCGTCCGCCCATCTATTTGCTATCTCCATCAACGCGGATACCGTTTTTGGATTGGTCCTTCCCAAATCCTCGACAAAATCTCCACGCCTAATTCCCGCGACAAACGCATCTATTGCTCTCTCGTCGATATATTTTCTCGCCGAGTTTTTTATGATGTTCCACCTTTGGATATATTTTCTCATTGATTCATCCGGCTTTTGTCGACATGCCCTCAGCTCTTCTAACGACGCAGGTTTTTTGCACGTGGACCTGAAGTTCTTGACGAATACGTCCTCGAAACTTTCCCACATTGCCGATGGATCCCGGCGGAAGTTTTTTGATCCAAGATCGTGCGGCTCCACTTAAGTGCACCTGAATACTTTGCATCGCCGTTGCTCTAGTTCCTCCAGCTAGCTTCACCGTCTCGAGGTAATCACTTAACCAGCCCTCCGGATCTTGCAGGCCGTCGAACTTTTTGAAGTGGTCGGGTAACTTGAATCCCGAGGGGACTCGAGTTTTTCGGACTCTTCTCGTGAAGCACGGTAAACCGCACATATCCTCGTCATTAAGCTCCGGGACCGCCGATGATCCCTTCTCGCTTTGCCTTGCTCTATCGACCCTTGCTTGTACTCCCGTGTCTCTTGCTCCACTTGGTCCTTCCGGAGCTGCCGCCGTTGCCGCCGCAGGTCGTGGACTATTTTGCCTTGCCGCTCCTTCGGGAGGCGTTGCTACGAACGCCGTCCCCATAGCTCCAACCCCCGCCAATGCCATGTTGTATAATGTTTCCCTTGGATCTCCCGGGGTGGCCTGGATGCGAGGATGTAAGCTTGTGTCGCCATATACCCAGCTTTCCGGTGTCTTAGGGATAATATTTCCCTTGTATCTATCGACATAAAAGACATGTCGAGGTTTTGAACCAAGAACTCTCTTTCTCGCTTCGGGTATGTGTTGTAACCTTGATCTTCCTCTCGTTCCGAGCCTCCCCGTGGCTATCACCCGAAACTCTAGATTGTCCACTTAGATCCGCCCTTCTCCCGCCGGATGCCGAAGCTGCCTCCTTTCTCCCGTTCAACTCAGCCGTCCGTTTTTCTATTTCTCGGCAGTTCGTGCGAGCATATATTGATAAGCTTGCAGCTCTTGAGCCGTAGCCGTTGTCGTCATTGGTTCTCGAACCATCTATGGCTTTTGCCGCTCTATCCCAGTGCTGCCCGTGGAAGTTGGATTCTCGACGCGTGGTGTGGGCCCGACATATTTAGTGCCCATACCTCTCCTTAGATCTGAGGGATCGACAAAAGGATTTCCCAACTCGTCGAAAGCCTCCGATGTTTCCTCTTGATTTTCGATAGCATAAATCTGATGATATTTTGTACTCAGATCTATGTTGGGTTCGGTGACATCATTGTTGAGATTGATGAAGACCTTGCCCACTGTGAGAGACTTGTCGATGAAGTCGTAACTGTCGACATCGCTTGAGCCATCGCTTATATATGAGTCCGCAGATGACTCAAACGATGCATTGCTGAAGATCTTGGCGAGTTTCTCTCTTGCTCTGATGCTGACGTAACGCGTTGCCGAAGTTTCTTCTTCTGACTCAGCTTGATGATGCATAGCTTGAAAATCAGAATCGACCGCCGACGATCCCGACGAAATCGGAATTTCGACACGATACGATCCTTCCTTCTCGACGCGAAAGTGGAACCTTCCGAACGTCATCTCCAAGGGCTCCGCCGTATACGCATATGCATCCAAACGGGAGGGTGGGTGAGGAACAAAATCAACAAGACCAGCAGCGATCCGTTTACCTCGATCCATGGTGTTGCTTCCGGTTGACGATGTCGAAGATCTTGAACGTGCCATCGAGATCGATCCTTACGCCTCTAATTCCCACGTACGGCGCCAATTGACAAGGGATTAACTTATCAATGCCTATAGATTGTAGGCTAGGGTTTAGTTAGAAGTAGAGGGCAAGTAGATCTCGAAGGTTTCAGCCGAAAAGTACTCGACGAATATGAAATCTAGGGTTTGCAGTACAATGATTCGATGATCTTTCGTCCCTCGACTCCCCCTTTATATAGGAGGTGGAGCCGAGGGTTTCGTTTTGTACAAGTTACGCAGTCCGGGACGGTTTCTAACTCATCCCGCCATATTACAAATAACACTTCCTATTACAACTCTATCTTTTCCTTAAATACATCTTGGGCTTCCGAATCTTCTTATTCTTCGGGTAGTGGGCCTTCAATAAACCCCGGGTACTATATTTGGCAGGCCCATTTGGGATGCCTATGTCAACAGCGGAGTTGTCAATTCAGCTGCACCTGGAAACAGACTTGCTCGCAAGAGTTTATCAGTAGTAACAGTTTTATAGTAGTAGCAGTAGTGAAATAACAGCAGCAGAGTAACAAAGACAGCAGTAGTGATTTTAGTAAACAAGCAGGATTAAAATACTGTAGGCACGGGGACGGATGACGGGCGTTGCATGGATGAGAGAAACTCATGTAACAATCATAGCAGGGCATTTGTAGATAATAATAATACGGTATCCAAGTACTAATCAATCAATAGGCATGTGTTCCAATTATAGTCGTACGTGCTCGCAATGAGAAACTTGCACAACATCTTTTGTCCTACCAGCCGGTGGCAGCCGGGCCTCAAGGGAAACTACTCGGATATTAAGGTACTCCTTTTAATAGAGTACCGGAGCAAAGCATTAACACTCCGTGAACACATGTGATCCTCACATCACTGCCATTCCCTCCGGTTGTCCCGATTTCGTCACTTCGGGGCCATTGGTTCCGGACAGCGACATGTGTATACAACTTGCGGGTAAGATCATAAACAACGAATATCTTCATGAATCAATAACATGTTCAGATCTGAGATCATGGCACTCGGGCCCTAGTGACAAGCATTAAGCATAACAAGTTGCAACAATATCATAAAAGTAACATCTACGGACACTAGGCACTATGCCCTAACAATCTTATGCTATTACATGACCAATCTCATCCAATCCCTACCATCCCCTTCGGCCTACAGCGGGGGAATTACTCACACATGGATGGGGGAAACATTGCTGGTTGATGGAGAGGCGTTGGCGGTGATGGCGGTGATGATCTCCTCCAATTCCCCGTCCCGGCGGAGTGCCGGAACGGAGACTTCGGCTCCCGCGACGGAGTTTCGCGATGTGGCGGCGTTCGGAGGGTTTCTGGCGACTTCCACTTCTCCCCGTGCGTTTTTAGGTCGAGGCGAATAAGTAGTCCGAAGGAGGGCGTCGGAGGCCGGCCGAGGGGGCCACACCACATGGCCGCGCGGGCCCCCCCGGGCCGCGCCGCCATGTGGTGTGGGGCCCTCGGGCCTCCACTTCAATTGTCCTTCCGGCTCCGTCATTATTCCGGGAAAATAGGCCCTTTCGTCAAAATCCCGAGGTTTTTCCCGAAAGTTGGATTTCCGCACAAAAACGAGACACCGGAACAGTTCTGCTGAAAACAGCGTTAGTCCGTGTTAGTTGCATCCAAAATACACAAATTAGAGGCAAAACAATAGAAAAAGTGTTCGGGAAAGTAGATACGTTTTGGACGTATCAACTCCCCCCAAGCTTAGCTTATTGCTTGTCCTCAAGCAATTCAGCTTAACAACCGAGCGATAAAAGAACTTTCACGAACACATTTGCTCATATGATGTATATATTCTCATGATATGGCTAATACTTGAGCAGTTCATAATAAGGTACATGCAAATAAGATCATCTAACGAGCTATGTCAATCATGAAGAGGTACCAACAATTAATAATAAGCATCATGAATCATGTATATAAGCAGGATTGCAATGTTCATAAGAGAGTATGATAAAGTGGTATCTCGCTTGCCCGTATTTGATTGGCAAAACATAAATGCCCGGCACCTCTCGGAGTTCATAGAAAGACTAGAAGTAGTGATTGTCAAAGATAAAAGCATCAAAGTTATACCACAATCAATCATATTTTGAGACAAGCATATTATACTAAGAATGACAAGTTGTGCTCTCAAGAAAGTGCTCAAAGAAATAATGGAGACACAACATAAAAGTAAAAGATTGACCCTTCGCAGAGGGAAGCAGGGATTAACATGCGCTAGAGCTTTTCATTTGTAAAGCAGGAGTAAAATTATTTTGAGAGGTGTTTGTTGTTGTCAACGAATGGTAATGGGTACACCAACTACCTCGCCAACCGGACTTTCAAGAGCGGCTCCCATGAATTATTTGCATGTTTATGTGGCACTCCTTCCAACCTTTCTTACACAAACCATGGTTAACCGAATCCTCGGGTGCCTGCCAACAATCACATACCATGAAGGAGTGCCTTTTTAGTTTAGTTTTATTATGATGATGACACTCCCCCCAACCTTTGCTTACACAAGCCATGGCTAACCGAATCCTTCGGGTGCCGTCCAACAATCACAAACCATGGAGGAGTGTCTATTTAAGTTAATTAATTCGGGACTCGGGAATCCCATTGCCAGCTCTTTTTGCAAAATTATTGGATAAGCGGATGTGCCACTATTCCATATGAGAGTCCGTCAAGAGTAAATGACAAGGTTGAAAGCTAAACACCACATACTTCCTCATGAGCTATGAAACATAAACACAAATTGAGAAGCATTTTGAAGGTTTTAAAGGTAGCGCATGAGAATTTACTTGGAATGGTTTGAAATGCCATGCATAGGTATTTATGGTGGACACTCTGGAATAACTTGGTTTTCATGTGTTTGGAGGCACGAGCAGCGTTCCCGCTCAGTACAAGTGAAGGCTAGCAAAAGACTAGGGAGCGACAAATCAAGAGAGCAAGAATCGTCATAATCATGCTTGCGGCAAAATAAATTAACCGAGGCATAAAAGTGATACAAGAACTCTGAAGCAATGTAAATCATTGAGGCTTAATTGACTCTTGTTCAGTCATATGCATGCGTGAGCATGTGCCAAGTCGATATAAATGAATTATTCAGAGGAGGATACCACAATGCCATACTTACTTATGAATAGAACAATGCAAACAAACATCCATGACATGCTACTCATATTAATAAATTGGAGCTAATCATGAGAGATCATGAACTACTAAACTTTCTCAAATAACATATACCTCACATGAACCAACTAAGCATGCTCACATGGATGAGTATATGTACAAAAATGAAAACAAATAGAGTTCATACCAGCCTCTCACCACAATCGGATTGTCGTAGATCGTCATTATTGCCTTTCACTTGTGTAGCTTGGATAATATGAAATGAAAACCACGCTCCAGCCACCGAAGACCATTGAACTCATGATGAACTTTACAAACCAAAGAAGAACAGCAAATATTTTTGGTGTTTTCGAATTTGAGAACAAGAACAAAAGGAAACAAGCAAACAAAGCAAAATCTTTTTGGGTTTTCTTATAGCAAACTAGCAATAGCAAATAAAGCGAAACAAATGCAAAAGACCAACATAAACAAATGGTGAAGAGAAACAACAGAAATATTTTTGGTCTTTTTGTGTTTTGGGAAGGAAACAAAGTGGAAACAAGGAATAGCAAGCTAAAAGAAACACAGAAAAACGAGATGGCAGAAATCTGCCAAAACCTGACAGCAGTACAGAAATCGATTTTTACAAAAATCTTACGTTGCTCAGTTCAAAAAGTGTTCAACTAATGAAAGTTAGATAACAACCTGGGGAACCTGCACAAAAATTTTCAGCTCAAAATAACGTGCTGGCTGTGCGCACGAATTTTTACGGTAACAGTCCAGAATCTGTTTTCAGGCAGCACTTCCCCAAATATCATCTTCCTCTCATTAGAAAACCACTCAAAGAGACTAAACAAGTATATACAAGTATCCAGCAATCATAATATGCAAAGAATGAGTGATGCCGGTATACCTCCCCCCAAGCTTAGGCTTTTGGCCTAAGTGGAGTTCAATCCCATCGATCCCATGAGGTAGTGTCTCCGTAGTACGACGAAGATGGATCGTATTCCGGGTATGTGCCAGAAGAAGCACCCGGATACGTGACGGTGTAATCGTAGGAGGGCTCGGCGTCCTCGGAGTCATGTTGCTGATGGAAATCTTGTATCTTCATATGTTCATCCACCTCCTCCTTAGTGCGCGACCATGGTTGCCTGTCAATATCAAACAAACCTGGCTGGGGAAGAGGGATTTCTTTCTCATCCCCGTCAGCAAACAACATTCTATAGGCCATATTATCTAAAGTAGACTCAGTAGTAACAAATTGATGGCTTTTCATAGCAATGATATCAAGCCTCCTAGGGGCTAATGGCACATCATTAGGATCAACAGGAAGCTCTAGATGTGTTAAAATGCGCAGTGCAATAGTTCCTCCAAAAATAGGCCCCTTGGTAGACAAGCGGCGAGCAATAAGAGAACCAAGATGATAAGACGTCCGTCCAGTAAGTGCAATATTCAAGAAAGCAAGATGGTAACTAGAAATATTGCTAGTATTCTCCCTACCAAGTATGCTAGTGGCAACGTAATATGCAAAATATTTAATGGCGGGGAGTTGAATGTTCCTTATCTTGCCCCGCTGAATGGTGCGACAGTCATCATTGGTGATCCCTCGATAGAGCTCCAACAAGTCCCGAGGGTTGTTATCGATCCTCCTTGCTGTACCTACAGGGGCAATATCCAATGCACGACAAAATTCATCCAATTCCATAGTAACAGGAGTACCATAGATCTTGAATGCAACTGTCGGATTATATTCCGCGTTTTGGAACTCGGAAGCTCTCAACAAAAATCTTGGTGAGCATGTGGTATTGCTCCCTTTCATCTCCAACGTAGGTGGCTAAGCCCGCCCTGTTGACAAGGGTGAAGAAATCATCCAATATCCCTGCATTTGTCGAGAAAATCATAGCATGGGAAAGTCGAAGCATTAGGAGGCCCGTTGTCCTCTTCGGGCGCGAAGCTAGGCGCGATGACGTCCTCGTTGTACGACCGCCTAATTTGGGTGGCGGTCCTAGAAGGCCTCCCGGTGTTGGTTGTTCCCTTCTTGAACAATTCTCCAAATTTGAACTTCTTCATTTTCTTAAATTTTCAACAAACAATATAAAACTTGATTTGGTGACATACAATTGAGGGAAACTACCATAGGAACTTGCTAGAGCACTAATCATGCATCAAAACTAATTTCTACAAATTAGAACAAGCATGCAAGCTCACCAAACATGTCACCTATAGCAGCAAAATATTCAAGATATACTCAACCAAACAAAATTCTACTTGGATGGGTGGAGGAGTCACATACCAAGGAGCAAATGTGCCAAATTTCAACAGAAATCTGAAGCTGAGCAAAGAGATCGAGAAATCTGGAGTTCTTGAGCAAAAACGCGAGTGAGAGGAAATTGGTTCGAGTTTTTTCGGGAGAGAGAAGGTGCTGGGAGGAAGAGATGACAAAGTGGGGCAAGGAGGGGCCCACACCACATGGTGGCGCGGCCACCTCCTTGGCCGCGCCGGCCTGTGGTGTGGCACCCTGTGGTGCCCCACAGGTCATCCTCTGGTGCTCCCAGGTGCCTCGTCGAAAAATAGGACCAACGGTGTAATTTTCGCGAATTTTTGAAAACTTTGAAAAATGCACATTTTCCGGGTATTAAGTTTATTATTACTGGCCAGGAAAATTTTCGAAATCTCAAATCAACTAAGAAACTTTGCAAATTAAAAATGCTACAGCAACTAAAGCAAGTGGAGAAAGAAAGAGATGTTGTTTACCTCCTCTATGCATATAAAAGGTATTTGTTAACAAGGTTGATCAAGTCTTGCCACCAAATAAATTTTACATAGCATATGAAGAAATAAACCTCAAATCAATCATGTTACCTTGAATTGTATTGATATGGATCCAATCGCAAGAGTTTGATATTCTTCTTTAGGCTCATATGTAGGACAATCAATAGTTCCCACTTTGATAGTTCTCACATGAGAGATAGTATTAACTCCGCACGCTTTTTCAATCCTCTTGGGGAAATAGACGGTGTGTTCCTTATCATCAACATTGAAAGTAACCTTTCCTTTATTGCAATCAATAACAGCCCCTGCGGTGTTAAGATAAGGTCTCCCAAGAATAATGGACATATTATCATCTTCAGGCATTTCCAACACAACAAAATCAGTTAATATCAAGCAGTTATTAGTAACTTGAACAGGAACATCCTCACATATACCAACAGGAATAGCGAGTAGATTTATCAGCCATTTGCAAAGATATATCAGTAGGTATCAACTTGTCTAAGTAAAGTCTCTTATAAAGAGAAAAAGGCATAACACTAACACCGGCGCCCAAGTCACATAGAGCAGTTTTAACATAATTATTCTTAATAGAACAAGGAATAGTAGGTATACCTGGGTCGCCCAACTTCTTTGGAACTTTGCCATTGAAAGAGTAATTAGCAAGCATAGTGGAAATTTCCTCATTGGGGATTTTCCTTTTGTTAGTAACAATATCTTTCATATACTTTGAATAAGGAGGCAATTTAATAGCATCGAGTCAAAGGAATTTGCAAGAATAAAGGTTTCATCCAATCACGGAATTTATTATAGTGTTCTTCTTCCTTTGATTTTAGTTTCTTAGCAGGAAAAGGCATTGGCTTTTGCACCCAAGGTTCTCTTTCATTACCATGTTTCTCAGCAATAAAATCTTCTTTAGTATACTTTTTATTTTTAGCATGCTTTTCAGGTTCTTCTTCAACCTCTTCTTTTTCAGGAGCATCATCCTTATCATTATCTTTATCATGTTCATTACCACTTTCAGTTTCAGCATCAGAAATAGAAATACTATTAGGATCATTAGCAGGTTCAGAGGATTCTACAACATTTTTATGTTTCTTCTTCTTTTTCTTAGATGGAGCACTAGTTTTAGTTTGTTGAGAATCTTGTTCAATTCTTTTGGGATGCCCTTCAGGATATAGAGGATCCTGGGTAGAGACACCACCTCTAGTTGTTACTTCATAAGCATGTTTTTCTTTAGCATTATTTCCTAACAAGTCATTTTGCACTTTAGTGAGTTGATCAATTTGAGTTTGAATCATATGAAAATGTTTAACAAGCATCTTAACATCATTGGAGGTTCTTTCCACAATATCATGCAATTGACTAATAGCTTGCGAATTTTCCATTAGATGATTCTCTACTCTCATATTAAAATTTTCTTGCTTAACAATATAATTATCAAACTCATCTAAGCATTGCGCAGGAGGTTTTGAATACGGAATATCTTCCCTAGTAAAGCGTTGAAGGGAGTTTACCTCAATCATGGATGAAGGGGGAATTATCTCACATATATCTTCTATTGGAGGTAGATTCTTCACATCTTCAGATTTAATACCTTTCTCCTTGAGAGACTTCTTGGCTTCCCTCATATCTTCATCATTCAATTTAATTAAACCCCTCTTCTTCACTATTGGCGTTGGAGTTGGTTCGAGCGTAGTCCAATCATCATAATTCCGGCCTATTTTAGCCAATAATTCTTCAACGATCGTCCGGAGTTCTTTTCCGAAAACACAACCAAGCACAACTATCCGGGTATGCCCTAGACTCAATGGTTAGTCCACTATAAAATATATCAAGTAAATCATGCTTTTCTAAATCATGGTCGAGCGAGCTCTAATAAGAGAGCAAAATCTCGCCCAAGCCTCAGGCAATTTCTCTTCATCTCCCTGGTCAAAATTATAAACTCTCTGCAAAGCAGCATGTTGAGCACTAGCAGGAAAGTATTTCCGAAAGAAAACAGCAAGCAATTCTTTTGGACTTTTAATAGAACTAGGTGGCAAACTATTATACCAAGTTTTAGCGTCATCCTTTAATGAGAATGGAAAGATTTTAGCAACAAAGTAAGTACGCTTCTTAACATCATCGGAAAACAAGCTACTCAAAGTAGATAACTCAGCCATGTGTTCAACCAGCACTTTCTTTTTCAGTACCACAAAAAGGTGTTTTCTCAACAATAGCTATATGAGATAGGTCAAGAGAAAAATCATAATCTTTATCCCTAATGTTTATAGGAGATGTGGCAAATTTAGGATCAGGAGACAGTTTATATCTAACGGTATGTTCTGCAAGCAACTTTTTAATTTTTCTTGCATCAGTAGTAGCATGGCATTTTTCAGTAAAATCATCATCAAGTTCCACATAATATTCATCAAGATCATCACTAGAGTATTCAAGTTCAGGTGAATTAACAGGTGTAGTAACATCAGGAGTTTCAGTATTTTCAATTTGTCTAGACCTAGCAATTGTAGCATCTAGAAAAGTTCCCAATGAACCACTATCATCAAGCACGGCAGAAATATTATCAGTATTATGAGAGTTTTCAGATTCAGCGGAAGTACCAAGCATTTGAAGCATGTGGCGGTGAAACAAGTTTATCAATCACGGATGGTGAATCAAGAGCAAGCAGAGGTACTCGTAGTTGTACCTTTTCTTGTAGTGGATGGTAATATGGCGACCTTAGTATCGCGAGTTTTACCCATGATGGAGAATTTGCAGCGAACAATATCAATCCAAGTGAACTTCCAAATAAAGCTATGCTCCCCGGCAACGGCGCCGGAAAATAGTCTTGATGACCCACAAGTATAGGGGATCGCAACAGTCTTCGAGGGAAGTATTACCCAATTTATTGATTCGACACAAGGGGAGACAAAGAATACTTGAAAGCCTTAACAACGGAGTTGTCAATTCAGCCGCACTGGAAACAGACTTGCTCGCAAGAGTTTATCGATAGTAACAGCTTTATAGTAGTAGCGATAGTGAAATAACAGCAGCAGAGTAACAAAGACAGCAGTAGTGATTTTAGTAAACAGCAGGATTAAAATACTGTAGGCACGGGGACGGATGACGGGCGTTGCATGGATGAGAGAAACTCATGTAACAATCATAGCAGGGCATTTGTAGATAATAATAATACGGTATCCAAGTACTAATCAATCAATAGGCATGTGTTCCAATTATAGTCGTACGTGCTCGCAATGAGAAACTTGCACAACATCTTTTGTCCTACCAGCCGGTGGCAGCCGGGCCTCAAGGGAAACTACTCGGATATTAAGGTACTCCTTTTAATAGAGTACCGGAGCAAAGCATTAACACTCCGTGAACACATGTGATCCTCACATCACTGCCATTCCCTCCGGTTGTCCCGATTTCTGTCACTTCGGGGCCATTGGTTCCGGACAGCGACTTGTGTATACAACTTGCAGGTAAGATCATAAACAACGAATATCTTCATGAATCAACAACATGTTCAGATCTGAGATCATGGCACTCGGGCCCTAGTGACAAGCATTAAGCATAACAAGTTGCAACAATATCATAAAAGTAACATCTACGGACACTAGGCACTATGCCCTAACAATCTTATGCTATTACATGACCAATCTCATCCAATCCCTACCATCCCCTTCGGCCTACAGCGGGGGAATTACTCACACATGGATGGGGGAAACATTGCTGGTTGATGGAGAGGCGTTGGCGGTGATGGCGGTGATGATCTCCTCCAATTCCCCGTCCCGGCGGAGTGCCGAACGGAGACTTCGGCTCCCGCGACGGAGTTTCGCGATGTGGCGGCGTTCGGGAGGGTTTCGGCGACTTCGACTTCTCCCCGTGCGTTTTTAGGTCGAGGCGAATAAGTAGTCCGAAGGGGGCGTCGGAGGCCGGCCGAGGGGCCACACCACATGGCCGCGCGGGCCCCCCGGGCCGCGCCGCCATGTGGTGTGGGGCCCTCGGGCCTCCACTTCAATTGTCCTTCCGGCTCCGTCATTATTCCGGGAAAATAGGCCCTTTCGTCAAAATCCCGAGGTTTTTCCCGAAAGTTGGATTTCTGCACAAAAACGAGACACCAGAACAGTTCTGCTGAAAACAGCGTTAGTCCGTGTTAGTTGCATCCAAAATACACAAATTAGAGGCAAAACAATAGCAAAAGTGTTCGGGAAAGTAGATACGTTTTGGACGTATCAAACGTTTCCTTCCAACTTACAGCACATCCACCAACAGTGAACACATAACCTGTGAGGGATCTTCTCTTATCCAAATCGGCAGCAAAATCTGAATCCACATAGCCTACGAGTCCCTCACCGGTCTTGCAAAAGTTTAAGCAAGCTTTGGATGTGCCACGAAGGTACCTGAAAATCCACTGAACAGCTCTCCAATGTTCTTTAGCAGGATCAACTAGGTATCGACTGACCAAACTCATAGCATATGATAAATCAGGACGAGAACAAACCATGTCATACATCAAGGAACCAACAGCACTAGCATATGGAACTCGAGACATGTACTCAATATCTTCATCAGTACTAGGACATTGCAATGCAAACAATTTGAAGTGAGAAGCAATTGGTGTACTAACAGACTTTGCATCATGCATATTAAAACGATGAAGAACTTTCTGAATGTAATTTTGCTGACTAAGAAATAACAAACTAGATTTTCTATCTCTTGTAATTTCCATACCTAGTATTTTCTTAGCAAGCACCAAGATCCTTCATCTCAAACTCACTACTTAATCGTGACTTTAAAGTAGTGATCTCTTTCTTGCTCTTGGCAGCAATCAACATATCATCAACATATAACAGCAAGTATATTGGTGATCCATTAACAAACTTGATATAAACACAACTATCATACTTAGATCTCTTAAACTTATGTGCAAGCATAAATGAATCAAACCTTTTGTACCACTGTCTTGGAGACTGTTTCAGACCATAAAGAGACTTCTTCAACTTGCAAACAAGATCCTCCTTTCCAGGCACAACAAAACCTTCAGGTTGGTCCATGTATATCTCCTCCTCAAGCTCTCCATGCAGAAAAGCAGTCTTCACATCTAACTGCTCAAGTTCAAGATCATGCATAGCCACAATACCAAAGAAAGCATGAATGGAACTATGCTTCACAACCGGAGAGAATACATCATTATAGTCAATACCTGGAATTTGGCTGAAACCTTTTGCTACTAACCTTGCCTTAAACCTCGGAGGCTCATTAGGAGACAATCCTTCCTTTCTTTTAAATATCCACTTACAGCGGAAAGCCTTCTTTTGTTTAGGCAAGGGCACAACATCCCATGTGCCATTCTTGTCAAGCGACTGCATCTCCTCTTGCATAGCAGAAATCCACTTCACGCGGTCAACGGATGCAACGGCCTCAGTATATGTAGCAGGTTCAGTATCATGATCCACCTGTTCAGCACAACTCAAAGCATGGTGAACAAGATTACATTCTTCAATTAAACGAGAACGTGGACCTTTGTTACGCCTCGGTCTATCGGCGAGCAATGGAACCATTTGTTTGCTCGCAAAACAGGTGGTGAGTGCTCGAACAACACTCGTTATCATTTTCAGCAACATCATTTTCTTTCTCCTCCACGTGCTCCACCTGCACGCTGATCTTCTGTTGCTCATCATCAGAACTATCAGAAAAATCAACAACATCAGTAACATCTGTAGATGAACTCTTATAAAACATGAAAGCCTCATTAAAGACTACATTCCTGCTATGCAAAACTTTCTTAGTTTCAGGATTTCATAACTTGTATACCTTAACTCCTGAACCATAACCAAGAAACACACACTTAACAGCCCTGGGCTCTAGCTTTCCATTATCAACATGAGCATAAGCAGTGCAACCGAAAACTCTCAACTGTGAATAATCAGCAGGTGAACCATACCATACCTCAATAGGAGTTTTCTTCTCAAGCGGAATACAAGGTGACATGTTTATCAAGTAACAGGCGGTGGAGGCTGCTTCAGCCCGTAAACGTCTATGCATACCAGCATTGGACAACATGCGGCGAGCCTTGGAGATGATGGTTCTGTTCATCCTCTCCGCCACACCATTCTGCTGAGGAGTATATGGGATGGTGTGGTGCCTGACAATGCCTTCGTCGCTGCAATAATCATTGAAAACAGTAGAACAAAACTCCATGCCATTGTCAGTACGAAGCAATTTAACTTTCTTTCCGTTTGCTTCTCTACCATAACTTTCCACTTTCTAAAAGCATCAAACACATCAGATTTATGTTTCAGAAAGAAAGGCCTCACTTTTCTGGAGTAATCATCTATGATAGTAAGCATGTAATTTGCACCACCAAGAGAAGTCTTGCGGGAAGGTCCCCACACATCAGCATGCACATAATCTAGTATCCCTTTAGTGGTATGAACGGAAGCATTGAATTTAACTCTTTTATGCTTTCCAAAAATGCAGTGCTCACGGAACTCAAACTTACTCAAATTGCGGCCATCTAGCAGGTCTCTCCCGTGCAATTCGCCATGCCATGTTCACTCATATGTCCAAGACGCATATGCCACAGATTAGTTTTACCAGGTTCATCTGGAATAACAGCAACAACAATACCAGACAAAGTGCTACCTCTAAGAACATATAACTTTGCAGAATTCATATCACCAATCATGTGAACGAGAGAACCTTTTGATACCTTCAGAACTCCGCGAGAACCGGAGTGTTTTGTACCCATCAACATCAAGGGTACTGAGAGAGATCAGATTTCTGGCCATGCCAGGTATGTGTCTCACATCTGTCAGAGTGCGTGTCATGTCATCATGCATCTTGATCTGAACGGAGCCTATGCCCACGATCTCACGTGGGTTGTTATCTCCCATACGCACAACATCTCCACTCTGCACAAACTCATAAGAACTGAACCAGTCTTTGTTACAGCAAATATGAAACGAACATGCAGAATCAAGGATCCACTCATCATTACCGGAAACACAACCGAGCAAACACAACTAGGCAATCGCCATCAGAATTATCACGGGAAACAACAGCAGCCTTACCATCACCCTCAGATTTGTTTTTCGGTTGGTAAGTACCGTTTCTTTTCTCTTTGTTCTGCAACTTCCAGCAATCATCAATATTGTGGCTAGTTTTCTTATAATACTTGCAGAACTTACCATCTCGTCCCTTGGACTTTGAGCGACCTCTCGTCGGTCTTGCTCTTATCTCTGTTGTAGTTGTTGTAGTTGTTGTTTCGTTCTCGGTCTTGCCTCGGACCTGCAGAGTGCTTCGCCTTAGATGACGAACCCTCTCGCTCGCACCATAGATTTCATCTTTTCCCTTTGCTGGAGGGTCTCATAAACTTCGGCAAGGGTTAGTTCATCACGATCGTATAACAAGGTGTCTCGAAAATTCGCAAAAGAATTAGGCAACGAGACTAACGAGTATAAGAGCTAGATCCTCATCATCATATTTTACCTCCATGGACAACAAATCGAAACGATCTCTTTAAAGATCGATAGGTGATTCATCATAGACGCACCTTCTTGCAGCTTGTGCGAGAACAACTCCATCTTCACGTGCATCTTACTCGGTTAGATCTTTGGACATGCGGATCGATTCCAGTTTCAACCACAGCGCTGCATGGATTTCTCAGCCAACACTTCCTGCAAGATATTGTTGGATAGATGAAGCTGAATTAATGAAAAAGCCTTACGGTCTTTCCTCTTTTCATCGTCGGTCCGGGTCTTGGCATCTTTCTTGCCAAATCCATCAAGAGCTTCATCCAGATCAGAAGATTGGGTAAGGATCGCCCTCATCTTCACTTGCCACAGAGAAAATCTCGTGGTGTAATCCAGCTGCGGTAGATCGAACTTCAAGGAAGACATGTCGCAAAACCCTAGATTGAAACACGGGCTCTGATACCACTTTTTATAAAAGCGACAAGCAAATAACGAAGAACGAAACAAGAACACACGCAGAGGACACAAGATTTAACGTGGAAAACCCCTTCCAACATAGAAGGGGAAAAAACCACGGGCGCCAGCCAGCAAAACTTCACTATATCGGGAAGTGTTTACAAACGCCGTGGGTTATCTTATAATCTGATAAACCCTAGTCGGCGGCTTACAAGATGTATATATAGGCGGTGCCAACGATCCGTACCATACCTCGCTCCGCTCGTCAGAAGTTAGCCTCCCTTTAGTATATGGATTTGGATCACAATACAACACTCACTTTGTCTTCCTTGGACAATGTTCTAGAAACACTAAGTGAATAACATGATCAAATGCCAACTAATTGCACGCGCTTTTATGTAGTTTCGGGAGGAAACTAACATACACTTCATTCTCTAGTGAAAATTAGGCATGCATCTACTTATTTATTTCTTGCTAGATGTGGTAATTTCTAGTCGTGCATGATTGATGCCAAGGTATTGCTATGGGATCAGGTTTATCGTGCATGATCGATGCATTGGCACCCCTCCAGCCACACCAACCACTCCACACCCTTTCTCTGTGTCCAACGAATCCGCGTCGTGGGCGAGCTGTGTACACCTCGACATGGTCCAAAACACACACATGCACATACCTCCTCGCGTTCTTTGCATGCGTCACCACACTCCCATAGCACCCATATATCCACGCGTGAACATAGAGATACTAGTTCTCTCTCATTGCTCGCATTCGTCTCCGACACCGTCACAGAAGATTGAAGGTCGCCGTCGATGTCCACCACCGTTTCTCATATTCTTGGTACCTTTGAACATGTCCCTTTCCTACTACTTCGGCTTCATAGAATAAGGCCTATATTTTTTTTGAAAAAGTTAAGCTAAGTAAAATTTGACCAAACTTCTACAAAAAACTATCAAGAATACAATATTATGTACATATCATATGAAAATATATTTCATGACAATATAATGGTGTTGAGTTTGGATTGTACCCCCTCCGTCCAGTTTTGTAAGACGTTATATCCATTTCATAGATTTATGCACTTTAGTTTGTACTAGGAAATGTGCCCGTGCGTTGCAACGGGGCATATACGCTATTAGAACTAAGCTAGGGTAGTAAAAATAGGCCAAGAAGAAAACATAAAAGTATTACTTGTGTTTTTCCACAACGTCCTTTCCCGCCGTACGCCACCACTATAAGAAATATGACGTGTTGTTTTTTTCGTTTACTACCCATGTGTTTCTATGGATTAATCAATATCTTTTAGTCATGTAGAATTTCAGTACTGAAAATCAATCATGTGCATGACATGGAGTGGACCTTGCGTGAGTCAAGCATTTGCTGCTACCGGGAGAAAGTATCAACTCATTCTGTGCATTTCACTAAATGTGCTCGCTTAATTCGTATCGTTTTGTCATCGAACCCTTATAAATATTAGTACCCATCTTTACACTGCATCTTTGGTGTCGTTTTGTCACACTTAAAAAGAGAAAAATTTCATGATATTGGATTGAAGGCAGCGCTGGGTTCTTCCAATCGCACCCACACGTGGGTCCACGACGGGGCAGAGCTTCTCTTCCTTCACCCAAACTCCGGGCGTCTATGGGGTCGTGTCGAGGGCGCGGCAAGGGAAGCCACGAATATAGGTTGGAGGTCCTAGTAGGGAGCAGGTTTGTCAGAAAGATGGACGAGAAGTGGGTACAGACGACCCAGGATCTTAGGTACTCTGCCGCAACGATGACATCCACCAGGCAGTGGTTCATGACGGTTGTACAACTCATTCAAGGGTACTGATTTATTAAAAAAACAGTAATTTAGAGCATTTTGTGCAAAGATACAAATATGCAGGCGGGCGTTTTTCTATAAAATGTTATGATTGATTTCAGATCCCGTCCGCACGTTCGACATCCAAAGGCCCACGTTTGGTTTTCATGTTTCCTTTGGACATCGGTTTCCACTGGATCCTTTCTCCAGCAAGTAGTTGAATTACAAAATAAATAAATAACCTTATATATTGTTGAGTTACTAAAATTATAAAATCTTTCGATGTTTTCGATGTAATTTTCGAAAGTTTAAATTATGATCTCTATCATATCTAGGTATAGACTTTGATGGATTCGTGTAGGTACAATTCGTAGGTTCATAGCTTTTTTTTTTGGTTCGTTAGGTGAGAGTAGCAGGTTAAAAGCCTAGTAGTACAACAAGTCAAGCTAGTAAAAAAAATGATCATCGTCTGCTGAGAAGTCTTTCCGTACTGGCCGGCCTCTCTAGAGCAGAAATCCAACCCTCTTTCCCCACCACCAGCAACAACGGCGAGCGCGCCGAGGACCTCCACGGCTCCACCAGGCCGACCTCTCCCTTCCCCTCCACGAGCTCCCGACCAACTCACCTTTCCTCCGGCATCGGCCCTCTCTCTCTCTCTCCAAGGAGAGGATCTTCTAGATGTGGGCCCAATTGGAGAGGATCTTCACGAGCTGCACTCCCTCTGTGTTTGATATTCGCATTGTGCTCCTCCTCTCCATTCTTTTGTAGTCTGAGGCGATATTGGTCCTCCAGACCCTTCTTTTCCCAAATTCTTGCATCTCCTTTTTTATTCTCCGATTTCCCAAATTCCTGATCCGGCAGGTTTGTTCTTCCTTTATTTGCCTCCGATACGATTCCCTTTTTTAATTCTTTCCGATAGATGCTGATGGTAGTTTCCAAGGCAACTTGCTGTAACCCAAAATCTCGTGTATATAAACTGCTCGCCCTCGGTATATAAAAGCGATGTGGGACTATTATAACACAAAAAAATACCTGTGCCTGAACGTGTTGGGCCGCACCGCAGCAGTAGCAAGAATCGGCCCAGAGATACGGAAGCAGCGCCGAGCCATCCTTTGACGAACAGAAACAGAGCTAAACGAACCGGTAAGTAACATGGCGTGGCAGTTATGTGGTATTATGGAGATTGGTGGGAGGGCAAAATCGTCCAAAAAAAGTTGGACGAAAATTTTGGCAGAAACCTTAGCTCCTTTATTATTAGGTATAGATCTAGTCTACTTTTAGTGCGTACATTCACTTCTTTTGGTTTGTATCTAGTGTACTTTAAAAAAATTCTAATCCGTGGGTACATATTAACATTTTTTCCTACAAAATTGGTCAAACTTTACGTAGTTTGACTTTTAGAAAAAAAAGCATATTCATTTAAATAGAGGTAGTATCTATCTAACACATCTGGTCTCGCTTCGTATGGTGCTTCGTGGTAGTTGCTCACATCTCGGCACCATCGAAGGCATGCCACTCGTCCATGCAATCGCTATACAGCTCTTGCTGAAGATCCCTTGGTACCCATGCACCGTCCCCACCTATCATTGGCTGCAACGGCGTAATCGTCCCTTTATAAAGCGGTCCACTAGTCAGCGGGTAACTGTTAAATGCTTTGGATGAGAGAGATTATCGGTCCAACACCACCCCACTCGCCAGCATGTTACGGTCACGGTGACAGTCAAGGCATTTGACCCGACGGCAACCCTCCATCTGAGCGTTTGTGAAAGTTTAAGACAAGAGCTTGGGTACACGTGAGAAAAGGTTTGGTAGCCGGAGAAAACTGAGGACAACTAATAAATAAGGGACACGAAAATAGAAATCTCTTTTTTATTTAGGTGAGCATTTCATATACTCAAATGTTGACTTCCCTACGTTTGGAGTGCTGGAGAAGATATATGCAACTCTTTATTTATATGGTGTAAGAATTTCAGAGTTCGTCCAAGATTTTGTTTGCAGAATCAACCAATTCGACTCTGTCTTCTCATTTTTCTTTGCTCTTCACTTGTCCAGACTATTTTAGGTAGACGCTTGTTCAGACTTCAGACCACACATCCACTAATCTATTTGCGAAGATGACATATTGTAGAATTGATCCATATGACTTCCCCGTGACCTCAGAAAAATATCTCTAGATAACTCTCCGATCCATATCATTTAGTGACCACATAAACTACTACTACTACTTGCCCAGAGAGTGTTGACTCCCTTTGTAGCAAACAACGACCCGGAAACACAGATCTGGACTTCTCAATGCTTCACAAGCAAGAGTCATCAACCCCTTTGTACGGCAAAACATTTTCGCTCTTCACTTATTTCCTCGAGTGTGAAAAAGGACAAGTATAGTTACATCAAACTGAATACATATGATCATTTAAGGATCTAATTCCTCTGCATTTGGCTGCTTGTTGGACTGCTACACATGGGTCCGTATCTTGCCATAGAAGTAGGAGGCGAAGTCCCAGACCGTGAGGGTGACGCCTTTGGTGCCATTGAATGGCTCGCGTAAGAAGAACACGGTGACACATAGGTAGACCTCATCCTCATCGACCCGCCCCAAACTTATATACATCTGTCTCTTCTTCTTTTCTTGAAAAGGAGAGAACATAACCCCAGCATTTGCACCAATTGTTACACACAACCTAATACCTCTTTATAGTTTATTTTATTTTCAGCCTCGACATAGATTCATAGCAATACAACAAAAGTTTCATGGTTGCAATGGAATGCCATGACAAATCGAGGACCAACACCACAATGTGATCATTTAAACATCTAATTGATTTGTATTTGAGGGCTTGTCGGGCTGCTGCGCATGGGTCCCGATCTCGCCGTAGAAGTAGGAGACAAAGCCCCAGCACCGAGAGGGCAACGGCAATGCCTTTGATGCCACCGAAAGGCTCGTGGAAGAATAGGACGGCGAGCACCTCGGTGACCGGGATGAGGACGGTCATGATGACTCCACCGAGCAGCGCCGAGCCATATAAGATTGCGCCTATAATACCAAGGGAGAACAACTGGTACACTGTGGCGGAACCGACCAACAGCAGGTAGTAGCCTGCCTTGCCGAGCCCAAACTCCTGGGCTTCGCGTGGGATTACCTGCAATTAATTAGTTGCTCTCCGTTAACTTACCTATGTTAAGGCTAAATACTTAACATCTACATATTTAAGGACACATTTCTTGATCAACAAAGTATGGTGAGCAGACTAATTACACGACATGTCCATAAATCTGTGAATAGACTTGTATACATAAAAGTTATTCCATAACATATGTATCGAGTTGTATAAATAAAAGTTATTCTGTGTTCGGATTCACAAGTTTCATGCCACAAGGTTTCATTCGGTTTTGTTGTGTTTCGGGAAAGTGAGTGATTCCGTGCACGGCCGGAAGGTTCCGTGTATGGAAGAAAGTAATTTATCCTCCCATTTATAGTTTGTGTGGTTGTTTGTTCCTGAGAGTCCAACCACATGTGAGAATTGGTATGTAGCGTCCTCTCTTTCAGAAAGGTACTCCTTCAGGGGCAATGCCAACGACATGTGCGAGTGAGTGTACGTTAAACTTACGTGGAAGTCGTTGTTGACGATCATGCCAACGACGCTGAAGGCCGAGGCCGCGAGCCCGATGACGAGCTGCATCTCCATGACGAGCGTGTACGTGACGGCGCAGCCCGCGCGCGCCACGTGCCGCGCCTGGCTGAGCTCTATGACCGGCAGTATGAGCCCGTACAGCGCGGCAGCGCCGAGCGTCATGCCGAACCCGGAGTAGTACTGCACCCGCGTCACCCCCGCGGGGCGGTCCCCTCCGCCGTTCATCCCCAGCATGGCAGCGCCGACGCTAAGCAGAAGTACGGCGTTCACGGAGAAGGCCGTGAACCGCTGGCGCACGAGCAGCAGGGCGAAGCCGGCCGTGAAGGCGAGCTGCGTGGACATGAGGATGGAGGAGGTGGACACGGGCAGGTAGGCCACGCCGAAGGCGTACAGGAGGTTGTCGAGGCCGGTCATGAGGCCGACCACGACGCTGCCGGCCAGGAGCAGGGGCGACATAAGGAAGACCGGCGTGGTTGCGGAGCACCGCCGGCGGGAGAAGTACGAGGCCAAGAGCGGCGCGACCAGGATCGGACATCCGGCGGTCTGGAGCAGGCTAGAGAGCCACTTGCGGTTCCCGCCCTGGAGGAAGTAGTCGCGGAGGAGCAGTGGCCCGGACGCCCAGCCGAGGACCATGAGGAGGAAGCTGAGGACCAGGCGGGGGTTGCGGTGGAGCGGTTTAGAGGCGACACCGGCGCCGGCGGCGCTAGTGACTTGCTGCTGCTGTGTGTGAGCTGGGGTTTCAACCTCCATGATCGGTGGTCGGGCGAGTAACCTCGAGCTGTCTTGAGGGAGGTGTTGGGAGAAATGCTCTGCCACACGATTTGGGTGCGTCAATGCCCGCGTTATATAAAAGCCTCCCGTATACGTATGGTATTTGGTGCGCGTATCCCGTTGGTGTTGGTCCCTGTTGCCTTTTTTCTAAGAAATAAGGAGTAAATGTTATTACAGCATATTTTAAGAATCATATGCGACTACGCTATGCATGTGTGATGTAGTACGTATCTACAAGATTTTTAAGGTGTCTATCCTTAATTAATTGTCGCTCGTAATGGTTTTGTTAAGGCATTATTTTGTCAGCGTGGTCTTTTTTTAATGTGAAATCGTCTGATCGGTATGGTCAACCGATGGCGGTGTTTAGCACTATTTCCTTGTTGGAGACGCAATTTTTGTAGAAGATGAATTTATGGTGCCGTCTTGGTGGTGTTTCGTCCGCTGCTACAAGATATAGATTACTGTAGTGCAATTTTTCTTTTCTATAACTCTTCTGTTTTTTTGGTTGTGTATTCATCCGTATTACCATTACACCACTATGTTATTGCAGAAACTGAGTTTAATTAATATCTTCATAATATTAATATTTTCCCTTTGTTAAAAAAAGCTACATACTGATTTTTTTACCAATATTTGTAATATACACCTCATTGATCTCTTATGCTATACTAGAGATCGGGGCAAGGTTGAATGACCAAGGATGTCGCCTAGAAGAGGGGGGTGAATAGGTGGTTACAAAAACTTCTACTTGAGGGTTTGAACAAGTGCGTAATAAAACTATGTTTTACTTGTTAAGCATAAAGATTACAAACTAGGGTTTTCCTATGTGCACCAACAACTTATGCTAAGCAAGATAAGCAACAAGGTGATCGCAATGTATATAGAACATCAAAAACGAGAGCTATCACAATGTAAAGTGCATAAATAAAGGAGCTCGGGTTGAGAAGTAACCGAGACACGCGGAGACGACGATGTATTCCGAAGTTCACACCCTTGCGGATGCTACTCTCCGTTGGAGCGGCGTGAATGCACTAGAACTCCAATATGCCACTAAGGCCATCGTATTCTCCTCGAGCCTTTCCCACCAAAGGGAAATCCTCGATCCACTAAGGGACCCTTGAGGGTGGTCACCGAACCCGTACAAGCTTGGGGCAATCGCCCAAGTAACAAGCTTGAGGCAAACTCCACAACAACCGGAGACTCTCAAGTACAAGGCCACAAAGGCTACAACATGCCACACACGGCTACAAGGCCACCAAGGCTACAACGCGCCACAAACGGCTACAAGGCCACAAAGGCAACAATCCCATAAAGGCTACTACGCCACAAAGGTGACAAGGCCACAAAGGCAACAACGTCACAAAGGCTACTACGCCACAAAGACGACAAGGCCACAAAGGCAACAAGGCCACAAAGGCTACTACGCCACAAAGGCGACAAGGCCACAAAGGTAACAAGGTCACAAAGGCTACTACACAACAAAGGCGACAAGGTGACAAAGGTAGCAACACCACTAAGGTCTACAAGCCGTCTAGGGTTCCAAGAACCCAAGAGGTAATACTCACAAACTCCCACGAGATCGAAACTTCGTAGAGAACTCAAACCGATGTACCTAATGCAATGGCAAGAACACCACTAAGATGTCCAAGTCCTTCACTCCCAAATTCCAACAAAGCTACAAAAGCTATTGGGGAAATAAAGGAGGAAAGAACAAAAAGATGGATGAACACCAAAAATCTCTCCAAGAACTAGATCTAGGGATTCCCTCACAAAGAGAGGAATTTGATTGGTAGAGTAGTAGATCTAGGTCTCCTCTTTCTTTTCTAAAAGACTTCGAGCTCTCAAGATGAACAACAATGGAAGAGAGCAAGGGAGGAAATCCACAAAGGACTCCAAGATCTAGATCTAGAATGATTCCCTCACTAGAAGGGGAATTTGATTGGTAGGATTAGATCTAGATCTCCTCTCTCACTTCCCTCAAAAATATGCAAGAAACATGGAGGGTTGAGGAAAAACAAAGCTCAAGAGGGTCAAGAATGGAGGTGAAAAATGTGCTCAATAACTTGCCAAAAAGGTTGGGGAACTGTTGGGGAAGAAGGCCCCTTAAATAGGTCCTCGGAAAACTTACCGTTGTGGTTTTTCACGCGGGGGGGGGGGGGATGTTCAGGGGGGTCCGAGGCCGGATGTTCCGCCCCTACCATTAAAATGGACTTTTGCACGAGTTTGCGCGGACCCCTGGTCTGGGCCGGATGTTTTGGGCCGGATGAAATTATCATCCAGGATCGTTTGCGAAGACCCCTGGTCCGGGCCGGATGTTTTCTTCATCCGGGGGCCGGATGGAAAAAACATCCCCCCTAAAACTATGAGAGCAGCGAAACTGAGCGACCATAACCTGAGCATCCATACTCCGATTTGATGATCTTGGGCTTGTTTCGAAGCTAGCAACAAGATCTAAACGATCATGCAGGGAACCATAATAGTCCAACAAGGTGTTATCACCAGAATTTGACCGGATCAGAGGTGGGCCGCGATTGAAGATGGGCTTGAAGAATATACATAGAAGAAATACATGAATCGGCCTTATATACCAAATTTGGGCTAGTTTGCCCGTGTATCTGTAACATAGTAGGATACGTGTCGGTTAGAAGGAGTTTGGGCTCGTGCCCGGTTGGGATTATTCCCACGTTAGAGAGTCTACGGACTATAAATATGTATCTAGGGTTTATGAAATAAACAACAATCACGTTCACCACAAACCAATCTAGGCGCATCGCCAACTCCCCGTCTCGAGGGTTTCTTCCGGTAGCATCATGCTGCCTAGATCGCATCTTGCGATCTAGGCAGCACACGTTTATTCGTCGTTCATGCGTTGCTCGTGCTGAAGCCTTTTTGATGGCGAGCAATGTAGTTATCATAGATGTTTTAGGGTTAGCATTGTTCATCATATCATATGCTATCGTCGTGCAACCCTTAGGCATCTAGCCGCCCTTACACCTATCTTGGGTGTAAGGGCGGCACCCCGCTTAATCATTATTTAGTAGATCCGATCCGTTATGATTCTCCTTGTTCTTCAAGGATTAGTTTAATATCTGCATGGTTAGGCCTTACAAACGGGTTGAAGGATCCAGTGGCGCGTAGGGTGTAGTTTGCTAGCCCTAGACAGGATGTTCCGAGGATCAACTTCGTGTTGGTTTTTAGGCCTTGTCTAGGGTCGGTTTACGATCACCGTGCGTGGCCGCCGAGCTCAATCACGAGTAGGATGTTCCGATTATGCGGTGAAAACCCTAAATCGTAGTAGGTCGTTTTAGCTTTGTTTTGATCAAGCGGGACCACCATCCGATCGTACACCTCGTACGCATCATGGGTGGATCGGCTCTTTGAGCCGATTCACGGGACAACCCGAGAGCCGATCGAGGCTCGTATTTAACGTTTACGTGTATGCCATGCAGGAAACTAAGCGAGGCATCATCCAACACCTTCCCGACCAGGTATAGGTCAGGTGGCACGCCCTTGCATCAGCATCGGACGTGCGTGCCGAAGGCTTTGCGGGCCGTCGCTCGGAGGGACCAGGGCCAGCCGCAGTCCTGGGAGATTCCCGGCTCTACTGTGTTGCCCGTCGCTGCCCGCCGGTGGGTTTCTGACTGCAACACAAGGAAATACAAAAAGAAATGAGGGAATGTTTGACATGTCTAAAAAGGCATACCGATAAAACCCTCAAACTCGAAAACGCAACTAGTGATATATGCGGAATCCGTTTTCGATGAGCTAGAGCTTGTGATGAGAATGAATTCAATCTCTAAAACATCACATGGATAAGAACATAGAACAACCAAGAAACACGATGCAAAGCATGCAAGGGTTTGAGCTATCTCCGAACGATATGACCAAGTGGCTCATTCGAGAGCCCTCTTGATAGAACGACCAACTATGCTACACCCGGTCTGCCAACTACAACAAGAGACCGGTAAGAGAGAAAGCCTATCAAGAACAAACCTTGACCTTGTGCATTCCACTCAATCTTGATGATGACGATCTTGACCGCTTCAAGATGGAACGTCATTCTTGATTATACTTGCTACATGAAGTCTTACGGATTGCTCCCCCATAAGACATCATGGGAGAGCTTGTTCTTCGGCATATCTTCATGTATCCATGCCCGTCATATGGATGGCGAGCTCTGTCTTCTTTCCTCTTCAAAAATGGACTCTCCGTATTCATTCTTCATATGTCTTGAAGATGCATGTGATATCTCTCTACGTCTTGTTCTTCAAGACATACTTATCACTTGATCTTCTTCATCTTCTTCTTATTGCAACCTTGAAACCAACTTATGGTACAAGCATTGCCTATGGACAAAACCTATAAGATAAACTCAATGCAACCATTAGTCCATAGGGTTTGTCATCAAATACCAAAATCACACATGGGGGCTCCATGTTCTTTGAATCTCCCCAATTTTAGTAATTGATGACAATCTCTTTGAGAGGGTTTATATAAGGAATTTAGTGAACAACCCAAGTTGAATATTTAGAAGAACAAACTCCCCCATAATATATGCACGTGTGAATGAACTTGGATTTGATCACATATATTGGCAATTAAAGCCTAGCGGAGTAAATAATGCAAAGCAACCAATGCAAGGCATGAAAGGTAAATGCTTAAGAACCAAACAAAAGCATAAAACCAATTCCCTTAAACCCTCGAAACTTCTCTCCCATTGGCATCAATTGCCGAAATGGTCGAAAAATTTAGAAGACCGATATAATGAGAGTTCCTCCATAAGGTGTGCATTTTTTTCATAATATGAGTGAAATAAAATGCACGTATTCAATGACGAATACTCAAAGGAAATCAAACTATATTGAGGAACAAAGATTGCAAAAGGATAAGAAGGTGGAAAAGCTTCAAAAAATGAAGCAAGCAATCAAATGAACAAACAAACCAAATGAGAGATGTTATGATAAGATCAAGAAGAGTGCTCTAACTAATATGTGGAAGCTCCCAAGGTTAGTGCACACAATCGACAATTTGCATTGCAAAGTAAGGTGCAAAAACATGGAATCATCACTTCCACAAGATCATTCAAAGCAAACGATACAAGTGAAATAAGGATTTATGATAGCCGCAAATGGGTATTTTAAATAAAATGAGGAGGCTCCCCAAGGTACGTGCACAAGTTAGAATATTGCATTCGAATACAATGTACACAACATGGAATCCTCACTCCCTCATTACCATTTGAAACACAAACATTTCTAAGCGATCATAGATAATAGATTAAGCATCAATTGGAGCAAATAAATGGTTGAGCAACAAGAAAGAGGCAACATAAGAGAAGGCTCAACCAAAGGATGTGTGAGAGGCATGACAAAGCATATTATAAGACTAATAAAAGAATGAGCATTGAACATCATCATAGTCTTCAATGAATGATATTGCTACGCATAGCCATACAACACAACATTAAAAAAATATCAAATGAAAACCAAAAAGAAACACAAGCGTAGTAAGAAGCAAATAAAATCAAAGCTTGTGCCAAAACCAAATATGAGTGCGTGAAGATGCAAAAGAATAAAACAATCACTCATACCCAAATTCTTTGCGGAGCCAAGAGACAAATAAGAATAAAAGGATGGACTCCCACAAAGAGAGATATCAAAAGAAGATGTATCATCTCTCATGTATATAAGTTTCTCTAAGTGGACAACACCGCGAAGATATTTATCCACAAAGAAACATGTACACACAAAATAGATACAAATTAAATAGAACAAGATATCCAAAATGAATTCATACAATATACCAATAAGATCTTTGCTTCAAAGCATGGAAAAAGGCTCAATTTTATCTTATTTTACATTGAAGGACCTCAAACACTAACACATCAAAGACATCACAACAATCTACAAGGGAAGGTAGATAATTGGGATGCTTTGAGAAAAGCAACAAATATCACAAAAATAAATACCAAATGGAAGAATCAAATTTTGAAAATTCATCTTAATTGCACATGTGAGAATATTGAGGAAAAGATATGCAATTCAATTGAGAGGTAGATCATCGAGATACTATGCGAGCTCGAGGTTTACTTCCCTCCCACATTCTTCGACATCATGGTGCATCTGGTTGTCCATGTAGTGGATGACATCATCCACCTCGGGCCGACATTCCTGCACAACATGATGACATTCGAAAGGTTGAACAGTGTCATCAAAGGATTTGTTCGCAACAAGGCTCGTCGAGATGGAAGCATAGCCAAGGGCTTTCTCACCTACGAGTGCATCTCCTTCTGCTAGATCTACCTATGCACCGAGAATGAGGATGTCGGTCTGCCCACCAGGAAGCACCTCGGCAGGCTCGTAGGGTTTGGTCACCGCGAGGGCTACTGCGCACTACATGTCGGCATCGATGGTCGACGCGCCGACTGTGACAGGGCACACTGAGTCGCGCTACAACACATAGAATTGGTCAGACCTTGGGTGGATGATCACAAAAGCTTAATCAAGTAGAAGTTCATCAACCTGGGCCGGCCGAGGAAAACGGGGGACGTAACCAAAGAGCACAACTCCAGCTTCACGGGGTGGTTCAAGAAAAGGCAAGTGGAAAGTCCCTCGTCGACACCTTCTACTGAAGAGCAGAAACTCATATTCTCCCTGTCACAGGGATCCGCGCACAACGTAAGGACCTATCAGTCGTATGACATGAATGGCCATAGATTCTACACCGATGAGACAAACAATAATAGCGAATATGAAAACTCGGGAGTAACTATGCTATCCTACACTGATGATGAGACTGATGTCAAGGAAAAAATCTACAGAAGGATCGAGGAAGTTTGGGAACTCGACTACATTGGAGAGATGATGCCGATGTTCCGTGTGAGATGGGCCAAGAGCGTAAAAAAAGATGGACGGTATTTCACCACCATAATTATACCCGATGCCAAATCGAAGACCCCCTCCACGAAAAATGAACCATGGGTGCTCGCTAGCCAAGTTGACCAATGCTTCTTCATTACCGACCCGTCAAAGCCCAGTCGTTTGGTCGTGAGGGGGGGGGGGCAAGAGGAGCATCATCGGAATGGAAGGAGCCACCAACAAGCAAGAATTCGACAAGAACGGAGATCCTAAGATCGAAGAGGAATTCAACAAGTACTTCGACATGCCTACTACTTATTCTAAAGTAAGAAGGATGACCACCCTACCGGCTAAAGGTTGCCCGTACACGAGAAGAAATCTCAAGGTGGCCGGGCTAAAGTATTCAACCGCGGTGAAGAAGGGCAAGAACATTGTCAAGAAACGCTAGCTAGCCACCGATCGACAGCGCCTAAAGGCAAGGCCGCTGCACCACCACCGCCATCGCCCCCGCCACCACCCCAGGACGTGGACTTGGCGCCGTAAAATGATGACATCAATGATTATGCACCGGTCGACGTCGATGCCTACCTCTACACCGGCACCGCATAGACGAATTGTACATGTCAGGCGTGGATGAAGAACCATTCCGCGCTCGTGACGATCAAGATGGCCTGGCCAAGGCAACCAAACATCGCCTGATGTTCCGCGGCCTCTCTGAAGAGACGCCTCCGACCGCCGATACACAAGATCCATCCGACACAAACATCTTCAGCCCTAACACACTACTTAAGAATGTCAATGAGCAATTTGAAGCGTCATGGGCCATTTCTGTGAAGAAGCACCGGAAGAGACCTATTAAGAACAACAAGGAGAAGGTTGCGAGCCAGCCACCTCCGACGATCCGTCATCAGGAATCCGTTGTACCTTCCTGCCAGGATGGCTTGACTAGAATGCATGAAGCTCGCAAACCAATAATGGTTTCGGAGCTGCGCCACCTTGCTTCCGGAGCTATGCTGCGTGCAGGAGAGTATCATGCACCTATATTCATTCCTTCCTAAGGACAAAGATCCGAATTACCCGGTATTCACGGTCAGGGTGCCAAGGGATATGGGCTTCGTCACTGATGCCCCCGCGGATCTGTTCTTTCTAGCTCAATCTGGCGATGCAAGAGAGAGAGAAAGAGAGAGTACCCCGTACATCGCGGTAGCGGATTCCTGCTACATGCGTGAAAGCCAGTTGGCCTACTCAGCGATACGTGCCAGGGCGGTGTTGTACCTACAGAAGTTCTTCTTGGACAACAAGAGGAAGGACCACATCCTTTTGGCTTACTTTCCCGAGTAAGTACACATCTGCTAGCCGTGTAATATATATATTTCTTTTCCATTCGTATTTTCCAACATCTTGTTCCAATTTTGTGTTGCGCAGAGACATGTACTGCACACTCATCTCCATCTCCCCGATGTATTCGATTGCCACCTATTTCGACTCGGGGAGTGCGAATAAGAAGAACTACGCCAGAATAAGGAGTGTGCTAGATGATGCTCTCGAGGGCTACTTCAAAAAGGGAGGCGCCTTAAAAGATAAGGGGGAATGTTTCAGGGATGATGGCAAACACAAGTTCAAGCACGTGCTCAAGTTCCCCTGTGTCAAGCAGCCGGCTGGTAGCACTCTGGAGGCCTTCTACGTCATGCATCACCTAAAAGGGTTTGTACGGGATAGCCAGAACTTAATGCTGCCATCTGCTCTCCGAGGATGGGCCGAAAAGTTGGCACAGATCGCCGATGATGACCTCAGAGAAGACTACCATGCTACCCAGGTCAAGGTATCACATGTCATCCTTGAAAACATCATCACAGGGGGAGGGCTCTTACACCAGGGCAGAGCGTTATGTAAGAGGGACATCGAAGATCGCTTCAAAGCGCAGGGTAATATTAGGACGTGGACAACGAAAGATTTGTACAAGGCGTTCCCAGAGCCCTGCGAGGCCACTGCTCCTTGACTTAGTGTGTGTGGGTCAAAAACTCTAAGTACTATCTTCATTGGTTTGTGTGTATATATCGATGGACTTCGTCTTGTGTGTGGGTCGTAAACTCTAAGTACTATCTTCATCGGTTTGTGTGTATCGATGGACGTCATCTTGTGTGTGTGCATCGCAAACTTAACTTACCTAGCTCTAATTAAATAGTCGTTGTTGTTGTCTTCGACTTTACTATATGCGGGTGTCTTGTTCAATTATGAATGCTTTGCTCTAATATTTCTCAACATATATGCATGATGTACTAATATGATATACTAATATGCCTTGTCAAGAGAGATGCCGATGTACGTTGTGTACAAGGGTTGGGTTTCAGGTGTCTATGAGGAGTGGCACGACTGTCTCGAACAGGTGCATAAGTCCAGCGGGAACAACTACAAGGGATACACGACTAGAGAGGATGCGGTAGCACATTGGAGGGGACACGTGGGGAAGAATACGAATCGGCTGAAGTTCTTGGTCCCCCTCTTACTCACCGCCACCGCGGCTGTACTCTACTTTACTTTAGTCTAGGTGGCCGGTGACTAAGCATGCATGCGACGATGAACATTTGTAATGTACTTGTGTAATAATTTGGATCTAAATGATGTAATGATAAATATTTGTGTGTATCATGTCATTCGTGAGTATTCATATTATTTCTGGATATGCTATGTATATTTCCTATATATACCTGTATATTCCCTCTATAATACCTAGATATACTGCAGAAATGAAAAAAATTCGAAAATCCAAAAAAAAATTATGTGGCCCATATAAGAAGATGTGCCACAAAATCTGGGGCAACATTCTGTGGCGCATCCACAGATATGCACCACATAATCTGATGCAAAATTTTATGGCGCATGTCCGCATATGCGCCACAGAATTGTCTGAACTTCTGTGGCGCATGGGCTAGCATGCGCCACAAAATTCTCAAAATTCGGTGGCGCACCATGAGATGCGCCACATAATTTGAATATCTATTCCGTGACAACTGTGGCGCGAGGCATATGCGCCACAGAAGTCCATTTTCGTGCGCCACAGAAGAGCTATTTTCTAGTAGTGTGAGGAGAAACGAAGCTCAAGAGGGTCAAGAATGGAGGTGAAAAACGTGCTCAAGAACTAGCCAAAAAGGTTGGGGAACTGTTGGGGAAGAAGGCCCCTTAAATAGGTCCTTGGAAAACTTGCCGTTGTGGTTTTTCACGCGGGAGGGGGGGGGGGTGGGGGTGGGGGCGGATGTTCCGGGTGGTCCGGGGCCGGATGTTCCGGCCCTACCATTAAAATGGACTTCTGCGTGCATTTGCGCACAACCCTGGTCTAGACCAGGTGTTTTGGGCCGGATGAAATTATCATCCGCGCTCATTTGCGAAGACCCCTGGTCCGGGCCGGATGTTTTCTTCATTCGAGGGATGGATGGAAAAAACATCCACCCTCCCTAAAACTGTCAGAGCAGCAAAACTGAAATGACCATAACTTGAGCATCCGGACTCCGATTTCGATGGTCTTGGGCTCGTTTCGAAACTAGCAACAAGCTCTACAAGATCATATGCGGGGAACCATCATATTCCAACAAGGTAAGACAAAAAAATGAGTGAATGTTTAACATGTCTAAAAAGGCATACCGATAAAACCCACAAACTCGAAAACACAACAAGTGATACATGCGGAATCCATTTTCGAGGAGCTAGAGCTTGTCATGAGAATGAACACAAACTCTAAAATATCACTTGGATAAGAACCAAGAAAAACCAAGAAACACGATGCAAAGCATGTAAGGGTTTGAGCTCTCTCCGAACGATAGGATCAAGTGGCTCATTCGAGAGCCCTCTTGATAGAGCGGCCAACTATCCTACACCTGGTCTCCTAAATAAAACAAGAGACCGGTAAGAGAGAAAGACTATCAATAATAAATCTTGATCTTGTGCATTCCACTCGGTCTTGACGATCACAATCTTGACCGCTTCAAGATGGAACATCATTCTTGATTGTAATTGCTACATGAAGTCTCGCGGATTGCTCCCCCATAAGTCATCATGGTACAACTTGTTCTTCGGCATATCTTCATGTATCCATGTCCGCCATATGGATGGCGAGCTCCGTCTTCTTTCCTCTTCAACAGTGAACTCTCCGTATTTATTCTTCATATTGTTGATGTCTTGAAGATGCACATGATATCTCTCTCCGTTTTCTTCTTCAAGACATACTTGTCACTTGATCTTCTTGATCTTCTTCTTCTTGCAACCTGATACGTCTCAAACGTATCTATAATTTCTTATGTTCCATGCTAGTTTTATGACAATACTCACATGTTTTACATACACTTTATATCATTTTGATGCATTTTCCGGCACTAACCTATTAACAAGATGCCGAAGCGCCAGCTCTCGTTTTCTCGCTGTTTTTGGTTTCAGAAATCCTACACAGGAAATATTCTCGGAATTGGACGAAACAAAAGCCCACGGTCTTATTTTCCACGGAGACTTCCAGAAGAGCGAAGGAGATACGAAGTGGGGCCACGAGGTGGCGACACCACCTGGCGGCGCGGCCAAGGAGGGGCCCGCGCCGCCCTATGGTGTGGGCCCCTCGTGAGCCCCCCCGACTCTGCCCTTCCGCCTACTTAAACTCTCCGTCGCGAAAACCCTAGTACCGAGAGCCACGATACGAGAAAACATACTGTGACGCCGTCGCCACCAATCCCATCTCGGGGGATTTAGGAGATCTCCTCCGGCACCCTGCCGGAGAGGGGAATCATCATCGGAGGACTCTACATCATCATGCCCGCCTCCGGATTGATGCGTGAGTACTTCATCCTTGGACTACGGGTCCATAGCAGTAGCTAGATGGTTGTCTTCTCCTCTTGTGCTATCATGTTTAGATCTTGTGAGCTGCCTATCATGATCAAGATCGTCTATTTGTAATGCTACATGATGTGTTTGTTGGGATCCGATGAATATGGAATACTATGTCAAGTTGATTTTTTTTTGAAACCCAGGACTGTGAGGCAAAGAGCCCCACAACATTTTCTTTTATTAATATAAAAAAGACAGATCTATCATATATGTGTTGTTTATGATCTTGCATGCTCTCCGTTGCTAGTAGAGGCTCTGGCCAAGTTGATACTTGTAATTCCAAGAGGGAGTATTTATGCTCGATAGTGGGTTCATGCCTCCATTGAATCTGGGAAAGTGACAGAAAGTTCTAAGGTTATGGATGTGCTGCTGCCACTAGGGATAAAACATCGATGCTTTGTCTAAGGATATTTGTGTTGATTACATTACGCACCATACTTAATGCAATTGTCTGTTGTTTGCAACTTAATACAGGAAGGGGTGCGGATGCTAACCCGAAGGTGGACTTTTTAGGCATAGATGCATGCTGGATAGCGGTCTATGTACTTTGTCGTAATGCCCTAAGTAAATCTCATATTAGTCATCATGATATGTATGTGCATTGTTATGCCCTCTCTATTTGTCAATTGTCCAACTATAATTTATTCACCCAACATGCTATTTATCTTATTGGAGAGACACCACTAGTGAACTGTGGACCCCAGTCCATTCTTTTACATCTGAAATACAATCAACTGCAATCTCTGTTCTCTGTTGTTCTTCACAAGCAAACATCATTCTCCACACCATACGTTTAATCCTTTGTTTACGGCAAGCCGGTGAGATTGACAACCTCACTGTTAAGTTGGGGCAAAGTATTTTGGTTGTGTTGTGCAGGTTCCACGTTGGCGCCGGAATCCCTGGTGTTGCGCCGCACTACACACCTTCACCAACAACCTTCACGTGGCCTTCATCTCCTACTGGTTCGATAACATTGGTTTCTTACTGAGGGAAAACTTGCTGTTGTACGCATCACACCTTCCTCTTGGGGTTCCCAACGGACGTGTGCTTCACGCGTTATCACAACCTTGAAACCAACTTATGGTACAAGCATTGCCTATAGACAAAACCTATAAGATAAACTTAAGGCAATCATTAGTCCATAGGGATTGCCATCAAATACCAAAACCACACTTGGGGGCTCCATGTTCTTTCAAAGGTTTATTGTCCAAATGGTGTGGATGTCTTGCAGGTTCTGGGCTTGTGTTTATTGTCTTGGTAGCTTTTCTCTGAGAATAGATTTTACGGGATCACTATCAGCGGATAATTAAATGGAAAATATTTGGATTTGATCGGTGGATCTCGCGTCCACTGCATGCATGCACTAACGTCTGCGATGGTATCTCGATGCACCCGTACATGTAGCGTCCACAGCTAAGTTACTATCTAGCTACATTTGCTGCACACAAGCTCACAACTGCATAATAAGCTTCCTCCTGTACATTGCTGCTGCATTCCGGTGCGTGGCGGGACTTGCTTGTGTCAGTGTCGTCGTCGAAACCGTCGTGCGCACTCACGTGGTTTACCTAGTTCTCACTCCGCAGCCGCGCTCTAGCGACACCGCCGTGACTGATGGCCCATAAACACGCATTGCTAGGGGCACGATTGTTAACTCGAATTATGTCGAACTAGGCTCTGGGAAGCAGAATTCGGCTCATTTGGTAGCCAGAACACCCCCGCGTAGCAGTCCGCATGCTCCTCGTAGCACCTCTGAACTAGCACAGTGTGAACACCTGAATCAACGGTTTCCCCAGAGCCAGGCTAGAAGAGACAAAAACCACCTCGTTTTCTGCACCGGTCGCACAAATGGAGACACGTGAGAGACACGACATAACTCCCCTGCCCCACTCCCTTCAGTCCAGTCACTGCTGCACTACCACCCCATCCTTTCCTGTCACGTCCCATCAACCACTCCCTGGAGGCTCCACCTCCAACTCCGCCACCTCCCACCATCGCACCGACGACCACGATGATCCCACAGCGTGCCGCGGCGAGCGTCGGTGCCATCCGCGACTACAAGGCGCGCCACCTCCGAAGCGTGGCGGCGCCGATAGGAGTAGGCAAGGTCCCAGCTATTAGTCGACCCTTGCCATTCCCGACTATGCGCTCACGCTCGCCGACGCGGGCTTCGATGGCCACCATGGCTGAAGCGGGAGTTGAACAGGCAAATCTGCCGAATGACAGATTCGATCTCTTCCCTGGAGGATTCGATCCCCTTCTGGGCATCGATCATCGCCGTCGGGCGGAGATCAATGTCGGGGCACCAGGCTGCAGCCGGGAGATGGCGCATTCACCGGGGTTTCACCTCGTGCGGTGGCACGTCTCCCGCCTTGCCCCTGAGTCGTTGCCGTCCAACACCGCGCAGTTGGAATCCATCGGCGACACCTCCAGGGTGAGCTTCTCCAGCGCCAACACCTGCCCATGTCACCGGGGTCTGCCACTCCTCCACCGTAGATCCTCCCCCCATCCCGAGTTAAATTCTCTCACCAAGGATAAGAATTGTTAGGTTAGGGTTTTTGAGCGTCATTGTAGATGGCTTGAAATTATCGAGTAGATGATCGAGATTCCTATTTAAGCTTAGATTTAGTATTGTTTGTGTTCTTCGTGCGTCCCATTTGACATGCACGCTCCGCTTTCAGACCAGGGGCCGTCGTGGCGCACGGTGATCACCGACATTGACGTGCGGTGATCACCGTGGCTCCAAGGCACCAGTAATAACATTATTCATCATGCTCACCATAAACAGGATTGGGACAAGCTCGTGGACTTGTACTACCATCGTTCTCTATAGGAGGAGGACACATTGCCGCTGAACCCGTACAGCGACGCCATGACTATTCTTCCCGGGGTGGTGGCGCACCTGCAGGCGCGGGAGGCGAGGGCGAGGGTGGGGCGCATAGCATGCCTAGGATATCACGACGTCCCTGCCATGCCAAGGCGCTTCTATGTGCAGCTCAAGGCGAGCGGCCTTACAGCTCTGGCGGTGCTACCACAAATTGCGCCGGTGGTGGCCATGCAGCTCAAGGTCATCCCGCATGTACCCGTTAGCTTGCCACTCCGGAACGGCGAGTTCTGCGAGTATGCCATCCAGCTGGAGTGGTTCCATGGTGCAATGTACTTCATGAGGGGCTAGTACAAGTACGCCAAGATTACGAAGCTGCGGGAGAATGACATCATCATCTTCGAGCTGGAGAACGTTGGCTTTGCTATGAAGATCATCCGATCCAACACCTCCTGCCAGCCATACATGAAGTGCCCGCGGCATGGCATGACGGTGTCGCCCTGAGTATGCTCTCCTCTTATTTTCCTGATTATGTAGATAGCTTAATTACCTAGTTGTTCAAGAGTGTTGTCTGAACCCTCATTTTGTGCCAGGGGAGTGTCCCCCCTGGTGTGCGGTCCCGCTAAACAATGGTAGTTCTAGCTGATGGGTGTTCTTTGAACCCATGTTTTGTGCCAGGGGAGTGTTCCCCTGGTTATGATCATGTTGTGTTATGATGTGCGATGCATGTGGTTATCTGCAATCATAGTTGTTAGAATCGTGATTCTACTATGGGATTCTATCAATTTATGACCTAAATTAAGTGGAACGATTCCAAGATTTTACTACGTAGAATTTAATATTTTATGATTATAGAAGTTAAGATCCTACAGTTTGCGATCCTACCATAGAGGTTCTGATCCGATTCAGAATCACGATTCTAACAACTTCGTCTGCAATGCTTTGATCATGTTGTGTTATGTTGTGTGTTGTGATGCTACCGTTTGGAGGTAACCTCACCAATGTTTGAAAGTGGCGACCAGATCTCAGTGTGAGTGCTCATTTGGCTAGTATGCTGGCTAACAAACAACCCACACATTGATCTGCTCGGCCAAAAACGAAGGCGGCAGACAACCAATCAACTTAGGCTTTCTGGCTCTCTGGATGTGACCTGGCTACCAAACGAAGAGCTGGAAGGATGGTTGCCGCGTCTGTTCTACGTAGCCACGCGTCTAGCAACTAAACTAGGTTCAGTTAGTGTGTAATCAAAGAGTCTCTTAGAAATGCAATCAACTGCTGCCGCTGAAGGTGTTACTACTATCTCGTCGATTAATACAACAGTTCATCAGCTATAATATAGATGAATTCCATGCATGATTCAATTATGATTATTTTCTTAATTTTGTTCACAAAGAAGACCATAATTATTGTTCTTTTAATAATTTTGTCCAAAAAGAAGGCCATGCAGCTGGCATCATGCACCCAGTACCCTTGTACCACGTGTTTCTGATGAGTACCTTTGTACCGCGACTTGTTTAGTGTTTGTGGATATCCAAACAACCAAGAAATTGCTTGTGTGACAATTGTGGGTGAATGATCCACTATGGTTGTTGGAATAGAGAATCATCCCGTTGAACTTAGTCTGGAATCCACGCTATAAATGTTCACACATGATTGTATCTTGGTTCCTAATTGGATCCTAGACTAATATGGCTCGATACGCTTAATGAAGTAGCACACGCCCGTGCCGACATGCTAGGATATCCAGGGTTCTGTATACCCCTATATCATTGTCACTGTCAATCTCATCGAGATAGTCTTCATTCCTGAGGGGCATCTTTGCCAAGATAGTTGGATCAAGATCATGCTCTATGATTAAACACAGACCATTGTCACTGCTCTACTAGAAAAATCCTAGCAACGGAGTTCCACCATTGTGTGACAAGGTTAGCTCTCTGAAACCATTACTTCTCATCAGTTGCGTCCATTTAGAACAGATGGCTGATACCGTCAGTAAGTCGCGAGGGTGCAGAGGAAGTCTAAGAAGAATATGAGCGACTATATCGAGTGGCAGGTTTCCTAATGTTGTTCTACTTCCAGTCAAGCTGGAATGATTTGACAATGCCATTGCCTAGAAACAGAGCATTAGAAATGTACATACGACCAGTTAAAAGGAGATCTGGACGGGGGATGGCCTTAATTGGGGGACGTACCGGCGAAGGGCGGTGCAGTGGTCATGTGTGGTGCACTGGGAGGGGGACTACGCAGTCAAAGGACGGTGACGCTTTTTTGTAGTGACATAGAAACTAGGTGCTGCTTCAAACTTTTACATTTGCTATATTTCAAGTTTCAGGCATTGCGACCATTAATGTATCAAATGCAATTAGTTTCTCATAATACTAGAAACATCTTTAAATGATCAAAATATGATAATTTCAATTTCACAATCCAAATCCAGGACTATGCATGGTGTTTTAATAGCTAAAACTTAATTTTGATATATCACATATATTCACCTTTTGCTCATTAATTTACACAAAATTAATTCTTGCAAAATTTCTTTTAGACATTCCAAAACATGACATTTCCAAAGTTTATGCTTTCAACATTTCTCTTCTAGGTACCTTTCACAACTTCAATTTCTATCCAAAATATGTCAATCACATATAATGTTGGGATTTCTATTTTCGTGCCCTCTGGTTCTTAGTTGTACCCAGTTTTCCCCAGCTCGTTAGTTTTTCCTCAGTTTTCCCCAAGCCCTTGTCTGAAACCCTCACAAGGAGCTCGGACGGGAGGAATCCCGTTAAGTTGACCGTTCCGTGCTGACGAGTGGGGCCGCGTCGTGTGGGGCTGGTAGAAATGGACTGCGTGGGACATGACGAAACTGTGTTTGATCATACGAGCGGAGCGGGGGCCGTAGCGTGTGAGGCCGTAGCGTGTGGAGCCGTGTGGGTCCGGGACACGGGCATGAGTGGTTTCTGTCTCTTTCCAGATTAGCAGTTTTCAATGCACTTTTTTCCTCTCTCTCGCTCGATCTCATTCATTCTTGATTGCCCAAATTGGTAGCAAATCTAGAGCAGCTTCTCCTTCTGTTTTTTAACGCCATTCATTTCTTTATGCCTTCGTTTTTACCCAGGTAGGAAATCTAGGGCAAAAATCCGGAGAAAATAAAGGATAACCTGCATACAGCAGCCAACATAGCATAGATATATTCACGACAGATCCAACGGTACTACCGATAGATCCAACATAAGCTACAGTTTACATGAATTTAAGCTACTCTACAGAAAGAGTAGTCACATACTAGAAAATTTAAGCTTGGAGGCGCTGCACAGGTGAATTCCAAGTGCTTTGTGTTGGACCATGAACGCATGCACGTTCACGGTTGTTCCAACTCTACGGCCGAATCTGCCAATGGATTCAGCATGGTTCAGCAGGCAGTTGAAGTCATTGGCGCGGAGCTTCCGTTTGCAGAAGGGGCAGCTGTAAACGCCTCGAGAAAAGTGGCGATCATAATGGCCGGACTGCAGCCTCCTGAGGACGTGACGAGTCTTGGTGTGGAAGGACTCGTCGTCGCTGTCGACGTCGCTGCTCTGCACCTGTCACGTAGCACCAAAGATCATGCAAAAAACACAGAGTCAATTACAACGATGATGGAACAGAGAGTGAACAAAAGATCATGCATGATAATATGGGCACGAAAAAAGAGGTAGCCTCAGTTACATTGGACACACTTATATCCAGGATTTGAGTCAGTGAAACAAAGATCATGCACAACAAATTTGTACACACCAATTGTTCACTGACCAAACCCTGAATCAATTTGTGCCCAAATATTCATCATCATCGGCACAAATCAACCGGATGGGATTGATTACTCACATAAGTTAACCGAATCTTAAACAAAAGCAAATCACAAAGACTAATAACGCAAGATCTAGAACTAGGAACAGACGAACCCTAATAACGCAAGATCTAACACAAAAGGATTGAACTAGGAACAGATGAACCCTAATAACGCTAGATCTAACACAAAAGGATTGAAACGGGATAAGAACAAGGGAACAAAGGGTAACCTCCGGCTCGTCGTCGACGATGCTGGTGTCGTAGGGGTTCTTCGGTGCGACGTACGACACTAGTTCGTACGGTTCCCAAGCAATGGGGGCCTGGACGGGGGGCGGCGGCCGATGCGCCAGCGGCTGATGCGCCGGTGGCTACGTTGGAAGCAGCGACGGGGGCCTAGACGGGGGCGGCGGCCGATGCGCCGGCGGCCGATGCGCCGGTGGCTACGTTGGAAGCAGCGACGGTGGCCTAGACGGGAGCGGCGGCGGCTGATGCGCCGACAATGGGCATCTCATTCTTCTCCATCGCCGACGGTTTTCTTCGGGGTTTTTTCTTCGGATGTAGAGAAGATGATGGGACAGGAGAGGCGGTTGCAGTGAGAATGAGAGAGTGGGCGAGCGTCGAGGGGGAGAAAGAGGGGCTCTATAAAGACGAAGGTGGTGTGGACCGCAAAACGCGTCCGCTATGCACGGCTGCAGCGTGCACCGCGACACGAGTCTAACCCTGGGACGTTTGGTGTACTTAGTTATAACCTCGGGCCTTATACAGAAATTTTATCTATACTCAGTTTTCCCCTCGAGTACTTAGACTGGCAAGTGCAATATACTCAATTTTACCCTCAAGTAGCTGGTCAACAGAGAGTCAACAAATGAGATTAACATAGCTAATTGAGTCATTTCATGCGCAAAAAAATCCAAAAAAAAACATTGTGGCACCTACTCATGGAGTCTTCCTACGCAACCTGCCCCCTAGGAAACCTTAACAAACATAGATAAATCAAGTTTCACCACAAATTGCAACTTCTCAGAATCACTAGTAGCTATGAAGATGCATGGTTTTACACTCAAACCCCTTTGCAAAACATCTTTCCCAAAACATAGTTTGTCTAAATGAGGCCATAATTGTCACGCTCATGTATATTTGAATTGCAAATAATTTGATGTAGCCCAATATGAATTATATTGTACAAAACACACATTTTTCATTTCATAATTCTTTTGTTTGAATCTCTTAGTCTATTTACTATTTGCGTGCCCTTGGTTTCTTAGTACTACTCAGTTTTGCCCTCAAGTACTGTCACAAATGCTCACTGAAGCCCAAACTTATCCTGATTGGTTGAGCCGTTGTCACACGGATCGACTCCAGAAACCGTTGATCCATTGATCTAACGGGCAGTATACCCCTCTCCGTCTCTTCGTGGCCACCCCTCTCTCTCTCTCATCGTGGCCACCCCTCCTCTCTCTGTCGGTGGACAGTGACAGCCCTCTATTTATGTGCAATAACGAGTTTGCCACGTAACTATATTCCCTCTATTTACGCATTATTTTCCACGATCTATTTAGGCATTACTTTTCACGGTAAAATGATAAACTATCACGAATTTCCATTTCTTTTAGGAATTACTTTTCACGGTTAAATGACAAACTATCACGAATTTCCATTTCCGTCAAGATAGTCCGCATTACTTTTTTGTTGAGATATAAACCCTCACAACGGTCATCTCCTCCTTAATTTATTGTGTAAACCCCACAACGGTCATCTCTACCTTAATTTATGGTGTAAACCCCACAACGGTCATCTCTCCCATATAAACCCCCACAACGGCCATCCCTCATATCTTCTTCGTTCACATACACTTGATCCATTGCCATCGCTTCCACGTCTCGGACGTTGATCGGAAGGGGAAGGGGAAGGGGAAGGGGCGGCCGGGGTGGTGGATCATCATTATTGCCACCACCACCGTCAACACTGCCATTGATCATAGAGGAGTTCTTCATCGTCATCAATGAAGACCCTTTGGCCAAGAAGGTACGTACGTGTTCCCACATATATGATGCATGTGATTAATTATGTGCACGTTCTAAAAAACCTTTAATTTCAAACGATCGGCGCTCGATCTCTTTGCAGGCACTCCCAAAAAAGTTTGCGGACTATCTTGACGGCCAGGAGCCCGCTAAGGTGTATCTGCGAGCAGCTGACTGCGGTCCTCGTCTTTGGACCGTGGAGGTCCTATTTGATAGACAAGGCCGGATGTACCTCGACGAGGGCTAGGAGAATTTCACCATCGCGCACGGTGTGGATTTCGCTGCTTCCTACACTTCAAATATGAAGGCGATGATGTGCTCACAGTGAAGGTGTTCAACGGAACAATGTGCAGGAAGTACTACTACACGGACGACGAAGATACTGACGATGAAAGCGACGAAGATGTGAAGCCATGCATCCATCCCCTTTAGATAAGGGGATTATGACCAAGAATATATATGTAGCTTCAAATGCATCGATTTAGAGATCTAGCTATTTTCTATATATTATGCATGTAAAAATAATATCGCAATTTCAACCATGATTCGAGCACCACAACCTCCAAACGATGCCGATGCCGATATCGGCATGGTTAGAACGGCTATGCTCGTTGCCACTGCTAGGTCACTATCGGAGGGGGATGGCCCCCGGTAGGCCAAGAACATGGCAAATATGCCATGATTATGCATTTGTGTACCGGATTAAAGGTTAATCCGGATGCTCAAAGTTAAGAGAGAATGGTGCTAAGTTAGTACGAACCGGTATCCCAGGAGGGGTATGGCGGAGTACGGTAAACATAAGAGATTGAGATACAAGGCAAAGATGCCGGAGCTCAAAGGTAAAGATACCGGAGAACTGACATAGGCTCAACCGTAGCATGTCGGCATTCCAGTCAAAGATTCCACCAAGAACTAAAGGACAAAGATGAGCGAAGCACTTCAGCTTTAATCGAAGCCCTGACGCCAGAGCAGAAGGTGACGTAAAAGATACCGGATGAGGTCATCAGTCCCTGATTAAAGACAGAGATTCCATTAGTGTTTCTTCCCCTGTAAGCCACCTCTACCCCTATATAAGGAGAGGTGGCACACCCCTGCGGGGGGACATCGAGCAAGTAGCAAGTAGAACTGGTTGTGTACCGTACGTTCGTCAACCTCTAGCCATCGGCCAAGTTCATCAATACACACCGGAACCTTTTTCCACTTTCCCCCTGTTAACCAAACCCTCCTCCGGATCCTCTAGCGCACATTCGGCCCCAACTTAAGACATCCCATGGCATCGTTGTTCCACCATAATGATAGTTGGCGCCCACCGTGGGGCCAGCAGCTGCGCTTGCTGGAGTTCATATTCGGGCAGGCCTCCTCACCGTTTCCGGCGAGCGTGTGGTTTCTGGTCTCGTCCAGCGCCTCGGCTCGCTGGATTTCGTCAACGACAACGCGGGGTGCTTCGCCAACAGCGGACGCTTTCCCAAGAACGGCCGCATCTTCGAGTTCGGCACTCACTGCATGTACTTCGGCACCGTGCTGGAGCGCCAGTACCCATCGTTGGTGCTGGTGGCGCCGGATCCGCCAAGGCCTGCAGCTGCCCGCGGGATGCGCACCGACCGCGCCGCTGGTAGCGTCGAGGTATGATGGCTGGCGCAGGAGGCGCTGGCAAAAAAGCCGCTGAGGAAGGCGCAGCGCAAACCAAGTCCGGGAGCACGGCGAAGCCACCGACCGAGCGCGACGAGATCATCGCCGGCACCTCCAACGCGCCACCGGCAGCAACACCGCTCCAAGCCGCAATGAGAGTGTTGGCCACGCCCATCGCACACAATGCCGATGCCGCGGCCACGCGCGTCGTGCTGGAGGCGCACCGGCAGACGCTGCTTACCGGCGGAGTGGACATCATCCGAGCCCAGCAGGAGCTCAACCTAACCCTCCGTGAGTATAATGCAGCACATGGCTCTGCTTCTGTTAGCGCAAACCCTGCTAGGGTAGCAGGCAACCGGCTTAAGGCTTGTAACTTAGACCAGGATCTGCGCCGGGAAGTTCTTTCCGGTAAGACGGTGTCAGTATCTTTGGGACCGGTAGAAAAACCTAAGTACAACAATCCGGATAAAACAATAAAAGTAGTTAGGGCTGCAGTAGAAGCATGTGAGTCACTATCAGGCGAGGCCTTGGCGAAACAACAAGATCGAGTAAGAGAGTTGCTTGATATGATTGAGGCAAAAAATGCTGAGTTGGCTCGAATCTACAAAGCAGCTGCAGCATCTAAATCGGTTCGTTCGACAAAAAAATGTCGGAAGCAAGTCGCATGGGCCCCGACAGAAGAAGAGAAAAAGATGCAAATGCACACCAAATGACTGTGTATGATCCGTTTTGGCCGGAAAACAACAAGCCGGGCGAAATGACGCCGACAGAAAAAGCCAAGGGGCAGGCCGTGGCTATGCCGGGAAAGGATATGCCGGAAACGCTTATGCCGGTAAAGGTAAAACCGGGCAAAATTATCGAGCGGCTAGAGCGGCTTACGCTGAGGAAGAAATGCCACCACCAAGGTACCAGAGAGGAAAGGCTGCGATGCCGGAACAGTACGATGAAGCTGATTCCGGAATGGAAAGGGCCGTAGGTTACCGGAATCCTTTGGGAGAGCGTGTTGGAGAAAGATGCCTGCCAGACCGGGATGCGAGGCACAGGCTGGACGGAGTGTATCTATCCGAAATGATCGAATCTGAGGGCCCGCCGGGTCCAAAATGTTTTGGCCCCTGGATCATGAGGGAGGAGCCACCGGTGCGTAACTTTCAGTTGCCCCGAGATACAAGAACATACGATGGCACCACGAAGCCAGAAGATTGTCTTGTAGATTACGTTACATCGGTCTATGTCACTGGAGGTGGAGGAACCGCCGCAGGCGGAGGAAACCGCCGCTGGGCGGTAAGATACATATCGTCAGTGCTGGTAGGACCGGCGCGCATTTGGCTGAACAATTTGCCAAAGGGAAGCATAAATGGCTGGCTTGACTTAGAAGAAGCATTCGTGAGCAACTTCAGCAGCACATACTGGACGGCAAACAGACCGCTGCAGCTCGCCATGTGCCAGCAGCGCGAGAATGAAACAGACCGGGATTATCTGACCCGGTAGAACTCAACAAGAAACTCCTGTGAGGGTGTGATAGAGACGCAAGCGATTGCTTGGTTCTGCAATGGATGCCGGAGAGGCTCACCGCTGTGGCAAAGTTATAAAGAAACATGCCAACCACACTGACAGAAATGATCCGGGTGGCTGATAGCTACACGTTGGGAGATCCAATGCAACCGACAATTGCGGGTGACCCTGCGCCAAGAATCCAACCGCGCGAAGATCAGTACCGGAACAACCACCATAACTAAAGAAGCGAAGATTTCCCGGATAGAAGATACGGAGTGCAACATGTGGCCGCGGTACAAGATAATTCCGAAGCCGATGGATACCAAAGGCAGAAAACCGGAAATCAGCCGTGGGTTGGCCAGAAAAAACAATGGGTAGAGAAAAAACCTTGGCATGATTAGCCAAACTATACCATGGAATCCGCAATGGAGCAACCGTGCCGGTGGCACACTCCTAACCCCGCAAAGCCGGCAAATCACTTGACAAAAAATTGCTCTTGGACCAAGCACTTGATGGCAATTGGCAAGGGCCGTAGCGAAAGATGCTAGAGACCAAGGTTTCGATGCATTACCGCCACCGTAAACCGGGGCAAACGCGCAGCCAATTTTCACGCAGCAAAACAAGATGCAACAGCAACAAGGGGTTGACCAGGTAGTGCAGGATAACAATCGTCCCCCACCCCCCACGCCGCTAGGCCGGAATGTTTACCAAGATCCTGATGTGTGTTGCGTTGTCTTCGTGACTGAACCGAGAGACCGGCAAAGTTTGCATCGCCACTCCATGGAAGTGAATGCAGTGATACCGGCAGTACCAAAGTACATGCTGTGGTAAGAACAAGAAATCACTTGGTCGTTTAAAGATCATACAAAGGTGATGCCTAATCCGGGAGGATATGCTTTGGTGGTTGATCCGATCATGCATGGACCATCCTCGAGATTCCGGTTCAGCAAAGTGCTGGTGGATAATGGTAGCAGCATCAACATCATGTACTGGCACACCATGCATACACTTGGCATAACTCCAAACATGCTGGAGCCAAGTCACACAACTTTCCATGGCATAGTTCCGGGATTGTGCTGCTCCCCGATGGGTAAAGTCCGGGTCGATGTGCTGTTCGGCGGTAGAGACAATTGCCGTGTTGAAAACATTCTGTTCGAAGTGGTTGATCTCGATAGACCTTACCATGCTTTGCTGGGGAGACCGGCACTGGCTAAGTTCATGGCCTCAACTAATATGTCTTACCTCAAGATGAAGATGCCGGCACCAAACGGTCCCTTAACCGTGGTGGGAAACTACAAGATGTCGCTTGAAACCGCTTTTGCGGATCAAATCTGGCCGACTCGCTGGTCATAGCAGAAGAAAAAAGGAGAATTCAAACTGCAGTTGCGCTGGCTCAATCCTCCCAGATAAACTTAGCGGCAATGAGCGGCAACCTTGGCACACCGGCTTTCAAGCCTCCAAAGGAGACAAAGGACATCATGCTGGATCCGGCTCACCCAGAGCGCACCGTTCGTATCGGTGCCGGCCTGAGTGAAGCATAGGAAAGCACGCTCGTCAACTTCCTCCGTGAGAATCGGAACATCTTCGCCTGGTCTACTGATGACTTGGTGGGTGTGTCGAGGGAGTTGGCTGAGCACTCTCTGAACGTACGGAAGGATGCGAAGCCGGTAAAGCAACCCTTGCACCAGTTTGCTGAAGACATGAGGAAGATCATTGGAGAGGAAGTAACAAAGCTGCTGGTTTCCAGTTTCATCGTGGAAGTGTTGCATACCGAATGGCTGGCGAACCCGGTGCTGGTCGAGAAGAAGAAGGAAGAAGATTCGAAGGCACCCATGGCTTGGCGCATGTGCATTGACTACGCGCACTTGAACAAGGCCTGTCACAAGGACCCGTTCCCGCTACCCCGGATTGATCAAGTGATCGATTCCACCGCTGGATGTGAACTGTTGTCTTTTCTGGATGCTTATTCCGGCTTCCATCAAATTCCCCTGAAAAAGGAAGATCAAATAAAGATTGCTTTCATTACCCCGCACGGGGCTTATTGCTATGTCACTATGCCATTTGATTTGAGAAATGCCGGCGCAACATACCAGCGCTGTATGCAAAAATGCCTTCATGATCAAATCGGTAAAAATGTGCAAGTCTATGTCGACGATGTTGTAATAAAAACTAAAGTAAAAGATACCCTGGTCGACGATCTGAGGCAAACATTCGATAACTTGCGAAGGTTCCGGATGAAACTTAATCCGGCAAAATGCACATTCGGTGTACCTGCCGGAAAACTGCTAGGCTTCCTGGTCTCGAGCCGTGGTATAGAGGTGAATCCGGTAAAGATTCGGGCCATTGAGAGAATGGTGTTACCTCAGTGCCTCAAGGATGTGCAAAAATTTACCGGATGCTTGGCATCTTTAAGCCGGTTGGGAGAAAAAGCTTTACCGCTGTACGCTCTAATGAAAAAATTGGATACTCTCGTCTGGACCTCACAGGCAGACGCGACGTTCAAAGAGCTGAAGAAAATGTTGGCTACGGCTCTGGTATTGGCTTCACCTTTGGAAAGGGAACCCATGTTGCTTTACATCGTAGCAACAAACCGGGTTGTGAGTGTTGTGGTTGTGGTGGAAAGAGAAGAGGAAGGAAAAATCGTGCAGAGGCCGGTATACTACCTGAGCGAAGTGCTCTCCCTCTCAAAGCAAAACTATCCGCACTACCCAAAAATGACCTATGGCATGGACATGGCCGCCACTAAGCTCAAGCACTACTTTGAAGATTATCCGATGAAGGTAGTATGTGAGGCACCTATCTTGGAAATCATCGGCAATAAAGATGCCAGCGGCCGGATTGCAAAATGGGAAATTCAGCTATCACCATACGTACCGGTGTACGAAAGAAGAGATGTCATAAAGTCACAAGCTTTGGCAGATTTCCTGGTTGATTGGGCTGAAATGCAATACAAGCCACCTAAACCGGAAGTTGACTTTTGGAGGATGCACTTTGATGGATCAAAGCTCAAAGAAGGTCTCGGTGCCGGAGTAGTTCTCACCTCACCAAAGGGGGGTCACTTGAGATACGTGCTGCAGATACACTTCAGAGCATCAAACAGTGTCGCTGAATATGAGGCTCTAGTCCATGGGCTCAAGGTCGCAAAAGAAGTCGGAGTGCGCCGGATCATTTGTTATGGTGATTCAGATCTTGTGGTGCAACAATGTTCCGGAGATTGGGACGCAAAAGATACCAACATGGCCGCATACCGGTTTTATGTACAACAGATTGCCGGATTCTTTGAAGTATGCGAGTTTCACCATGTGCCACGAGCGGAAAATGAAGCCGCGGACACGCTCTCCAAGTTGGGCTCATCTAGGCAAGAAATTCCTTCCGGATTAGCTTTGGCTCACCTTCGGAAGCCATCAATCAAACCGAGCCCAGAATCCGAGTCGATTTTCGTACCGGAATCACATGTGGTACCGATGGACATTGACAATCCCAACCTGGGGACTACTACCTCTAACTCGGGGACTACACTATCTAATCCGGGGACTTCAGGAATGAAACCGGAAGAATCAATGCCGGTGGATTGCATGGAAGTTGATGTACCGGTGTTTGTAGTTCGGGAAGCACCAAACTAGGTAAAACCTATTAAGGAATTCCTGGTCAATTGCGGTTTACCTGCTGACGAAGCCGAGTCAAGAAGAATCCAAAGGAGGTCCAAAGCCTACACCATCATCAATGGCAAAATTTACAAGAGAAGTGTTACCGGAGTCCTGCAACGCTGTGTGGAACCGAAAGAAGGAAAAGAGATGCTACGGGAGATCCATCAAGGAGAATGTGGGCATCATGGCTCATCCAGAGCGCTGGTGGCAAAAGTGTTCCGGCATGGATTCTACTGGCCCACGGCTTTGGAAGATGCTGAGGACTTAGTCCGCAAGTGCAATTTGTGCCAGAGGTACATCAAACAAAATCATACCCCATGTTCCGGTTTAAAAACAATACTGATAACATGTCCCTTCGCGGTTTGGTGCCTGGACATGGTTGGACCATTTCGGCCAGCGAGAGGAAGCATGACGCACATTCTGGTCATGGTGGACAAATTTACCAAGTGGGTAGAGGTTAAACCAATCCGGAAATGTGATGGGCACACGGTCGTCAAATTTCTTAAGGACGTCATTTTGCGGTATGGTTACCCGCACAGTATTATCACTGATAACGGCTCAAACTTTGCCGAATGAGAGTTTAAATGGTTTTGTGAGGATAACAGAATCCGGTTGGATCTAGCCTCAGTGGCACACCCGCAGGCAAATGGCCAAATGGAAAGGACGAAGGCACTCGTGCTGTCCGGTATAAAACCTCGGCTTATCGAGCCACTCGAGAAAACGCCAGGATGTTGGTTTGATGAACTTCCATCTGTGTTGTGGAGCATAAGGACCACACAAAACCGGTCATCTGGATACACACCATTTTTCATGGTATATGGAGCAGAAGCGGTCATACCAACTGACATCATCCATGACTCACCACGAGTTCAACTCTATACCGAAGAAGAGGTAAAAGAGGCCCGAGAAAATGATGTTGATTTGCTCGAGGAACAAACAGAGCCGACACTAGCAAGATCAGCCATATACCAACAAAACCTCAAATACTATCATATCCGGAAGGTAAACCCGAGGGTATTCCGGGAAGGAGACCTAGTGCTACGTCTAGTGCAGCGCACTGAGGGACGGCACAAACTCTCATCTCCATGGGAAGGGCCTTTCATTGTGATCAAGGCTCTACACAATGATGCCTACTACCTAATAGATGCACAGGAACCCAAGGAAGGAAAGAAGGACAGGTCAGGAGAGGAAACCAAACGCCCATGGAACGTAGCTCTACTTTGCCCTTTCTATTCCTAAGGATGTAATGTAAGGATTTCCTTTTTTGTACCTTATTTGCTATCAATAAACATGCCGGCACCTCGTATGTATCTCGGGGACAGCCTCTACCGGAATCGTATGCAATGTGTTTATTTTTTCCGTATACCGGTTTGTTGGTTGGAAACTTTGCTTTTCGGTTTAGTTGTGTATTTAACCTAATGGTAAATCTTCGACTTTGCTGCTGTCCGCAACCCGGCTTCATGGCAAGCAAGACAAACCGGAAGGATTTGAGCACATGCAAGACAGGAAAGAAACCGAAAACAATCAATCCGGAAAAATATTTACCTAACCCCGGTTATACCGGTTTTTGTGAAAAATTTCAAGTTTTTTCTCTAAGTTCGAGAAAGTGCTTGCTTGGCAAAAGAACTTTGGTCCTCATACGTCAAACACCCAAAAGAGGTAGACAGAGCCAAAGCAAAAGAATCAAGCGTGCATCGGATTGAATTCGGTAATAAATCTCGAATCTTCACCATGCAAAATGAAAAGGAAAACGAATAGAGAGGTTTAAACCAAACCAAGTTACCGGTTTCGCATAATAAGCTTAAGATTCAAGCATGCAATCATATTAACTACTATTGTTCACAACAACCAAAGGAATTAATTGTATCTTAAATTTTCCCACCCCGGCATACTGGGGGAAATTTCAAGAGATTGTTTGTGATAAGACATGACCAAGTGTTCAGAGATAAAGCGGAGATGAGCTCTCCGGGGCTGGTTCAGGGGCAGCAGTTGCTTCAGGGGCTTGTTCTGGGGCAAGAGGGGCTTCAGGAGCTTGCTCGGGGTTACCGGCAGCTGGTTCTTCTGGGGCATCCGGAGCAGCTTCTTCCTCAGCCTCGTCATCACCGGCTTCTTCCTCCTCCTCTTCATCATCAGTGAATTCTTCTACGAAGTCCGCTGGAAGAGGGATGAAGGTGCTTGTGGGTGCGTAGCTGGCTATCCGGTAGGCGCGGGAGCGGCGTGCGACAGTCTTCTCCGGATCAAGATCCGTGGGAGCGTCATCACGCATGATGTGCAAGGTCTCAAGGTCCAGGGATTCGTACCATGAGCATACGAACCGGAGCACTGTATCAACTCCGGCCCGCATAGCAGAATGCCGCCACTCGCTGATCCGCTTGCCAGCATCCTAAAGCCGATGCGCCAGGCCGCTGATGGCGTCCGGCACCGGTTCCCCCAGGCCAGACGCACTTGAAAATCTTCAGCGCGGCTTCCGGAAGCTTGCCCAGATGCCGGTCGACAACCCGCATGTGCGAAATGCGGGAGTACAAGGCCGCGAGGCGATCCTTTGTGGTCCAGGGGCATTGGCGTCAACCGAATCATCGATCCGGGATTTGGCAACGGTAGCCACGGCACGCTCCTGGGAATCCGGAAAGAACCTTGCAAAAAGATCAAAAGAAGCCCGTGTGAGAACAAACCGAAAAGAAAAAGAAAGCTTTTAAGCAAAGAGGCAAATATACTTACTTAGGGCCTTTTCGTCGACATCCTTGACCATTGATGGCGTGTATTTCACACGTTCGTTGGGCAACCCCAAGAGGAAGGTATGATGCGCACAGCAGCAAGTTTTCCCTCAGAAAGAAACCAAGGTTTATCGAACCAGGAGGAGCCAAGAAGCACGTTGAAGGTTGATGGCGGCGGGATGTAGTGCGGCGCAACACCGGAGATTCCGGCGCCAACGTGGAACCTGCACAACACAACCAAAGTACTTTGCCCCAACGAAACGAGTGAGGTTGTCAATCTCACCGGCTTGCTTGTAACAAAGGATTAACCGTATTGTGTGGAAGATGGTTGTTTGCGGAGAAAACAGATAAAACAAGTATTGCAGCAGATTTGTATTTCAGTATTAAAAGAATGGACCGGGGTCCACGGTTCACTAGAGGTGTCTCTCCCATAAGATAAAAGCATGTTGGGTGAACAAATTACGGTCGGGCAATTGACAAATAGAGAGGGCACAACAATGCACATACATGACATGATAAGTATAGTGAGATTTAATTGGGCATTACGACAAAGTACATAGACCGCCATCCAACCGCATCTATGCCTAAAAAGTCCACCTTCGAGTTATCATCCGAACCCCTCCGGTATTAAGTTGCAAAGCAACAGACAATTGCATTAAGTATGGTGCGTAATGTAATCAACAACTACATCCTCGGACATAGCGCCAATGTTTTATCCCTAGTGGCAACAGCACAACACAACCTTAGAACTTTACGTCACTCTGTCCCGGGTGTCAATGCGGGCATGAACCCACTATCGAGCATAAGTACTCCCTCTTGGAGTTAAAAGTAAAAACTTGGCCAGAGCCTCTACTAGTAACGGAGAGCATGCAAGATCATAAACAACACATGTGTAATAACTTGATAATTAACATGACATGGTATTCTCTATCCATCGGATCCCGACAAACACAACATATAGAATTACGAGATAGATGATCTTGATCATGTTAGGCAGCTCACAAGATCCAACAATGAAGCACAATGAGGAGAAGACAACCATCTAGCTACTTGCTATGGACCCATAGTCCAGGGGTGAACTACTCACTCATCACTCCGGAGGCGACCATGGCGGTGTAGAGTCCTCCGGGAGATGAATCCCCTCTCCGGCAGGGTGCCGGAGGAGATCTCCGAGAATCCCCCGAGATGGGATCGGCGGCGGCGGCGTCTCGATAGGTTTTCCGTATCGTGGTTTTTCGCATCGGGGGTTTCGCGACGGAGGCTTTAAGTAGGCGGAAGGGCAGAGTCGGGGGCCGGACGAGGGGCCCACACCACGGGGCGGCGCGGGCCCCCTTGGCCGCGCCGCCATGTGGTTTGGCCACCTCGTGGCCCCACTTCGTATGTTCTTCGGTCTTCCGGAAGCTCCGTGGAAAAATAGGCCCCCGGGTCTTCGTTTCGTCCAATTCCGAGAATATTTCGTTACTAGGATTTCGAAACCAAAAACAGCGAGAAAACGAGAGCCGGCACTTCGGCATCTTGTTAATAGGTTAGTTCCGGAAAATGCACGAATATGACATAAAGTGTGCATAAAACATGTAGGTATCATCAATAATATGGCATAGAACATAAGAAATTATCGATACGTCGGAGACGTATCAAGCATCCCCAAGCTTAGTTACGCTCGTCCCGAGCAGGTAAAACGATAACAAAGATAATTTACGAAGTGATATGCCATCATAACCTTGATCATACTATTTGTAAACATATGTAGTGGATGCAGCGATCAAAACAATGGTGATGACATGAGTAAACGAGTGAATCATAAAGCAAAGACTTTTCATGAATAGTACTTCAAGACAAGTATTAATAAGTCTTGCATAAGAGTTAACTCATAAAGCAATAAATCAAAGTAAAGGCATTGAAGCAACACAAAGGAAGATTAAGTTTCAGCGGTTGCTTTCAACTTGTAACATGTATATCTCATGGATAATTGTCAACATAGAGTAATATAACAAGTGCAATATGCAAGTATGTAGGAATCAATGCACAGTTCACACAAGTGTTTGCTTCTTGAGGTGGAGAGAGATAGGTGAACTGACTCAACATAAAAGTAAAAAGAATGGTCCTTCAAAGAGGAAAGCATCGATTGCTATATTTGTGCTAGAGCTTTTATTTTGAAAACATGAAACAATTTTGTCAACGGTAGTAATAAAGCATATGAGTTATGTACATTATATCTTACAAGTTGCAAGTCTCATGCATAGTATACTAATAGTGCCCGCACCTTGTCCTAATTAACTTGGACTACCGGATCTTTGCAATGCACATGTTTTGACCAAGTGTCACAATGGGGTACCTCCATGCCGCCTGTACAAAGGTCTAAGGAGAAAGCTCGCATTTTGGATTTCTCGCTTTTGATTATTCTCAACTTAGACATCCATACCGGGACAACATGGACAACAGATAATGGACTCCTCTTTAATGCATAAGCATGTAGCAACAATTATTATTCTCATATGAGATTGAGGATATATGTCCAAACTGAAACTTCCACCATGAATCATGGCTTTAGTTAGCGGCCCAATGTTCTTCTCTAACAATATGCATGCTCCAACCATTAAGGTGGTAGATCTCTCTTGCTTCAGACAAGACGGACATGCATAGCAACTCACATGATATCCAACAAAGAATAGTTGATGGCGTCCCCAGAAGCATGGTTATCGCACAACAAGCAACTTAATAAGAGATAAAGTGCATAAGTACATATTCAATACTACAATAGTTTTTAAGCTATTTGTCCCATGAGATATATATTGCAAAGGTGAATGATGGAATTTTAAAGGTAGCACTCAAGCAATTTACTTTGGAATGGCGGATAAATACCATGTAGTAGGTAGGTATGGTGGACACAAATGGCATAGTGGTTGGCTCAAGTATTTTGGATGCATGAGAAGTATTCCCTCTCGATATAAGGTTTAGGCTAGCAAGGTTATTTGAAACAAACACAAGGATGAACGGTACAGCAAAACTCACATAAAAGACACATTGTAAACATTATAAGACTCCATACCGTCTTCCTTGTTGTTCAAAACTCAATACTAGATGTTATCTAGACTCTAGAGAAACCAAATATGCAAACCAAATTAACAAGCTCTAAGTATTTCTTCATTAATGGGTGCAAAGTATATGATGCAAGAGCTTAAACATGAGCACAACAATTGCCAAGTATCAAATTATCCAAGACATTTTAGAATTACTACATGTAGCATTTTCCAATTCCAACCATATAACAATTTAACGAAGATGAAACTTCGCCATGAATACTATGAGTAGAGCCTAAGGACATATTTGTCCATATGCTACAGCGGAGCGTGTCTCTCTCCCATAAAGTGAATCCTAGGATCCATTTTATTCAAACAAAACAAAAAAACAAAAACAAACCGACGCTCCAAGCAAAGTGCATAAGATGTGAAGGAATAAAAATATAGTTTCAGGGGAGGAACCTGATAATGTTGTCGATGAAGAAGGGGATGTCTTGGGCATCCCCAAGCTTAGACGCTTGAGTCTTCTTATAATATGCAGGGGTGAACCACCGGGGCATCCCCAAGCTTAGAGCTTTCACTCTCCTTGATCATATTGCATCATACTCCTCTCTTGATCCTTGAAAACTTCCTCCACACCAAACTCGAAACAACTCATTAGAGGGTTAGTGCATAATAAAAATTCACATGTTCGGAGGTGACACAATCATTCTTAACACTTCCGGACATTGCATAAAGCTACTGGACATTAGTGGATCAAAGAAATTCATCCAACATAGCAAAAGAGGCAATGCGAAATAAAAGACAGAATCTGTCAAAACAGAACAGTCCGTAAAGATGGATTTTATTAGGCCACCAGACTTGCTCAAACGAAAATGATCAAATTTAATGAAAGTTGCGTACATATCTGAGGATCATGCTCGTAAATTGGCGTAATTTTCTGAGCTACCTACAGGGAGATAGACCCAGATTCGTGACGAGCAAAGAAATGCGGAACTGCGCAATAATCCAAATCTAGTACTTACTTTTCTATCAAAGACTTTACTTGGCACAACAAAACATAAAACTAAGATAAGGAGAGGTTGCTACAGTAGTAAACAACTTCCAAGACACAAATATAAAACAAAAATACTGGAGTAAAAACATGGGTTGTCTCCCATAAGCGCTTTTCTTTAACGCCTTTCAGCTAGGCGCAGAAAGTGTAACTCAAGTAACATCGAGAGATGAATCATCAACATCATAATTTGTTCTAATAATAGAATCATAAGGTACCTTCATTCTCTTTCTAGGGAAGTGTTCCATACCTTTCTTGAGAGGAAATTGATATTTAATATTACCTTCCTTCATAACAATAGTAGCACCAACGGTTCGAAGAAAAGGTCTTCCCAATATAATGGGGCAAGATGCATTGCATTCAATATCCAAGACAACAAAATCAACGGGGACAAGGTTATTGTTAACCATAATATGAACATTATCAACTTTCCCCAAAGGTTTCTTTTTAGCATTATCAGCGAGATTAACATCCAAATAACAATTCTTCAATGGTGGCAAGTCAAGCATATCATAGACTTTTTAGGCATAACGGAAATACTTGCACCAAGATCACATAAAGCATTACAATCAAAATCTTTGATTCTCATTTTAATGATGGGCTCCCAACCATCCTCTAGCTTTCTAGGAATAGAAGTTTCAAGTTTTAGTTTCTCTTCTCTAGCTTTTATGAGAGCATTTGTAATATGTTTTGTGAAAGCCAAATTTATAGCGCTAGCATTGGGACTTTTAGCAAGTTTTTGCAAGAACTTTATAACTTCAGAGATATGGCAATCATCAAAATCTAAATCATTACAATCTAAAGCAATGGGATTATCATCCCCAAGGTTGGAAAAAATTTCAGCAGTTTTATCACAAGCGAGTTTCGAGCGGTTTTAGCAGTTTCGAGTAATTTTGCGCGCTTTGCACTAGGAGTAGAAGCATTGCCAACACCAATTATTTTACCATTGATAGTAGGAGGTGCAGCAATATATGAATCATTAGCATTGCTAGTGGTGGTAATAGTCCAAACTTTAGCTACATTTTCTTTTTTAGCTAGTTTTTCATTTTCTTCTCTATCCCACCTAGCTCGCAGTTCAGCCATTAATCTTATATTCTTATTAATTCTAACTTGGATGGCATTTGCTGTAGTAACAATTTTATTTTCAATATCCCTATTAGGCATAACTTTCGATTTCAAAAGATCAACATCAGAGGCAAGACTATCAACTCTAGAAACAAGAATATCAATTTTATTGAGCTTTTCCTCAATAGATTTGTTAAAGGCAGTTTGTGTACTAATAAATTCTTTAAGAATGGCTTCAAGTCCAGGGGATGTATTCCTATTATTGTTGTAAGAATTCCCATAAGAATTAGCATAACCGTTACCATTATTATAAGGATATGGCCTATAGTTATTACTAGAATTGTTCCGATAAGCATTGTTGTTGAAATTATTATTTTTAATGAAGTTTACATCAACATGTTCTTCTTGGGCAACCAATGAAGCTAATGGAACATTATTAGGATCAACATTAGTCCTATCATTCGCAAGCATAGACATAATAGCATCAACCTTATCATTCAAGGAAGAGGATTCTTCAACAGAATTTACCTTCTTACCTTGTGGAGCTCTTTCCGTGTGCCATTCAGAGTAATTAACCATCATATTATCAAGAAGCTTTGTTGCTTCACCAAGAGTGATGGACGTAAAGGTACCTCCAGCAGCTGAATCCAATAAATTCCGCGAAGAAAAATTTAGTCCTGCATAGAAGGTTTGGATGATCATCCAAGTAGTCGGTCCATGGGTTGGGCAATTTTTAACCAGAGATTTCATTCTTTCCCAAGCTTGAGCAACATGTTCATTATCCAATTGTTTAAAATTCATTATGCTACTCCTCAAAGATATAATTTTAGCGAGGGGATAATATCTACCAATAAAAGCATCCTTGCATTTAGTCCAGGAATCAATACTATTCTTAGGCGAGAGATAGCAACCAATCTTTAGCTCTTCCTCTTAATGACAAAGGAAACAATTTTAATTTTATAATGTCACCATCTACATCTTTATATTTTTGCATTTCACATAGTTCAACAAAATTATTGAGATGGGCAGCAGCATCATCAGAACTAACACCAGAAAATTGCTCTCGCATAACAAGATTCAGTAAAGCAGGTTTAATTCAAAGAATTCTGCTGTAGTAGCAGGTGGAGCAATAGGTGTGCATAAGAAATCATTATTATTTGTGCTAGTGAAGTCACACAACTTAGTATTTTCAGGGGTAGCCATTTTAGCAGTAGTAAATTAAGCAAACTAGATAAAGTAAATGCAAGTAAACTAATTTTTTTGTGTTTTTGATATAGCAAACAAGATAGCAAATAAAGTAAAGCTAGCAACTAATTTTTTTTGTGTTTTGATATAATGCAGCAAACAAAGTAGTAAATAAAATAAAGCAAGACAAAAACAAAGTAAAGAGATTGAGAAGTGGAGACTCCCCTTGCAGCGTGTCTTGATCTCCCCGGCAACGGCGCCGTGAAAATATGTCGTTGACGTGGGAGTTGAAAATCTTTGTGGTGTAACTTTTCTTCGTCCCCGGCAACGGCGCCAGAAAATATGCTTGATGGCGTGTATTTCACACGTTCGTTGGGCAACCCCAAGAGGAAGGTATGATGCGCACAGCAGCAAGTTTTCCCTCAGAAAGAAACCAAGGTTTATCGAACCGGGAGGAGCCAAGAAGCACGTTGAAGGTTGATGGCGGCGGGATGTAGTGCGGCGCAACACCAGAGATTCCGGCGCCAACGTGGAACCTGCACAACACAACCAAAGTACTTTGCCCCAACGAAACAGTGAGGTTGTCAATCTCACCGGCTTGCTGTAACAAAGGATTAACCGTATTGTGTGGAAGATGATTGTTTGCAGAGAAAACGATAAAACAAGTATTGCGACAGATTTGTATTTCAGTATTAAAAGAATGGACCGGGGTCCACAGTTCACTAGAGGTGTCTCTCCCATAAGATAAAAGCATGTTGGGTGAACAAATTACAGTCGGGCAATTGACAAATAGAGAGGGCATAACAATGCACATACATGACATGATAAGTATAGTGAGATTTAATTGGGCATTACGACAAAGTACATAGACCGCCATCCAACCGCATCTATGCCTAAAAAGTCCACCTTCGAGGTTATCATCCGAACCCCTCCGAGTATTAAGTTGCAAAGCAACAGACAATTGCATTAAGTATGGTGCGTAATGTAATCAACAACTACATCCTCGGACATAGCGCCAATGTTTTATCCCTAGTGGCAACGAGCACAACACAACCTTAGAACTTTCTGTCACTCGTCCCGGGTGTCAATGCGGGCATGAACCCACTATCGAGCATAAGTACTCCCTCTTGGAGTTAAAAGTAAAAACTTGGCCAGAGCCTCTACTAGTAACGGAGAGCATGCAAGATCATAAACAACACATGTGTAATAACTTGATAATTAACATGACATGGTATTCTCTATCCATCGGATCCCGACAAACACAACATATAGAATTACGGATAGATGATCTTGATCATGTTAGGCAGCTCACAAGATCCAACAATGAAGCACAATGAGGAGAAGACAACCATCTAGCTACTGCTATGGACCCATAGTCCAGGGGTGAACTACTCACTCATCACTCCGGAGGCGACCATGGCGGTGTAGAGTCCTCCGGGAGATGAATCCCCTCTCCGGCAGGGTGCCGGAGGAGATCTCCAGAATCCCCCGAGATGGGATCGGCGGCGGCGGCGTCTCGGTAAGGTTTTCCGTATCGTGGGTTTTCGCATCGGGGGTTTCGCGACGGAGGCTTTAAGTAGGCGGAAGGGCGAGAGTGGGGGCCTGACGAGGGGCCCACACCACAGGGCGGCGCGGGCCCCCCTTGGCCGCGCCGCCATGTGGTTTGGCCACCTCGTGGCCCCACTTCGTATGTTCTTCGGTCTTCTGGAAGCTCCGTGGAAAAATAGGCCCCTGGGTCTTCGTTTCGTCCAATTCCGAGAATATTTCGTTACTAGGATTTCTGAAACCAAAAACAGCAGAAAACAGGAACTAGCACTTCGGCATCTTGTTAATAGGTTAGTTCCAGAAAATGCACGAATATGACATAAAGTGTGCATAAAACATGTAGGTATCATCAATAATATGGCATAGAACATAATAAATTATCGATACGTCGGAGACGTATCAACCATCAGGTCAATGGAGGCCTGGACTGCCAGAAGGCAGCGTTCCGCTCCTTCTCCAGCTTCACCAGCTTCTCCTCCTCTTCCAGCTCCTGCCGTAGCTGTCCCTCAGCCTCAGCGAACTGCTTCCGGGCCTCCTCCACCATGGCGTCGCTGGCAGCAATGGCTTCCTTCAGCGCCCTTGCGTGCTGCAGCTCAGCTTGGATCAGTTGATCATTGAGGCTGGCGGTTTCATCCCGCTGGGCTTTCAGCCCGCGTTGGTGCTTGATGTCTACGCACGCTTCTATTCCTGTAGACAGTGTTGGGCCTCCAAGAGCAGAGGTTCGTAGAACAGCAGCAAGTTTCCCTTAAGTGAATCACCCAAGCAAACTCAGGGAGGTAGAGGTCAAAGATATCCCTCTCAAGCAACCCTGCAATTAAGATACAAGAAGTCTCTTGTGTCCCCAACACACCTAATACACTTGTCAGATGTATAGGTGCACTAGTTCGGCGAAGAGATAATGAAATACAAGTAATATGGATGATTATAAGTAGTAATTGCAATCTGAAATAAAAATGGCAGCAAGCGAACATGTAGCAGAACTTGTTGGAAACGGTGTTTCAATGCTTAGAAACAAGGCCTAGGGATCATAATTTCACTAGTGGACACTCTCAACAATGATCATATAATTGAACAATTAGATAACTTCTCATCACTTGTGCTACTCTGAATTACTCTCCTATTGGAATCACTAATCATCACGTAGCGGCTACAAAAGCTCCACTCAAAGTTCATCAAGTACTTGACAAACACCACTCATAGGGATATCCTCATCAAATCATAATCCAAGATAATACCATTGCAATTTAGACCGAGTACTAACATAGCATACACACTGTCAACAATAGCTATGAAAGGGGGAATAGATCACATCAATACTATCATAGTAATGGTTAACTTCATAATCCACAAGAGATTACAATCATAGCCTACGCCAAGTAATACATGATGCACACACTGTCCTCTTTACATCATGGAGGAGGAATAGACTACTTTAATAACATCACTAGAGTAGCACATAGATTAATAGTGATACAAAGCTCATGATCACATAAAGATCACACCATGGGAGAGAGAGATGAACCACATAGCTACCGGTAGAGCCCTTAGCCTCGGGGAGAACTACTCCCTCCTCATCATGGGAGACAGCAACGGCGATGAAGATGGCGGTGGTGTCGATGGAGATGACTCCGGGGGCAATTCCCCGTCCCGGCGGCGTGCCGGAACAGAGACTTCTGTCCCCCGAAACTTGTCTTCGCGATGGTGGCGGCTACGGAACTCTGCGTGGAATATGACTGGATGTTTTAGGGTTTTCGCGACGGGAGGAATATATAGGCGAAAGGGCGGCGCGAGGGGGTGCCCGAGGTGGGCTCCCCACCTGGCGGCGCGCCTGGGGTCCTGGCCGCGCCCCCCTATGGGGAGGAGGCCCTGGGCCTCCCCCGGGCTTGCCCTTCTGGCTCCGTGTGTCCCTCGGAAAAATAGGAGGTTTGGCTTTTGTTTCGTCCAATTCCGAGAATATTTCCTGTGTAGAATTTCTGAAACCAAAAACAGCAGAAAACAGGAACTGGCGCTTCGGCATCTTGTTAATAGGTTAGTGCCGGAAAATGCATCAAAATGATATAAAGTGTATATAAAACATGTGAGTATTGTCATAAAACTAGCATGGAACATAAGAAATTATAGATACGTTTGAGACGTATCTGTGCTGGAGGAGCAGTTCTTCCTTTTCAGCTGAAATCCGGAATGGAAAAAAGAAGTCGGTTGGCTCAGACAAAGGAAAAAAAACAAACCAGCAGTTGCGACATACCCTTGAGCGCGGCAACTTGCCCGGTAAGGTCTTCGAGGGAGGCTTTCGGCAGGGCGGCTGCGCAAAAGAAACATGTTATCAAAGTTCATCAAAATAGAAGCCAGTACAAAAGAAGCCGGTAGGCACAAATGAACCTTGGCAATGGTTGTGGGTCAGCTTGAGGGAGGCGAAGGCCTCGTTAAGGTCCCGGTGCTCCCACAACAGCTCCTCAAATAGTTGCTTCCGGGAGTCCAGCACGCCCTGCATAAGTCAAAAAGAAACCATGAGTTGTGCCGGTTTTTCCAAGTTTTGCGCTAAGTACTTCGTGCTTAACCCGAAACTTGGGGACTAGCTATGCCAGTTTTTTCAAGTTTCGCGCTAAGTACTTCGTGCTTAACCCGAAACTCAGGGACTAGCTATGCCGGTTTTTTCAAGTTTCGCGCTAAGTACTTCGTGCTTAACCCGAAACTCGGGGACTAGCTATGCCGGTTTTTTCGAGTTTTGCGCTAAGTACTTCGTGCTTAATCCGAAACTCGTGGACTAGCTATGCCGGGTTTTTCAAGTTTCGAGCTAAGTACTTCGTGCTTAACCCGAAACTCGGGGACTAGCTATGCCGGTTTTTTCAAGTTTCGCGCTAAGTACTTTGTGCTTAACCGAAACTCGGGGACTAGCTATGCCGGTTTTTTCAAATTTCGCGCTAAGTACTTCGTGCTTAACCCGAAACTCGGGCACTAGCTATGCCGGTTTGTTGTGCAGTTTCGCGCTAAGTACTGTGTGCTTAACCCGAAACTCGGGGACTATGAGGATATATCTATAAGTTCTAAAGTTGAAAACCGGCATCGGTATAAAGAAAAAAGTTAAGTTCCGGTAAAAAACCTTACTAGCGTTGAACTCCTTCATGGCATGTTTGAGCCGCCCCAGATGCTGCACCGTGCTCCGGGGGCTGCGGGTGTCAAGAAAAAGTTTCTTATCCTTGCCAATGCCGAGGGTGGCGTCGGTAAGATCCAAAAGGTTCCATTTATCCATGTACTGCTGAAGCGAGCCCAAGTTGGCGTTGTCGCGGTTGAGCTCAACAATCCAGCCCAGCTGCGCTGAGACCTTCTCGCTGGCAGTGATGGCAGCTGGCCCGGTGTGGAGAACGAGGGCCTGACCCTAGGAGCCGGTGGCTGGAGCTACCGCGGTCGTAACAGCGCTGGAAAGCTGCTCGGCGGTGATCTCGGCGCCTTTCCGGGAGCTTTTCCGGGGGGCAGGAGGAGGCTTGCTTGCAGAAGCCGGTGTCGGTGCGGGAGCGTCCTTAGCCGGCGAAGAAGTTGCCGGTGGTGCAGTTGATGATGTATTGGAGGGGGAAGCAGTGGAGGCTTGTTTGGTATTTTCGGGGACGGACGGAACCAAAGGTTCCGACCGCCCGGTTTCTTCTGAATCGGCGCCCATGTTGCTGGCGCTTGTGTCTTCGTACTCTGGAGGCGAAGTGAAGTCCTCCGCGTGGTGATGTTTTATGTTTTGGGGCCGCGCTCCCCGAACTTGTTTTACCTCCCCGAGGGGAGGAGTGGGCTTTGCCGGCACCAGAGTTTGCCAGACTTTGCTGAGGAGGAGGTTGGGTCCTTCCGGCGTCCTTGGCGGTCTCCGGCCTCATACCGGGCGCGCTCCTGGTAAGTTCCAGGGCAGGTGTCAAAAAGGAAGAAAATAAAAGTTAGCAGCAGAAAATATCAAGTACAAATGTGTAAACCGGAAAGATGTGATGATGAAATTTACCCGGAGGAGACCGGAATCTCGTGCTTCCTCTTCCTTCCGGGAGGCCCGGAGCTCGACTTGTTCTGGCGCTTGGGCATAGGCTCGATGCTGGGACCGGCATCAGAAGCCGGGGTCTTCCGGACTCAAGGAGTCGGAGGATCTCCAACTTCCACAGCGAGGGGAGTCACGTGCTCCATCACCCGGGGGTTCCGGTCAGCTGAAACCGGCGTCACAAAGAAAAAACATGAGATAAGAAAAGCAGATAAAATACCTCAAGCACAACAACATCATCGTCATTGCTGTCAGAAGCGTTGGCCGTACGAGGATCAGGGATGTTACCGGGGCGTCGGGAGTGAGTCGGGCCCATCTTGTGAACGTTCCCAACCACGTAGGGATCCGGATCAACGTCGTCCGAGCAGGAGCGCTTGGGGGCGAAGGATTCCGGTTCCTCAGCAAGGATGCGAGGAAAGCTCCGATGTACAAGGAAAAAACAAGATTAGATTACAGTCTTTAACATTCCGGAAACAATATTCCAGAATCCCCAAGATCTTACTTGGGACGTAGAGGGCGTTTGCGGCTGAGGGGTTGCAGGCCCCACTTCCAGTCCGCCTGCATCTTAGTCTTGCAGATCTGCTTGGCTTGAAGAACCACATCAGATCTGCTCAGGCCGAAAGTGGTGATCCTCGTGGGATCCTTCCAGCCGCTCATCTGGCTCATCTTATGCGCGCGGCGCTGCAAGGGCAGAACCCGGCGCGAGACGTACGCATGCACTATATCGTCGGAGCATATGTCGGTGGTGTCGTTGAGCTCCTTTATTATACCGGACTATCCGGTTAGTTTCCACATGGCCCTCCTTCGGATTGAATCGCCAGTTGGTTCGGGAGGGTGCGCCGGGAACGTAAGTCGGAAGGTTGATGAAGTCTAAGGAACCAGAGTTACTCACATAAAAGAAGGTTTCTTGCCAGGCCCGGCAAGATTCCAGGCCGGAGAATTTGTAGAAGGGGCTTCCGTGGCAGGGCGTTACTATGCACGCCCCGCACTGAACAATGGGTTTGGGGTTCGGAAGCTTCTTATCCTGAATCGAGTTGATCTGGAGGTTATAGAAGCGAGCAAAGGTTTCGACGATGGGAGGGAGACCGACAAAACCTTCCATGAAAGAAACATAGGAAGAAAGATAAAAGATAGCGTTGGCCGGAGGTGGTGGGGTTGAAGTTGGTAAAAATCAAGAAGGCGCCGGAAAAAGTCCGACGCCGGTAGACCAAAGCCGCGCTCAAAATGGGCGGCGAAGACTACGATCTCGCCTGGCTCAGGTGCAGGCTCCAGCTCCTTGTCGGGAATCTGGCAGAATACCTCCTCCGGTATCCTGCGGGATCGGTACAACCAATCGATTTCCGCTTGGCTAATATCTGAGCCTTTCCAAGCTCCGCGGGTATAAGCGGTGAGATCTATACCGGTAGCTTGGCCCGAGCTACCGGCTTCTTCCCCTCGCCCGCCGGTTTCTTCATCCGACCCACCGGATTCTGCATCCATCCGGGCGAGCTCCTCCTCGAGCCCGTTGGGTTCTTGTGCTATGGATTGCTCCTCGCCCAAGGAGATCTCGGGGGATTCACTGAACTGTGTGTTACCGGAAAGCTGCCCGCTGGATTCCTCAGACGACATTATCTCTAAGTGTTGAAACTACCCATAAACAACTTTCCCCGGATCTATCTGCCCGTGAAGATCTACGCATAGGAGAAAAAGAAAATCAAGAGGAGGTAAATACATATACCGCACCCGCGAAGAACAGTGAGAAGGGAAGAGAAGAATTTTGAGCAGTGTTGACCTGGGATGGGCGGCGGAAGTCCCTCGGGGCGTCGAGCCAATAGTTCATCGGAGAACAGGACGACGGCGGCAAGCGGTGGCGCAGATCGATAGAGACAATATGTCTCTAAGAAGAAATAGAATGACAAGGCGCGAGCTTGGCAAAGAAGAGGGCCCGGGCTCCGCAGTGCGTTTCCACAGAGCTTCACCGGAGAAGGCAACTTTGGCGGCGTACGGCGGCGCAGGAGCTCGAGAGGCAGACGGCGCGGAGGAGATGGGGAGCAGAGAATGGGATGAGGAATCGTCGCCCCATTATATAGCAAGGAGCTTAGCGGGCTGAAAACCGCTTGGCCCATGTCGCTTCGGCTGGTGGGCCGCCACGTGGCTTCGAGATACACGCGCCCCTGGACGCTGCCACACAGAAGGCTACACGGATCCCGTGCGGCACATTAAATATGCGCGGGAGACGAGGGATTTGACCCCTAACACTGGCGCGTCAGACACAGTGCGCTTGTGACTGACAAGCGCGGTTTTCAAGTTATTCTCGACTTCGTCAAGGTGAGATTAATGGCAAAGGAACCGACAAAAGATGCCGGAAAGCTCTGTTGAGTTCGGTTAACTAGAGTGGGTTCGGCAAAACGCCGGATAAGTCTAAATTAAAATCGAAAGGATTAATCCGGTACGTTTAAGTTTGGAACCTGGCGTGGTCCGTCGGAAAGATCGGCCGGACCGCACTAGCTTCGGAGACTAGTGTCAGGGGGATGGCCCCCGGTAGGTCAAGAACATGGCAAATATGCCATGATTAAGCATTTGTGTACCGGATTAAAGGTTAATCCGGATGCTCAAAGTTAAGAGATAATTGTGCTAAGTTAGTACGAATCGGTATCCCAGGAGGGGTATGCCGGAATACGGTAAACATAAGAGATTGAGATACAAGGCAAAGATGCCGGAGCTCTAAGGTAAAGATTCTGGAGAACCGGCATAGGCTCAACTGTAGCATGTCGGCATTCCAGTCAAAGATTCCACCAAGGACTAAAGGACAAAGATGAGCGAAGCACTTCAGCTTTAATCGAAGCCCTGGCGCCAAAGTAGAAGGTGACGTAAAAGATACCGGACGAGGCCATCAGTCCCTGATTAAAGACAGAACTGGCGTTAGCAAGGCAAAGAAGCATTATAAAGTAGCTTAGCTCATCAGAGATTCCATTAGGGTTTCTTCCCTTATAAGCCACCTCTACCCCTATATAAGGAGAGGTGGCACACCCCTGCGGAGGGACATCGAGCAAGTAGCAAGTAGAACTGGTTGTGTACCGTACGTTTGTCAACCTCTGGCCATCAGCCAAGTTCATCAATAGATACCAGAATCTTTTTCCACTTTCCCTATTAACCAAACCCTCCCCCGGATCCTTTAGCACACATTCGGCCCCAACTTAAGCCATCCCATGGCATCTGTTGTTCCACCACGACGGCAATCACCATAGGGATGCACCCTCAATCCCGTCCCCTCATTCGATCACTGACACAACAGAGATACCGACGAGGCCAATGACGAACGTACATGCTGATGCCAATGCCGAACACGCACGCCGATGTGGGCACGGCCATGCCGCGCCGCTATGCTGGAGGCCACAGACCACCGCGAGGTCTTTCCCTTCGCCACCACACTCCCCTAGCACCCATCTATACACACCAGAAAGGAGAGACACTAGTTTTCTCTACATTGCTCGCGTTCGTGTCCAACACCGTCACTCAAAGTGTTGAGGTCGTCGTCGATGTCCTCGACCATTTCTTCTCTTCTTTGCATAGTTAAACGCGTCTAGTTCATATCTATCTAATGCGTCTGGTCTCGCCTCATGCAGTTCTTTGTGGACGTCGATCTCATCTCGGCACCCTGCAGGCCACCTCCTCCATGCCATCGCTGTAGAGCTCCGTTTCAAAATCTAATCATACCCGTGTATTGCCCCTTGTATCAGCGTCATGGCCCCACTTGCCATTCGATATACCGAAGCCCCACTCGTCCGCGTTTTGGTCAGGGATACGGCGATGCTTACGGTCAAACAAAGATGGATGGTCTGACGTGTCTTTGCGGGCTCTATGTGGCCCCACTAGTCAGCGAGATAACGGTCAAAGATGTTGACCCATCGGGCAACCGGCCGTTCCAGCACTTGTGAGGGTTTCAGACAAGGACTTAGGCAAAATTGAGGAACTAAGCGGCTGGGGAAAACTGAGCACAACTAAGGACCCGAGGGAACGGAAATAGAAATCCCTATAATGTTTTAGAGCTTTTAAGCTCCCACTTACTTTCAAATCTTTTTATCCTCCAGATGAATATTTAAACTCATTAAACATCAATACATATAACCTATTAACGACATATCCAAATCACTTATTACCTATAAATTTAAATATAATTAAAAAATCCTTCCAACTATATCGAATCCAATTCTTTTAGTTTAAATTCCTTGAAGGAATACCATTTGTCCTTAATCCTTTGCAATATCACCATATGCTTTATTACTAATATTTATAAACTCACGTGCGTTCAAAACCTTTGTAAAAAAAAAGTGTGTTCAAAATAATCTTGTTTGCATCTAACCCCTTGTGAAATATTATTTCAACAAGTGAGCTTATAACTTCACATATTTTCCTTTTGAAATAAACTTCAATTTTTTCAAATCAGCAATTATTTTAGGAACACCGTGATTAATATCATTAATCAAGTTGTTGTAATTATTTGTCAATCTGTAGAAGAATGATTACTTCTTTCGTTCTGCTAGATTCAAGTATGGTACTTGTCCAAAATACATACATCTGATGCAGTATTTGGTTTTTTCTCACATTTGAAGATTTCATAAATATTTATGTATACCAAAAGATCCTCGCACTTAATTTTTATAGAATTACTTCATATGAAAATACCGTGATAAACAATCTTTATCATTCGCGGAAGGATTGTCAAACTCCTTTGAATAAACCACAAAATAATTTCAACTCTCTTTGATCTTTTGTTGCTACCAGAATATATTTAAGCATCCAATAAATCAAATTAGAAACAATTCAACAAATTCTATCTCATGCCACAACTTGTATGGTTCGTTTCAACAGATCCAGTAAGTATTGGAATGATAGTGCGGGGTCCAAATGTAATTGAACAACTATATACTTATTTATTTCATCATAGTTCTAACAATGTATCTCATGAATTGTTCGCGCTTTTATTAAAACACTATGTATTTCTACATTATTTCAACAAGTGCAAAATCGTGAGAACCATATCATAATTGCTATGATGTATTTGCTAAAAAAATAATTAGTATTAAGATGATTAAATTGCTTGATTTTAATCCTCACATAATGATTTACTTCAACTCTGAAATATGAACATTTCATTTACAGATTTCAACTCCTTCCAATGGGTATTTTCATATTAGTTGAATCTAGATTAGAATCACTAATAAAAAAACTATACCAACCGTTGGCAATTGTTGGAGCTGCTAGATGCCGCACGTCTCCTTCTCTCTGCACTCTCATAAGAACTCACAAGCAACCATGCTAGAGAACTCAGGAAACACACACACACACACACACAAAACATGGAGAGCTTTGCCATGAGGTATTTGCTCGTTGGTGCTATAAGCGAGGCCACATTGTTTCTCCTGCCGTCATGGCTCTTTTCTCATTCATCTTATATCTACTAATTGGAGACTCCCCACAAGCCACCACATTAATCCTAAAAATTATGCTAATCTATCCATCCAATTGGCACATGATATATCTGCGGCCGTTAGATTAAATGGCAGATGCGCGCGAGGAGTCAGCTCTACTCACGGCTCGAGTCATCTCCTCCGTCTCTCCCTTCACGAGAAAAAAAAAACACCAAATCTCCACTGTAGATTGATCGTATTCCAGCTCCTTCCTCTCTCCCCAGGCTGTTCGAATTGTACTAACAACAATACTCCGCCACCATAAAATCTGGAACAGCCCCAATTTTCGAGTAAGCTGATGTCTACCCGGCCTCACGGACGACTGCTCATGGACAACTGTGGTGGTTGATAAGGCAACCGTGTCCATGTTTTGCTGGAAGATGGCGTGTCTATTATTCTGATCAAATAGGAGGTGCTCCAAAGAGTTGAAAGCTGTAGGTGCGTGTCTTCTACCTTCCATGGCGACGAGCGATCGATTTTGATCAGCTTGAGGTGCAGTTTTCGGTACAGGATAGATAGATGTGCCACATGCAGAAAAATCAGGACAGGCTATCAAAAATATAAGATGACAAGATGCAGCAGGCCAGGCTCCGTATCTGCCTACACATGCGCCTCCATGCATCATATTAATTTATCAAGGCTATTCGTGTAGATATGCATCTACGATTGGATGGGATTGATGTAGCCTACTGATTTTTCTACGACAGGTTTATATAGTTTTCAGGTAAGAATCGGATTTGATTATTTGATTTTTTTTGAAGTTTGTTCGAGCCAGCTGATTTTTTTTAACACATATGCGAAACCTGTGGTTTGGTTGAATGAGTTAGTGATAAATAAAACTACAAATTTATGATCATGGTATTTCAGTGATGTATAGCTTTACAAAAAGATACGGATGTCTGATGGAATAGGTCTTTGTGTAAGATTTGCATTTATTCTGACTCTATATATTGAGATGTTAATCCGTGCATGTCTCTTTTCATCTTTTACAGAAAAAGTGAACCTAAAATCACTTAACCATGAGTTTGATGTTCGTAGGAAACTGGATAGGCTAGCACGTTTATATGGTCCTTAGCTAGGCAAGAATCCAATACTCATCATTTGTTTTTTCTTTTCAAGTTCTTTCCAGTTAAAGATTTTTATTTGATTCATTAGCGAAAAAATAAGGTTAATCGTAGGGGATGAAATTTGTGGTTTGGTTGATTCAGTTAAAGAGAAAAACTAGGGAATGGAATTACACTGGGCAATAAACAATGTCACTATCATATAAATACCACTACGAAATACGGAAGATGCTTTAGATATTATTAATTACATACTCCCTCCGGTCCTAAATATAAGCCATATAGTTTTTGGCACGAAAATTAAGAAACACACTTTTGGGAAAAAATACACCCTGTTTGTTCAAACTTAAATAACCGGTACAAGATAGACTTGCACTCTATGACCACACCGCGCGTGGAATCTCTCCACGATCAATACAAATAGCAAAAGACTTTGACCAGTTCGGACTACTCACCTGGCTTATCTATATGCATACACTTGAAAAGGCTAATCATACAAGACTAGTCTCTAGGTACACACATGACCACATTGCTACATGCGCATGCTGCGGCATCTACTACTACATGCGTGCCATATTTTTAATCATCTAAACTTAACACTAATAACAAGATTAGTTTCAACCGTGGACGTCAGAGATGAGACTAGCACTGACTGGTGCTACGCCTGATAAGTGATACTACTGACAAGCCCGACATAATAGAATCTCCGAGCCTTTTCTCGTTGCTTGAAAATGTCACAGTTGGCGGATTTTTTAGGGCGTGTTTGGTAACATGGGTTCCTCTTGGCTCGCATCGCGGGCCACATTTTGTGGGCCGTTTGATTTTCTGGGCTAACCCGGGTTCACTAGTGGAGAAGTGGCCTTTCGTCCCAAGCCCCTGGGAGCAAAAGTCACCGTTTTGAAGCAAACCGGAACCAATGGGGGGAATTGGTCCCGGTTCGTTCCGCGCGGGGCGACCTGATACGTCTCCGACGTATCGATAATTTCTTATGTTCCATGCCACATTATTGATGATATCTACATGTTTTATGCACACTTTATGTCATATTCGTGCATTTTCTGGAACTAACCTATTAACAAGATGCCGAAGAGCCAATTGTTGTTTTCTGCTGTTTTTGGTTTCAGAAATCCTAGTAACGAAATATTCTCGGAATTGGACGAAATCAACGCCCAGGGTCCTATTTTGCCACGAAGCTTCCAGAAGACCGAAAGGGATACGAAGTGGGGCGACGAGGCGCCGCCACCATAGGGCCGCGCGGCCAGAGGGGGGCCCGCGCCACCCTATGGTGTGGGCCCCTCGTCAGCCCTCCGACTCTGCCCTTCCGCCTACTTATAGCCTCCGTCGCGAAACCCCCGATACGAAGAACCACGATACGGAAAACCTTCCAGAGACGCCGCCGCCGCCAATCCCATCTCGGGGGATTCTGGAGATCTCCTCCGGCACCCTGCCGGAGAGGGGATTCATCTCCCGGAGGACTCTTCACCGCCATGGTCGCCTCCGGAGTGATGAGTGAGTAGTTCACCCCTGGACTATGGGTCCATAGCGAGTAGCTAGATGGTTGTCTTCTCCTCATTGTGCTTCATTGTTGGATCTTGTGAGCTGCCTAACATGATCAAGATCATCTATCCGTAATGCTATATGTTGTGTTTGTCGGGATCCGATGGATAGAGAATACCATGTTATGTTAATTATCAAGTTATTACCTATGTGTTATTTATGATCTTGCATGCTCTCCGTTATTAGTAGAGGCTCTGGCCAAGTTGATGCTAGTAACTCCAAGAGGGAGTATTTATGCTCGATAGTGGGTTCATGCCCGCATTGATACTGGGACAGTGACAGAAAGTTCTAAGGTTGTGTTGTGCTGTTGCCACTAGGGATAAAACATTGATGCTATGTCTAAGGATGTAGTTGTTGATTACATTACGCACCATACTTAATGCAATTGTCTATTGCTTTGCAACTTAATACTGGAAGGGGTTCGGATGATAACCCGAAGGTGGACTTTTTAGGCATAGATGCAGTTGGATGGCGGTCTATGTACTTTGTCGTAATGCCCAATTAAATCTCACTGTACTTATCATGACATGTATGTGCATTGTTATGCCCTTTCTATTTGTCAATTGCCCGACTGTAATTTGTTCACCCAACATGTTTTTATCTTATGGGAGAGAAACCTCTAGTGAACTGTGGACCCCGGTCCATTCTTTTATACTGAAATACAAATCTGCTGCAATACTTGTTCCTTACTGTTTTCTTGCAAACAATCATTTTCCACACAATACGGTTAACCCTTTGTTACAGCAAGCCGGTGAGATTGACAACCTCACTGTTTCGTTGGGGCAAAGTACTTTGGTTGTGTTGTGCAGGTTCCACGTTGGCGCCGGAATCTCTGGTGTTGCGCCGCACTACATCCCGCCGCCATCAACCTTCAACGTGCTTCTTGACTCCTACTGGTTCGATTAAACCTTGGTTTCTAACTGAGGAAACTTGCCGCTGTGCGCATCACACCTTCCTCTTGGGGTTCCCAACGGACGTGTCAATTACACGTATCAAGCAAATTTCTGGCGCCGTTGCCGGGGAGATCAAGACACGCTGCAAGGGGAGTCTCCACTTCCCAATCTCTTTACTTTGTTTTTGTCTTTCTTTATTTTATTTACTACTTTGTTTGCTGCATTATATCAAAACACAAAAAAATTAGTTGCTAGCTTTACCTTATTTACTGTCATGTTTGCTATATCAAAAACACAAAAAAAAATTAGTTACTTGCATTTACTTTATCTAGTTTGCTTTATTTACTACTGCTAAAATGGCCACCCCTGAAAATACTAAGTTGTGTGACTTCACTAGCACAAATAATAATGATTTCTTATGCACACCTATTTCTCCACCTACTACTACAGCGGAATTCTTTGAAATTAAACCTGCTTTACTGAATCTTGTTATGCGAGAGCAATTTTCTGGTGTTAGTTCTGATGATGCTGCTGCCCATCTCAATAATTTTGTTGAATTGTGTGAAATGCAAAAGTATAAAGATGTAGATGGTGACATTATAAAATTAAAATTGTTTCCTTTCTCATTAAGAGGAAGAGCTAAAGATTGGTTGCTATCACTCGCCTAAGAATAGTATTGATTCCTGGACTAAATGCAAGGATGCTTTTATTGGTAGATATTATCCCCCTGCTAAAATTATATCTTTGAGGAGTAGCATAATGAATTTTAAACAATTGGATAATGAACATGTTGCTCAAGCTTGGGAAAGAATGAAATCTTTGGTTAAAAATTGCCCAACCCATGGACTGACTACTTGGATGATCATCCAAACCTTCTATGCAGGTCTAAATTTTTCTTCGCGGAATTTATTGGATTCAGCTGCTGAAGGTACCTTTATGTCCATCTCTCTTGGTGAAGCAACAAAGCTTCTTGATAATATGATGGTTAATTACTCTGAATGGCACACGGAAAGAGCTCCACAAGGTAAGAAGGTAAATTCTGTTGAAGAATCCTCTTCCTTGAATGATAAGGTTGATGCTATTATGTCCATGCTTGTGAATGATAGGACTAATGTTGATCCTAATAATGTTCCGTTAGCTTCATTGGTTGCCCAAGAAGAACATGTTGATGTAAACTTCATTAAAAATAATAATTTCAACAACAATGCTTATCGGAACAATTCTAGTAATAACTATAGGCCATATCCTTATAATAATGGTAACGGTTTTACTAATTCTTATGGGAATTCTTACAACAATAATAGGAATACACCCCCTGGACTTGAAGCTATGCTTAAAGAATTTATTAGTACACAAACTGCCTTTAACAAATCGTTGAGGAAAAGCTCAATAAAATTGATATTCTCGCTTCTAAGATTGATAGTCTTGCCTCTGATGTTGATCTTTTGAAATCGAAAGTTATGCCTAATAGGGATATTGAAAATAAAATTGTTACTACAGCAAATTCCATCCAAGTTAGAATTAATGAGAATATAAGATTAATGGCTGAACTGCGTGCTAGGTGGGATAGAGAAGAAAATGAAAAACTAGCTAAAGAGAAAAATGTAGCTAAAGTTTGGACTATTACCACCACTAGCAATGCTAATGATTCACATGTTGTTGCACCTCCTACTATCAATAATAAAATAATTGGTGTTGGCAATGTTTCTACTCCTAGTGCAAAGCGCGCAAAATTACCTGAAACTGCTAAAACTGCTGAAACTGCCTGTGATAAACTGCTGAAATTTTTTCCAACCTTGGGGATGATAATCCCATTGCTTTAAATTGTAATGATTTAGATTTTGATGATTGCCACATCTCTGAAGTTATAAAGTTCTTACAAAAACTTGCTAAAAGTCCTAATGCTAGCGCTGTAAACTTGGCTTTCACAAAACATATTACAAATGCTCTCATAAAAGCTAGAGAAGAGAAACTAAAACTTGAAACTTCTATTCCTAGAAAGCTAGAGGATGGTTGGGAGCCCATCATTAAAATGAGGGTCAAAGATTTTGATTGTAATGCTTTATGTGATCTTGGTGCAAGTATTTCGTTATGCCTAAGAAAGTCTATGATATGCTTGACTTGCCACCAATGAAAAACTCGTTATCTGGATGTTAATCTCGCTGATAATGCTAAAAAGAAACCTTTGGGGAAAGTTGATAATGTTCATATTGTGGTTAACAATAACCTTGTCCCCGTTGATTTTGTTGTCTTGGATATTGAATGCAATGCATCTTGCCCCATTATATTGGGAAGACCTTTTCTTCGAACCGTTGGTGATACTATTGATATGAAGGAAGGTAATATTAAATATCAATTTCCTCTCAAGAAAGGTATGGAACACTTCCCTAGAAAGAGAATGAAGTTACCTTATGATTCTATTATTATAACAAATTATGATGTTGATGCTTCGTCTCTTGATAATACTTGATATACACTTTCTGCGCCTAGCTGAAAGGCGTTAAAGAAAAGCGCTTATGGGAGACAACCCATGTTTTTACTACAGTATTTTTGTTTTATATTTGAGTCTTGGAAGTTGTTTACTACTGTAGCAACCTCTCCTTATCTTAGTTTCATGTTTTGTTGTGCCAAGTAAAGTCTTTGATAGTAAAGTAAATACTAGATTTGGATTACTGCGCAGAACAACAGATTTCTTTGCTGTCACGAATCTGGGTCTAATTCTCTGTAGGTAACTCAGAAAATTAAGCCAATTTACGTGAGTGATCCTCAGATATGTACACAACTTTCATTCAATTTGGGCATTTTCATTTGAGCAAGTCTGGTGCCTCAATTAAATCCATCTTTACGGACTGTTCTGTTTTGACAGATTCTGCCTTTTATTTCGCATTGCCTCTTTTGCTATGTTGGATGAATTTATTTGATCCATTAATGTCCAGTAGCTTTATGCAATGTCCAGAAGTGTTAAGAATGATTGTGTCACCTCTGAACATGTTAATTTTTATTGTGCACTAACCCTCTAATGAGTTGTTTCGAGTTTGGTGTGGAGGAAGTTTTCAAGGATCAAGAGAGGAGGATGATACAATATGATCAAGGAGAGTGAAAGCTCTAAGCTTGGGGATGCCCCGGTGGTTCACCCCTGCATATTCTAAGAAGACTCAAGCGTCTAAGCTTGGGGATGCCCAAGGCATCCCCTTCTTCATCGACAACATTATCAGGTTCCTCCCCTGAAACTATATTTTTATTCCGTCACATCTTATGCACTTTGCTTGGAGCGTCGGTTTGTTTTTGTTTTTTGTTTTGTTTGAATAAAATGGATCCTAGCATTCACTTTGTGTGAGAGAGACACGCTCCGCTGTAGCATATGGACAAGTATGTCCTTAGGCTCTACTCATAGTATTCATGGCGAAGTTTCTTCTTCGTTAAATTGTTATATGGTTGGAATTGGAAAATGCTACATGTAGTAACTCTAAAATGTCTTGGATAATTTGATACTTGGCAATTGTTGTGCTCATGGTTAAGCTCTTGCATCATATACTTTGCACCCATTAATGAAGAAACACTTAGAGCTTGCTAATTTGGTTTGCATATTTGGTTTCTCTAGAGTCTAGATAATATCTAGTATTGAGTTTTGAACAACAAGGAAGACGGTGTAGAGTCTTATAATGTTTACAATATGTATTTTATGTGAGTTTTGCTGCACCGTTCATCCTTGTGTTTGTTTCAAATAACCTTGCTAGCCTAAACCTTGTATCGAGAGTGAATACTTCTCATGCATCCAAAATACTTGAGCCAACCACTATGCCATTTGTGTCCACCATACCTACCTACTACATGGTATTTATCCGCCATTCCAAAGTAAATTGCTTGAGTGCTACCTTTAAAATTCCATCATTCACCTTTGCAATATATAGCTCATGGGACAAATAGCTTAAAAACTATTGTGGTATTGAATATGTACTTATGCACTTTATGTCTTATTAAGTTGCTTGTTGTGCGATAACCATGCTTCTGGGGACGCCATCAACTATTCTTTGTTGAATATCATGTGAGTTGCTATGCATGTCCGTCTTGTCTCGAAGTAAGAGAGATCTACCACCTTTATGGTTGGAGCATGCATATTGTTAGAGAAGAACATTGGGCCGCTAACTAAAGCCATGATTCATGGTGGAAGTTTCGGTTTTGGACATATATCCTCAATCTCATATGAGAATAATAATTGTTGCCACATGCTTATGCATTAAAGAGGAGTCCATTATCCGTTGTCCATGTTGTCCCGGTATGGATGTCTAAGTTGAGAATAATCAAAAGCGAGAAATCCAAAATGCGAGCTTTCTCCTTAGACCTTTGTACAGGCGGCATGGAGGTACCCCATTGTGACACTTGGTTAAAACATGTGTATTGCGATGATCCGGTAGTCCAAGCTAATTAGGACAAGGTGCGGGCACTATTAGTATACTATGCATGAGGCTTGCAACTTGTAAGATATAATTTTCATAACTCATATGCTTTATTACTACCGTTGACAAAATTGTTTCATGTTTTCAAAATAAAAGCTCTAGCACAAATATAGCAATCGATGCTTTCCTCTTTGAAGGACCATTCTTTTTACCTTTATGTTGAGTCAGTTCACCTATCTCTCTCCACCTCAAGAAGCAAACACTTGTGTGAACTGTGCATTGATTCCTACATACTTGCATATTGCACTTGTTATATTACTCTATGTTGACAATTATCCATGAGATATACATGTTACAAGTTGAAAGCAACCGCTGAAACTTAATCTTCCTTTGTGTTGCTTCAATACCTTTAATTTGATTTATTGCTTTATGAGTTAACTCTTATGCAAGACTTATTGATGCTTGTCTTGAAGTACTATTCATGAAAAGTCTTTGCTTTATGATTCACTTGTTTACTCATGTCATTACCATTGTTTTGATCGCTGCATTCATTACATATGTTTACAAATAGTATGATCAAGGTTATGATGGCATGTCACTTCAGAAATTATCTTTGTTATCGTTTTACTCGCTCGGGACGAGCAGAACTAAGCTTGGGGATGCTGATACGTCTCCGACGTATCGATAATTTCTTATGTTCCATGCCACATTATTGATGATATCTACATGTTTTATGCACACTTTATGTCATATTCGTGCATTTTCTGGAACTAACCTATTAACAAGATGCCGACGAGCCAGTTGTTGTTTTCTGCTGTTTTTGGTTTCAGAAATCCTAGTAACGAAATATTCTCGGAATTGGACGAAATCAACGCCCAGGGTCCTATTTTGCCACGAAGCTTCCAGAAGACCGAAAGTGATACGAAGTGGGGCGACGAGGCGCCGCCACCATAGGGCCGCGCGGCCAGAGGGGGGCCCGCTCCGTCCTATGGTGTGGGCCCCTCGTCAGCCCTCCGACTCTGCCCTTCCGCCTACTTATAGCCTCCGTCGCGAAACCCCCGATACGAAGAACCACGATACGGAAAACCTTCCAGATACGCCGCCGCCGCCAATCCCATCTCGGGAGATTCTGGAGATCTCCTCCGGCACCCTGCTGGAGAGGGGATTCATCTCCCGGAGGACTCTTCACCGTCATGGTCGCCTCCGGAGTGATGAGTGAGTAGTTCACCCCTGGACTATGGGTCCATAGCAGTAGCTAGATGGTTGTCTTCTCCTCATTGTGCTTCATTGTTGGATCTTGTGAGCTGCCTAACATGATCAAGATCATCTATACTGTAATGCTATATGTTGTGTTTGTCGGGATCCGATGGATAGAGAATACCATGTTATGTTAATTATCAAGTTATTACCTATGTGTTGTTTATGATCTTGCATGCTCTCCGTTATTAGTAGAGGCTCTGGCCAAGTTGATGCTAGTAACTCCAAGAGGGAGTATTTATGCTCGATAGTGGGTTCATGCCTCGCATTGATACACGGGACGAGTGACGTGAAAGTTCTAAGGTTGTGTTGTGCTTGTTGCCACTAGGGATAAAACATTGATGCTATGTCTAAGGATGTAGTTGTTGATTACATTACGCACCATACTTAATGCAATTGTCTGTTGCTTTGCAACTTAATACTGGAAGGGGTTCGGATGATAACCCGAAGGTGGACTTTTTAGGCATAGATGCGGTTGGATGGCGGTCTATGTACTTTGTCGTAATGCCCAATTAATCTCACTTGTACTTATCATGACATGTATGTGCATTGTTATGCCCTCTCTATTTGTCAATTGCCCGACTGTAATTTGTTCACCCAACATGCTTTTATCTTATGGGAGAGACACCTCTAGTGAACTGTGGACCCCGGTCCATTCTTTTATACTGAAATACAAATCTGCTGCAATACTTGTTCCTTACTGTTTTCTTGCAAACAATCATTTTCCACACAATACGGTTAACCCTTTGTTACAGCAAGCCGGTGAGATTGACAACCTCACTGTTTCGTTGGGGCAAAGTACTTTGGTTGTGTTGTGCGAGGTTCCACGTTGGCGCCGGAATCTCTGGTGTTGCGCCGCACTACATCCCGCCGCCATCAACCTTCAACGTGCTTCTTGACTCCTACTGGTTCGATTAAACCTTGGTTTCTAACTGAGGGAAACTTGCCGCTGTGCGCATCACACCTTCCTCTTGGGGTTCCCAACGGACGTGTCAATTACACGCATCACGACCTCACCACCTTTAGTCCCCGTTCGTATTACCAACCGGGACTAAAGGGGTTTTGGATTTTTTTTTGGCACCCCACGCACCTCCACCCCCCCCCCCTCCGTGGATCGCCTTTTTAACACTGTAAAATAAAAAAGAAAATGATAGAAAATTTTAAAAATGAAATGTTTTCAGATTCTTGTATGTTATGCAACCTACTATTAGGGAAAATTAACAAATTTGAATTTTCACTTTTTTTGCAAAAAAAGTTTGAAAAATGGTAAAACCGCATTAACTTTTGTATACGACATCGAAAAAAAACGTATAATATATCAAAATCATCGTGGGAACAAGTTACATCCGAATGCACCGGGGTTTACCCGGTTAGCCAATTTTTAGATTCTCAAAATTCCAAATAAAAATATAAAAGCAGGAAGATTTTAGTTTTTTCCAGAAATTCAGGATTTTATATTTTTAAAAAAATTTAAATTAATAATTTCATCATGCATAAAGATTACTATTACTTAACCATAAAGTTAGCCAATTTTTTAGATTTTCACATTTTCAAAGTTTGGCAAACAAATTACTAAAAAAATTAATATTAAACAACAATTATAATACAAATTAAAAAAATTAATATTTATAAAAAAATAAAATTATAATACAATTATCACAACATGTTATTACTTCATTAGTTTTGTTTATTTAAATAATTATTTGGAATTCGAACAATAAATAAGTGTGACATCGACCAACATTTTAATAGGATTGATATGATACTAGTATCACAACATGCGTGCGAAGCGGGACGGGAAAGGAACTTAGAAGTTAAGCGTGCTAGTGCTAGAGTAGTGGGAGTATGGGTGACCGAGCAGGAAGTTGGACCACGGGTAAGTAATTTGACTAGATATTAAGCGTAGTTAGAGATTAAGTGTAGTTAGAGACTAAACTAGTTAAATAACTAAAATACTAGAAATTCTGAAAAAATAGGAAAAAGAAAGGAGCGAAAAATAATTGGGCATAACAAAATGGATTAAAAAATTAACGAAATAACCTTTAGTACTGGTTCGTGTTACAAACCGGGACTAAATATCATTTTCTCGACGGTTCCAAAACCGGGACTAAAGGCCCTTACCAACCGGGATTATATGCCCTTTTTCTACTAGTGGTTGTTGCACAACACGGTTCTTAAAGCACTCCTGGGCATGCCTAGGAGGAACGCCTGATTCGTCCGTTTCTGGCGAGCCACCCTCGTCTCTACAAAAAGCGACAACGCCGCGTTCCCGCAGAGCCACAGAGGGGAGATGGCGCGAGCTCGAGGGGAACGGCGAAAAATCGGCGGGGTGAATTCGGTCACCGCCCTCAAAATTTCACCACCGTATATAGGGGCGGCTCACTCACCGCAAATTCCAAATCCCCCATTCCCCCCCATTTCGAGCTCATCCACACTTCAAGATCTAGCGACATGGCCGGCTCGTCATCACCCGCAAGGTTGACGAGCCTGGTAGCGGCGACGGTGGTTGTGGCAGCGGTGACAGGCCACAGCTTGTCGTCTTCTTCCTCTGCGTCGATCACTCTGGTTGTCGTATGCTTATGCAAACCCTTGCCTTAGATCTATTAGAACTTGTAGGTACGCAGGGAGATCTGAGAGCCCCCATTGTAGACCATTCCTTCATCGTCGGTCCAGGTTGGATATGACTCTAGCACGGGGACGGTTGTGTTGCCTGCTTCTGCGCCAAGGTCTCTTTCTTCCCCGATCTCGGTGCCGTGTGTGGATCCTCTGACTATAAGTAGGTTCTTTATTTTGTGGTTGTAGCTTATGGTGGTTTATTGATGTGCAAATGCTTACGGATGTGAATGTGGTAGTTCATTGATGTGATAATGCTTACGGATGTGAATATGGTAGTTCATTGATGTGCTAATGCTAATGCTTAGTTATGTTTATGGTACTTGTCATTTAGGCGATCATTCCAACGGGCTCCCCTGATCTTTCTACTCCATCTATCAATGCTTATGATTCCCTGTTTGCACACAAACGTGCCATGGTTTGGCAACCAAAGATGTCCCAGTTTATGCTGAACCGCTTAGTTGAGCTCGTTTAACCTTGGATTCAAAGAGGTACATATGAGGAAGGTAGCTGATGATGCTCTTGCATTCGCTGGCATACATATGAGCACTCTTCAGGTCTACAACCACATCAGGAAGTGGAGGACCAAGTGGAGCGTCATAAGCAAGATCAATTCCGATCACACTCTCCAGTGGAGCGAACATGGTTGCTACTTCTATCTTGGTGATGAAGAGAGGATGCAAGAGTACGTGAAGGTAATAAGCTTCATGGAGTTCCTTTCTTGATCTTACATTATGTCATTGTCATCCTCCCTTATAATTGTTCTGTCTGAATTGTAGTGCTACCCGAAGCATCGTGAGTACGTCAACAACCTGATCACGAACTATGCTCAGATGAAGACAATCTTCACGCCCCAGTTTTCCTGCAAGGAGCAGCTGTACCAACCTCACTTGCTGGTCAGGGCACTCAACTTCATTGCAGATGACAAAGAAGAGTATGCCGAGTACCGTCAGCTATAGGCATCGGAGAGGAGGACATGGCTTAGGACCTGGCTACACAAGCATTTTCCTGCTTAGTGCTTCTGCTTCCTTCTTCATCATCCTCTTGATGATGATCATGATCTGCTGATTTTGGGAGGTGGTCTCCTATCCCTCCTTTAGCTAGGACTTACTTCCAACATGATCCCCGGTCTCTAATGATGAACTTGTTTCAGGTGGTATATACTAACCCCTCGTGTGATAAACTTGTGATGCATCACGAAGTATAGTTTCTTTACTCGTGATGCATCACCTAGTAGGGTAACTACTTGCTGTCTATTACCAGCACCTTTCGATGAACTAAATGTTGTTGAATATGTTGTTATTCAGTTAGCACTACTGGGTAACCTCACCACTCAAACAGAAAGGGTTACCACAACACGCTCATGTCTGCAACCAAACAAGGTGTGTGTTGCACCACCAGGGCAGAAAGGCATATGTGCAGGCACCCAAACAATATGGGTTGTCTTCCCTCTCCGGTGCAGAAAATGGCTTCACGAGCTACCAAACAACATGATTTTTCTGGCCCAGAGCTCGTATGCAACGCGCAGTGCGTTCCATCTCATTGCCGCAGTGGTATCCAAATCGGACCCAGGCAACCAAACACGCCCTTAGAGCCCGTTAGATACAACCCTCATCGACAATGGTTTTTGTACTAGTGAAAGCTGGTGGTGTTCCTGGTGGACCACAAATATGCCCATGTTTGTAGATACCTTGTAATTAAAGGAGATGCTTTTTTTCTTCTTTCGAACATCGTAGTTTCTATATGCATAGCGGCCAAATCACGATTAATAGTTCCACCTAAATGAGGATTCTTATCCTGTGACCAATGCCTGGTGACCAATTGCCAATTATCTTTTGTAACACTACGAAGTGCGTACAAGTTTGATTCGGGTTGCTTGACTGACCAAATTGCATGGGTGAACTTACACTGGTAGAGCAGATGTTTAATCGTCATTTTTGTGATGATTAAAAAGCAACACTTTGAGCTTAAATGATAGTTGAGGTTTGCAAAGTTATGCTTAGTTATGATGACACCTTTGCAAACATACCAAGTACATTGTATTTCCATGTTTCAAATTTGTTTGTTATTGTTAATTACGTTTTTGAGTGTTCTATCACAAATTTTTTCCACTCACATGCATATTCTATTAAAATTCATCGTGACCTCGCGACAAATGTAACATTGCAATCAACCCTTGAAGGGCATGACATGCCGCAAGGCAGGCCCAGCTAAATCATGTGCGGACATCACGTTAGGTGGGATGTTCTCAGCACCTCACCGATAGTATCACATTTGTGATAACACATATGATACGAAGTTGTATATTGGCCTTCGTGAATGCTAGTTCCTAGCCGCTTACAATCCCATGCTTGAAACTCTGACCATTCTGGATAATATCCAAACTAGAAACATTCTGGCCGCCATCCACATGCCAAAAAAGGGTGAGTTTACAGCTGTTTTTTTTTAACAAACCTTGGAGATAGAATTTGGGCGATTTACACAGAAATAACCCAAAAGTGAAAGAAAAGCACAAACTGACCCTCCGGCCAAACTATTTCACCCATCTAACCCTTTTATGTGGCGCCCCTCCCATGGCGCCACATATGCCAGTGTGGCGCCCGTCCTGCCGGCGCCACTCTCCCAGCCGACGTGGCGCCCTCGACGCTGAGCTGGTGCGCCGATCCGACGTGGCAACATGTGTGGCGCCGCTCCCATCGGCGCCACACTGTGAAACTGTGGCGCCGCTCGGAAGGACGCCACACATCCACTTAAGTGTGGCACCCGAGCCGCCCCCAGCCCGACCCTCTTCTTCTTCTCTCTTCTCTGTTTCTTCAAGACTCCAAGGCGGCCGGCGGTTTCTCCTCCTCCCCCTCCCCCCACCAAATCCACCACCAAATCATCAGATCTGTCCGGCCAATCTGTTCCCCATCCATTCCTCAAGGTAATCCCCTTCGAATCCTTCACATTCATCCACTAATTTCATAGATCTTGCTAGATTTGTACATGAACCCTAGACATGGAAACTAGATTCGAAATTGCTATGTATGTGTTGAAATGGCTATGTATGTGTTGAATGTGTATGTGTAGGAACACTAGATATGTATGTATCCTAGATTTGTGGAGGAACCCTAGACATCAAATTTCATGAATGTGTATGTGAAGGAAACCTAGATATGTATGTATCCATATTTGTGTTACATATGACCATGATTTGTGATGGAATAACTCATATTTGTGATGGAATAACTCATATTTGTTAGGAATGGCTCATAATATGCTTTTTATCCCTAGATATGTATGTATATGTATGTATGTGATGTATGTGTGATGGATTATTTGGATATATTCTCATGTATGTGTTGCTCATATTTGTTAGGAATGGCTCATAATATGGTGTATTTGTGTAAACATGTAGGATGGTGTGGCTTCTAGATCAAGAGTATGACAGGGATCACCGGACTTTTCATATGACGGAGAACACAACGGATCTTCACCCTTTGAAGATTCGTTACCATGGCACAGTGGATATAGCGTATGACGAGAGGTACACGGAGTTCATCGAGCCTACCGGTCTTCTCCCGTTCATATCGCTTGTAAGCCGTGGGGGGCCGAACATGAACGCCGCGGCACTCACCGCCCTTGTCGACCGGTGGAGGCCGGAGACGCACACCTTCCACTTGAGGGCCGGCGAGATGACCCCTACTCTTCAGGTTGTTTCCATGATCCTTGGACTTCCTATTCAGGGTGAGCCACTGTGTATGAACACAATTTCTGATGGGTGGCGCCGACAGATGGAGGACCTTATTGGCATGGCTCCTCCGGCGCCAGCAGATCCAAATAAGAGAGCTCCCGCCAGCGCAACTTTCTCTTGGATTAGGCTTAACTTTGGACAATGCCCGGAAGGGGCCAACAGGGACACTCTCAGGACGTACACCCGCGTGTACTTATGGTACATGATTTCGAGGACTCTCTTTGCTGACAGTGGTGGGAAGCTGGCCCATTGGTGTTGGCTCAAGGCGCTTACGGTGTTGGAGCACCGGTGGAGTTGGGGAACAGCGGCACTTGCCTACCTCTATCGGCAGGTGATGATTTGTTGTATGTACTATTCTTCTATAGTAGTGTGCTAGACAAAGTACTAACGAAATGTCTTATGTACGCAGTTGGACGAAGCTTGTCGCAGGACTGGGAGCGACGGTATTGGTGGAAGCTTGCTCCTACTTTCCGTATGGATCTGGGACCGCCTCAGTTGGGCAGCCCAGGATACTAAACGTGAGGCCATGGCCTCATCACCGGAACAATCTTGATCGGGAGCCCACTTGGGCATACCTTTGGGACAATGTCTCCGAGATGTCGAGCGATCCCAAGATCATGTACATGCACTACACTGAGGAGTTGGACACTCTTACCGCTGAGCAGGTAACCGATCACTCTTTTGCAATCCTAGTTTTCATAAATTCTATTGGCATGTTCTAAATTCTGAAATATTTGTATGCTACAGGTGGATTGGGAGCCATATGGTACCTACTACCGTATTGGCGCGGCGATGACTGACCTCAACCACAAGTGCACGGAGGAGGCGCGGTTCTGGCGTATGCGCTGCCCACTCATATGCATGTGGCTTGTTGAATACCACCAGCCGCACAGAGTGATGAGACAGTTTGGGCTGTATCAGGAGTGCCCACCTCAGTGGCAAGACACGGACCAGGCGCTTCATAGGTAAACTTCTAGAATCATGCGATGGAAGATTCTTGATTGAAGAGGTAGAATCTAACTTCTTGATTCTTGCAGGCTTGATAGGCAGCGGCAGAGGAAGATCACAAATTGGCCTATCCATCATAGCGGCCACGTCACAACGTTCCAACACTGTTTGGAAGCGATACAGAATGCTGGCCCTATGGAGATTGTGTCTCACGACTTGGCCGCTTTCAACAACTATTTCCAGTGGTTTCATCAAAACACGCATATCGAGTTAGTGAAACACGCGTATGATGATGACATCTTGGACGACCCCATCGAGTTCGATGAGGTTGCGCAAAGCCAGCACGATATCTATGCCCGCAAAGGGAGATCGACTTCTATTGCTTCCGAGCTGAACTTCGTGGTAATGTATTCTCTCATTAGCTAGTACATCGTCTACATTGGCATGTGCTCGCTTAAATTGTGTATAATATGTTTGTCACAGCGGTCGGAGATCCAAACAACGAGTGACGAGTGCGAGGTTGTTTGGGATCAGAGCTACAGAGATGAAAAGCCTATCGGACCGTTGCGGGATTTCATTAAGGTACGATCACCAACTTTGAATGTACGCCATTATGTTCGGATGGTTTTGTAACCATGACTTCCATGACGCAGAACACTGCACGAAAGATGCGGCGGTTAGCCAACTTGCTAGGTTGCCGCGACGCCGAAATTCCTACATCCTCTTCTGAAGAGCCGGAGGTATGGACTATTTTGTTGCTGTCAAACATGTTCTTACTAATTTCAACTTTTGTAATCTCATGTGTTCATGTTTGTGAAGATTCCTGACGACGAGAAAATTCTGAGTCAAAGCATTAGTCGCGGCAAGAAGCAAGCCACACGATCAGCTTACCGGTGGAAGCCAAGGGGCAAGGCTCCAAACCGATACACTCCGGAAGATTATGTCAACCGAGGAAAGAAGGTTGTCATTGAGGAGGATGAGGCGCCGCCGCGGAGATCATCTTTGAGGAGGATGAGGAACGACGAGCCGTTATCTTCAGAGGAGGAGGAGCAGGAGGAGCAGCAGCAACAAGAGCCACGGCAGCGGACGAAAAGGATGGCCGTCCGAAAGCAGCCCGTGAGGAGGGGACGTCAAGGATAGATGGATTTGTGTTGTGAACTCTATCTTCATTGCTACATGTTCTAAACTCTATTTCATTGCTACGTGTTGTGAACTATATGTCGTCGAACCTTATTTGTTGTTTGAACCATTATGCTGTGTCGTACATATTCTGTCCAATGTTGTATTCAAAACTGTTGGAGTATGGTAGGATTTTTCATGGGTTTAACACAAGTCAATGTGTGGCGCCCTTGCCACTGGCGCCACACTGCACTGTGTGGCGCCCGTGGCATCGGCGCCACACATGCCAACTTATATCAACTTTTGGGTCGAAAACATCCAGGGGCTCCGGACGATTAGTCCTTAGCCGTTTTGGCGAGCCTCTTTGTGTGGCGCCCGTGGCGTCTGCGCCACACTGTGAGGTGTGGCGCCCGTGGCATCGGCGCCACACAAACAGGGTCGCAAAACGGCTAAGTCCCAGACGATTTGTCTTACAGTATGTTTTGGGCAATTACAAATGCATGTGTGGCGCCGATGGGAGCGGCGCCACACATGTTGCCACGTCGGATCGGTGCACCAGCTCAGCGTCGAGGGCGCCACGTCGGCTAGGAGAGTGGCGCCGGCAGGACGGGCGCCACACTGGCATGTGTGGCGCCCATGGGAGGAGCGCCACACAAAAGGGTTAGATAGTGATATAGTTTGGCCGGAGGGTCAGTTTGTGCTTTTTTTTGCTTTTGAGTTATTTCTGTGTAAATCGCCTAGAATTTGAGCCAACATGAGGTCTTGGCAGTAAGAAGCTTTAGAAGGCATTTGTTGAGCATTGTTTTGACCCTCTAGGTTTTGAATGCCAAGACTTTGGGATAACAAACCACATTCAATTTGGTCACTCTATTTCTATATTTTCTGTCTCCCTTGAGAAAGATCGTATATAAAAAAATCATATCTGCACGAGCACTTTGTACTTGGAACTGGAAATGGCCTGAGAACCATATCTGTTGAGGATATTACCCATAGCTGTACAACATAGTGCGACTGAAACGTGTCTGTATTCAAGATCTTATCATAGTTTGCGTTGAACGTTTGTTTCTCTGAGTGCGCATGCCACAGCGATTCCTCGTACGTGGACTGCCATGTGAGCGTCGGTAATCTAGCCTTTGACAGGTAAAAGGATTCTTGGTTGCAGCTGGGATCATGGCATCCACAGGAAAAGAGAGGGTAAGAAAGAAACAACGATGCATCCGGCCGGCCTGCACGACGCAGCGCACCATCAACTGTGGCCACAGGCACAAACTACAGTAGTAGTAGCTGGCATTCAACACATGGTTCACGCTTCACGGGCGGGCAGCAGAGAACACATGTCGGTCGATTGCCTCTCGTCAGCTTCGTCTTGACTCTAGAAGATCCGCCAGATTCTGCCGGCGTCAAAGCCGTTTCCACCGTCGATTGTGGAGCTGGGCGCGAGAGTGGAACTAGAAGTGCTCCGAGCTAGGCGACGAGGGCGATAGCTAGGCTGCGACGACCCGCTGATGACGACGGGAAGGCGCATATGCGCGCAGGCTGGTCCCCCGCTGATTCAGCTCGGCTCCGTGTGATCCAGCAGCCACTGTGGATTCTGCCAAAGCTAGCTAGCGGCACTGTGGCAGGCCAACTAGCCCTTGCCTGCCTACACGGCCTACAGCCACTACTCGTACCAGTACCCTAGACAGCCAATGCGATGGATCATGGTCATAGACTTGTCTGTGTTTTTATTTACAGTTTTTAGTTTACTGGCAGGCCGTATTTTCTACTGGAAGTGGAGTAGATAGGAACAACCGATTGAAAGTTACTGCTGGCACATATATGTTTAAGCGCGCGCACAGCAGAACATCCGGCGTTTAAGTTTAGGGCATTTCTAGCGGGCAGATCCATCCAATCCTTGATCATCCGAAACGGTTCGCGCTGATTGGCAGCGCACGATCTAGCGGCGTGACGCAAACGAACCGACACACGCAGACCGACGCATTCGTCCACCAAATTTAGGTCGCGGATGTGTTGGGCCGGATAGCGCGCATCCTCTCCTACACCACCACGATCCCTCCCGGCAGTGGGATACAAACCACTCCATTTCCTCCAAAAACCCCCACCGAAATTTGGCCGGCAGAAAAGCCAGCCGAAACGATGGATCATGCCGCCACGTCCATCGCGCCGGCTGCTGCCAACAGGAAGCTAACCAAACCAAAGAAGCTCGCCAAGGATTTCACGCCGGACGAGCGTCAGGCTGAATCGGTGAAGCGCTCAGGTCGGAGAGAGGCCGCCAGAGCTCGTGCAGCCATCACCAAGCTCGAAGACGAGCGACATAAATAGAACAACCGCATCATTGCAGCGTGTGCCGAGACCAACAACGACTTGCTAGCACTCAAAGGCACCCAGCAGGCCATGTCGATGAAGCAGGAGGCGCTCAACGTGGCGTTCGGCCAAGGTTTGGTAGTCTATATGGCTCCCCCTGGGCATGTCGTGGTCGGCGCTTCGTCGACCAGCTCCGTCACATTAATGCCGAGTGGCCGGCCTCCTCTTCAACCTAGGTCGCTAGGCGCGCATACACCATCCTAGGACGGTCGCCATGGGAAGCCTGGATGCGCGCACTCCCGGCTCAGCGATCCCCATTCGACATCGTCAGAGTCATCTCGGCAAGACATTAACCTCAACTGCACTGCCACAGCCGGACACACAACGCCGCCGCCAGCGGCGAAGAACCAACGGCACATCTCTGCCGCTGATATGCCGCTGCCAGTCAACCTATTCAACAGAATACTTGGGAGATACCATCGGTGAGCAAGATGGTAATTTCATTCCCATTGGTACGGCCAATCAACTTGATCGCATATTTTTTCCCATTGCAAGTTGGTTGTGTTTGTGGCTTGTCATGGCCACTATGTGTGTAGTAATTCATGGAGAACAAAGGCGAGTCCGTCATGCCGGTGGCTACGAGGATGATGGCGAGTACACTCAAGATGAGAATCAATATGTTGAGACTCAATAAAAGGGCTACTCCATTGACAACCGGCAATTGTTTGGGAACGACGGCTTTTCCATGGGCGAGGGATTCACCCAAGCCACAGCCGCGACACTGGCCGCGTCACTTGCCGTGACGGCTTCCGACGGCAAGAAGGTGAGCCAAAGGACCACGAGCTACACCACCGAAGAGGACAAGTTGCAATGCCGTGGTTGGATGGAATTTCACAAGATCCACTTTGTGGTGCTGAGAAAAAAGGATTTGCATATGGGCGGCGGGTAGGCAAGTATACTTCCATGAACATAGTAAGTTCCTGCCAAACCCCTTCTATAGTGATCGAAAAGACCTCTACATTGCAAAGAGAGGGGGCTTCGTCCATGCCGAGTGTAGCAAGTTCCAAGGCGGCAATATGGGGCGCCTCGGCCATTGACATGGTAAAACCTCTTCCACTCTTCTCAATGAACATTGCACATATGTTGGCATTTGTCATTGATTGTTGTCCGTATGTGTAGGTTGTTCAAGCTTTGGAATACTTCAAGACGGCCAATTACAACAAGGCTTTCACACTGAGCCATTGTTGGATATTGGTCAAGGATACCAAAACGGGGGAAACAAGCTACTGCCTTTGAAAGAAATTCGAGGACACAAAAATAAGGGTGATGGCAATTCTTAAATGTACGGTACCGTCGAACTCGAAGAAGATTGCCAATGCCTTGGCAACCCTACAACCGATGAACTAGCAAGGCACAAGACAACCAAGACCGACATGAACTGTCAAGTTTCCTCATTATGGATCCAAAAATCTTGAGGGAGTTGATCGTCAAAAAGGAAGAGGACATTGATGAGAGGGAAGAGAGGCGTCGCAAAGAGAAAGTGGCTACCGCGAAGAGTTTCGTTGATCTCCAAATGAGAGCTCTTGGGGTGGAAGACGCCCATGCCAAGTCCAGGCTCGTCGAGGCTGAAGCCAAGGCTAGGCTGATGGATGTCGATGAAAAGTCTTGGATCTTGGAAGCCGAACCCAAGATCATAGCTAGGGAGAACCAGATCATGCTCACCGACTTGGACAACATCTCCAACCCCATGCAAAGGGATTGGATTGCGAATAAACAAAAGATCATCCTAGCTCGGGATGATTGAAGGGCAATGTCAAGATGATCGCCATTTGGGAGACACTTGCCACTTTAAGGTGAAACTAGCCACTTTTTGGACCAATTGTAAGATATTGTCTCATTTTGCACATTTGGGAGGAACTTACCACTAGATGGCGACGCTTGAAGGCAAATGGCACATGTTTGACACTCTATTTAGTTGATAATTTACATATTTGTGTTGCTAAATGTGAAAAGAATTGCCAAACTGACTAGGTCTAGCCAAAATGGCTAGAGCGGACACAATGGGTCGCACCGCTAGACGCTCTAGCCTCATAGGCCCGACCGTGGCCCAAAATCTATCCGCGGGCCGACCCAAATAGATAGAATTGGACCGAATGGGTCTCCAGTTTGGGTCACCCCGCTGGAGATGCCCTTAGACGCATGCACAAAAAGCACATGCATGCATGGACCCAAAGGTGTGATCTCACGTAGTAGCTGATACAGTAAAACAGACAAAACTATAAATAAGTGTCGTTTGCAGCTTTGAGCCAGCATCCCTGATAACCCCCAAGTGCAGAGGATCACCGCAGTACAATTCGATAAGTATTTGAGTATCGAACCCACAAGGAGCTGAAGGTAAACTATCTACTCTCTAAAGCCCTATAACCCACTTATATGGCCTTCTATGCAAAGCTAAGATCTATAGTGTGTGTGTGTGTGTGAAGAGGTTTCTACTATAAAACTATAAGTGCTGAAAAATAAAATGCAGGGAGTAAAACTAATGTAAGAAAAGTGAAGTGTAGTAAAGTAAGGTGAAGTGGAGTAACTCAAGGGAGTAAGTGTTCTGGCAAATTGCTATTTCATTTGTGTGGTTGTCACAATTAGTAAAGCTCAGTATAGTGTTTTTAGTGTTTCTTCTAGAGAGGGGCCATAGAAAGGTGCAACCACTGATATGAGCAAATACACCCCTAGTGATTGATCCCAATGCCAGTTAAGAGCAAACAAGGAAATTATTAAGACATAAAGTCCAACCACCGCTGTAAGTTTAAAGTTCCCCATAGTTATACCCACGTTTATTAACCATGAATTAATATAACATGAGTATCTAAGAATTGGGACATGGTTTATGTCAAGCTCCAGCTGTCCCTCCTCCTATCATCATGCAACGGTGACAACCTTGTGAATTATCCAACATATGTGTGAACTCATATATTAGTACAAGAGATCATCTTAGAAGATAACAAATACTTATATGCAACAGTCAACAAATTATCTCACAATTGCCAAGAACAAGTAACTACTCAAATAAAGACATAGAGGTACAAAATATCATGGGAAAGTGATAGATTGCAATACACATCATGTTTTCCAAGAGATTACAAAGGGTAGATGAAGATTGTGCTGAGGGTGTTGATGAAAACTTTGGTGATGAAGAGGAGCAGCCTATGGAGGAGATGAGGCGGCACCGGCGTGGCACCCCATTGAGGAGGGCGGCGGCTGCCCTAGAGCACAGCGGCCCCTTGCCCCTTCTTCTTCCTTGGACTTGGTGCTCACGTGGAGGAGGTTCTCCCCCTCCTTGGCGGCTGGCAAGGGGATGGATTTTCATCACAATTGATGGATGCCTCCAAAAGTAGGGTTTCCCCTCAATATATAAAGGTGGAGATGCAATCTTGACCATAGGATGGATACCCCTTTGATCCAAGGGCTCTTGGGCATCTCTAGAACCTTCATAGGAATCCCCTCTATCTTTATGAGTCCATCAAGTCTTGTTTTGTCCGAAATCCCCAAATATGGAAGGAGTTTGAATCAATCGATCACGTCACATATTTTGTGTTTCCGAAACTGCCTTTATACCCTTCAGTAATATGGCCGCCCCGGGGGCATCCGCAGTCCGATTAGGGCGAGTTTTATGTCTAAATGCAAGCGCAGAAAATTCCCCACAACTTTGTCATTTGGCACTTTTTCATTTAACGTTGTATTTGGGTCCTATCATGACCATCTTCGAAAAACGTAATGCAGGGAGACAGGGATAAATTTCAGGAAACTCACTCTGGGAAGATAAGCACTGGACGTAGCGAAGAAGAAGTTTAGCGGGATGAAGTCTCACGGCTGTCACGTGATGATGATGCAGATACTTCTCGTTGCGATGCGAGGGATAATGGACGACCACGTCCGCGAGACGCTGTTTGGCCTCTGCAACTTCTTCGACATCATCTCTAGGAAGTCCATCGGTGTTAAGCGGCTCAATAGGCTACAAGAAGAGATCGTCGATATACTATGCGAGCTCGAGATTTACTTCCCACCCGCGTTCTTCGACATCATGGTGCATCTGCTTGTCCATGTAGTGGATGACATCATCCACCTCGGGCCGACATTCCTGCACAACATGATGCCATTCGAAAGGTTGAACGGTGTCATCAAAGGATTCGTTCGCAACAGGGCCCATCTAGATGGAAGCATAGCCAAGGTCTTTCTCACCTACGAGTGCATCTCCTTCTGCCAGAACTACCTAAGCACCGAGAACGAGGATGTTGGTCTGCCCACCAGGAAGCATGTCGGCAGGCTTGCAGGGTTTCGTCACCGCGAGGGCTACCGCGCAATGCATGTCGACATCGCTGGCCGACGCGTCGACTTTGACAGGGCACACCGAGTCGCGATACAACACATAGAATTGGTTAGCCTTTGGGTGGATAAGCACAAAAGCTTAATCGAGCAGAAGTTCATCGACCTAGGCTGGCCGAGGAAAACGGGGGACATTACCAAAGAGCACAACTCCAGCTTCACGGGGTGGTTCAAGAAAAGGCTATTGGAAAGTCCCACGCCGAGGCCTTCTACTGAAGAGCAGAAACTCATACTCTCCCTGTCACAGGGACCCGGGTACAACGTAAGGACCTATCAGTCGTACGACATCAACGGCTATAGATTCTACACCGAGGAGAAGGACAGGAATAGCGAATATCAAATCTCGGGAGTAACTATGCTATCCTACACCGATGACAAGAGTGATGCAAAGGAAAGATTCTATGGAAGGATCGAGGAGATTTGGGAACTCGACTACGTTGGAGAGACGATGCCGATGTTCCGTGTGAGATGGACCAAGAGCCTCGAAAAAGATGGACGGTATTTCACCACCATGGTTATACCCGATGCCAAATCGAAGACCCCCTCTGCAAAAAATGAGCCATGGGTGCTCAATAGCCAAGTTGAACAATGCTTCTTCATTACCGACCCGTCAAAGCCCAGCCGTGTGGTCATGAGGAGGGGCAAGAGGAGTATCGAAATGGATGGAGCCGCCGACAAGCAAGACATCGACAAGAACGGCTATCCGAAGATCGAAGAGGAATTCGACAAGTACTTCGACAAGCCTACTACTTATTCTAAAGTAAGAAGGAAGACCACCCTACCGGCTAAAGGTTGCCCGTACACGAGAAGAAATCTCAAGGTGGCCGGGCTAAAGTATTCAACAACCGCGATGAAGAAGGGAAAGAACATTTTCAAGAAAAGTTAGCTAGCCACCGATCGGAACCGAGAACTTCATTGTGGCTTTTTTTTTGTATTCTAATGCACACATATATTTACTTTGGCAAAAACATGTGTGTATATGTGTGTATATGACAAGCATCCATGCATATGTGTGTGATGAGAGGTTTTTATTTGAATTATCTATATTAATTAACATGCATGAACCTTCATTTATTTCTTGAATAAAACACTAGGAATGTATTAAAGAAAATAATTTTAAAAAATATTAAAATACTTTTAGCCATAGTAGGAACATATATATGATGCAGGGGAGAAATAAATTTTTATAAGGAAAAGATTTCTGTGGCGCACCAAACACCATATGCGCCACAAAAGTTTCACACTTAGCCATATTCTAGGAAGCCCCAAGCCTCCTCCATAGTTTCGTGGAAAAAACTTCTGTGGCGCATGTGGGGCTTGGTGCGCCACGGAAAGTTGAAATTCTGTGGTGCAGTGGGGCTTGGTGCGCCATAGAATTCCAACACTTAGCCATATACCGGACCTCCCTTCTTCCCCGCGTGCCTCACTTCTTCCCCAACACAGAACCCTAGCGCCCAACCGTCGCCCGACGTTGTCGCCCAACCGCCGCGCTCGCCCAACCACCACGCTCGCCCTTAGCTGCTGCTCGCCCGCGCCCAAAGGAGCCCGCCGCGCGGCGCCCAGAGGGAGTAGGAGGAGCGTCTCCCCCGCGCCCGGAGGAGCAGGAGGAGCGCCGCCCGCCGCCCGCGCCCTTGCATCATCGACGACCACCACACCCTTGCCTCGCTGACGACCACCGCTGAATGTACTAGGATGTCGCCTAGAGGGGGGTGAATAGGCGGTGTATAAAAACTTCTACTTGAGAGCTAAACTAGGCGGAATAAAACTACTAAGTGTTTACTAGTTTAGCTCAAAGCCTATCAACTAGGGGTTTGCCTAAGTGCACCAACAACCTATGCTAGCATCATGAGCAACAAGGTGATAACAAGCTAGGTATAGCACATCAAGCATGATAGATATCACAATGTAAAGCGCATAGGTAAAGGAGCTCGGGTTGAGAAGTAACCGGTGCACGAGGAGACGATGATGTATCCCGAACTTCACACCCAAGGGTGCTACGTCTCCGTTGGAGCGGTGTGGAGGCACGAGGCGCTCCAATGAGCCACTAGGGCCACCGTATTCTCCTCGAGTCTTTCCTCCAAGGAGGAAAGCCTCGATCCACTAAGGGACCCCTGAGGGTGGTCACCGAACCCGTACAAGCTTGGGCAAACTCCCAAGTATCAAGCTTGAGCCAACTCCACAACACGGAGGATCTGAAGTACAAGGCCACAAAAGGCTAGAACACGCCACCCGGCAACAAAGCCACCAAAACACCAACGCGCCACAACCGGCTCCAAAACCACAAAGGGTAACACACTCCACAAAGGCAACAACGCCACAAAAGGCTACCACGTCACAAAGACGATAAGGCCACAAAGGCTACAAGGCCACAAGGGCTAGAACACCACAAAGGCAACAAGGCCACGATGGCAACAACACCACTAAGGTCAACACGCCCTCTACGAGACCGAAACCCCGGAAAGAACCCAAACCGATGCACCTAACGCAATGGCTAAGAACACCACTAAGATGCCCAAGTTCTTCTCTCGCAAATTCCAACAAAGCTACAAAAGCTATTGGGGGAATAAGGGAGGAAGAACAAAATAGATGAGGAACACCAAATTACTCCAAGATCTAGATCTAGAAAGATCCCCTCACTAGGAGAGGGATTCAATTGGTGAAGCTCTAGATCTAGATCTCCTCTCTCCTTTCCCCAAAAAAATGCAAGAAATAGTGGGGGGATCAAGAGGAGGAAGAAACACTTCAAGGTCAACAATGGAGGAGAGAGAATGGAGGGGAAGAAGTGTTTGGGTCGGAGGTGGAAGAGGGGTATAAATAGAGGGTCCAAAATATAGCTGTTGGAGGCAGAAAAACGGTCAGATTCGCGCCCGAGCGGTACTACCGCTTGTCAAAGCGGTACTATCGTTCGCGCACGAACTGTGCGGAAAAGAGGCGAAAAAATGGCCGAAAGCGGTACTACCGCTTGAGCGGTACTACCGGGTCGGTACCGGTGCAATACCGGACCGGATCCAGTGTCTCACAGAGACCAAACCGGTACCTGACTAAAACTACCGCCCTTCTCTTTTTTTCTCTAAACTGCGATACGGAAACGGCAATATCTTGAGCTAGGAAACTCCGATTGAGGTGAAACCAATTTTGCCGGAAAGAGGGCGACAAGAGCTACCACTACACAAGGTGAAAACATGGAAAAGAGATAGTGATGATTTTCTCATGGTCATAGAGGTGTAACCTCTCAATATGGTATATCGGGAAAATCATCACCCTCGCACATGAAACATGCGATGCATCCGGAATCCGTTTCCGATGAGCTAGAGCTTGTCATGAGAATGAACACAAGCTCTAACCCATCTCATGGATAAGAACCAAGAACAGCCAAGAAACACGATGCAATGCATGCAAGGTTTGAGCTCTCTCCGATGAAGCGACCTACCATCCTATCGAGCACAAACCTTAACCTTGCGCGTTCCTCCCGAGTCGGCAAACTCCATATTCATCCTCTTCAACCTTGTACATGCGACCGTCTTCCTCCAACATACTCACCACCGTCTTCTTCGATCTTGTACACACGCCACCGTCTTCATCCATCTTCATCTTCAACACGGTCTTCGTCTCTCTTCGACACCGTCTTCGTCATTGTACCACATCTTCTCCAGACCAACACATGGCTATGGACCTAAGATAGATTCTCAATGCAACCGTTAGTCCATAGGGATTGTCATCAATTACCAAAACCACACATGGGGGCTCCATGTTCTTTCAATCTCCCCCATTTTGGTAATTGATGACAATCTCTTTGAGAGGGTTTAAATATGGAATTTAGCGAACAACCCAAGTTGAATATTTAGAACAAACTCCCCCATAATATATGCATGTGTGAATGAACTTGAATTTCATTGCATATACCGGCAATTAAAGCCTAGCGCGAGTATCCTCTAAATATTCAACCATGCAAAGCAACAAATGCAAGGCATGAAAGGCAAATGCTTAAGAACCAACAAAAGCAATTCCCTTAAACCCTCCAAACTTCTCCCCCATTGGCATCGATTTCCAAAATGGACGAAAAGTTTGGAAGGCCAATATAGTTAGAATTCCTCCATAAGGTGTGCTTTTCTCATAATGTGAGTGAAATCAAATGCACGTATTCAATGACGAATACTGGGAGGAAATCCAACTATATTGAGGATCAAAGATTGCAAGAGGATAAGAAGGTGAGAAAGCTTCGACAAATGAAGCAAGCAATTCAATGACCCAACAAACCAAATGAAAGATATTATTATAAGATCAAGAAGGATGCTCTAAGCAATATGTGGAAACTCCCCAAGATTTGTGCACATGATAAACAATTTGCATTGAATAATGGTGTGCACAAATATGGCATCATTGCTTCCACAACATTACTCAAAGCTTGTGCCAAAATCAAGTATGAGTGCTTGAAAATGCAAATAGAAAGAAATGAGCACTCATAACAAATTCTTTGTGGAGTCATGATGACCCACAAGTATAGGGGATCGCAACAGTCTTCGCGGGAAGTAAAACCCAATTTATTGATTCGACACAAGGGGAGACAAATAATACTTGAAAGCCTTAACAGCGGAGTTGTCAATTCAGCTGCACTGGAAACAGACTTGCTCGCAAGAGTTTATCGAGTAGTAACAGTTTTATAGCAGATAGCAGTAGTGAAATAATAGCAGCGAGAGTAACAAAGACAGCAGTAGTGATTATAGTAAACGAGCGGGATTAAAATACTGTAGGCACAGGGATGGATGACGGGCGTTGCATGGATAAGAGAAACTCATGTAACAATCAAAGCAGGGCATTTGCAGATAATAATAAAACGGTATCCAAGTACTAATAAATCCATAGGCATGTGTTCCATATATAGTCGTACGTGCTCGCAATGAGAAACTTGCACAACATCTTTTGTCCTACCAGCCGGTGGCAGCCGGGCCTCTAGGGAATCTACTGGAAATTAAGGCACTCCTTTTAATAGAGCACCGGAGCAAAGCATTAAAACTCCGTGAACACATGTGATCCTCATATCACCGCCTTCCCCTTCGGTTGTCCCAATTTCTGTCACTTTGGGGCCTCGGGTTCCGGACAACAATACGTGTATACAACTTGCAGGTACGATCATAAAGCAATGAATATCATCATGAATCGATAACATGTTCAGATCTCAAATCATGGCACTCGGACCCTAGTGACAAGCATTAAGCATAACAAGTTGCAACAATATCATAAAAGTACCAATTACGGACACTAGGCACTATGCCCTAACAATCTTATGCTATTACATGACCAATCTCATCCAATCCCTACCATCCCCTTCAGCCTACAGCGGGGGAATTACTCACACATGGATGGGGGAAACATGGCTGGTCGATGGAGAGGCGTCGGTGGTGATGATGGCGATGATCTCCTCCCATTCCCCGTCCCGGTGGAGTGCCAGAACGGAGTTTCTGGTTCCGAGACGGAGTTTCGCGACGGTGGCGGCGTACTGTATGGTTTCTGGCGATTTCTTCTAACCCCCCTTGCGTTTTTAGGTCGAAGCCATTAAGTAGTCCGAAGGAGGGCGTCGGGGGCCAGCCGAGGCGGCCACACAACAGGGTGGCGCGCCCCCCTCCTGGGCCGCGCCGGCCTAGTGTGTGGGGCCCTCGGGCCCCCACCTGGCTTGCCCTTCGGCTCCGTCAATATTCCGGGAAAATAGGACCTTTCGCATAAATTTCGAGGATTTTCCTGAAAGTTGGATTTCTGCACAAAAACGAGACACCGAGCAATTCCGCTGAAAACAGGCGTTAGTCCGTGTTAGTCGTATCCAAAATACACAAATTAGAGGCAAAACAATAGCAAAAGTGTTCGGGAAAGTAGATACGTTTTGGACGTATCAACTCCCCCAAGCTTAGCTTATTGCTTGTCCTCAAGCAATTCGATTGACAACCGAGTGCGATAAAAGAACTTTCACGAACACATTTGTTCATATGATGTAAATATTCTCATGATATGGCAAGTACTTAAGCAGTTCATAATAAGATACATGCAAATAAAATCATCTAATAGCTATGTCAATCATGGAAAAGGTACCAACAAATTAATAATGAGCATCATGAATCATGTCTATCAGCAGGATTGCAATGTTCATAGAATGATATGATAAGGTGGTATCTCGCTTGCCCATAATTGTACAGCAAAACATAAATACTCGGGCACCTCTGAGGTTCATGGGAAGACTGGAAATAGAGGTTATCAAAGATAAAAGCATCAAAGTTATACCACAGTTAATCACATTTTGGGACAAGCATATTATACTAAGAATGACAGTTGTGCTCTCAAGAAAGTGCTCAAAGAAAGGATGGAGACTCAATGTAAAAGTAAAAGATTGACCCTTCGCAGAGGGAAGCAAGGATTAACATGTGCTAGAGCTTTTCATTTGTAAAACAGGAGTAAAATTATTTTGAGAGGTGTTTGTTGTTGTCAACGAATGATAATGGGTACTCTAACTACCTCGTCAACCAGAATTTCAAGAGCGGCTCCCATGAAGGACGTTATCTCTACCAGCAAGGTAAATCATCCCTCTTCTCTTTTGTTTACACACGTATTTTAGTTTCATTATGGATAACACTCCCCCCAACCTTTGCTTACACAAGCCATGGCTAACCGAATCCTCGGGTGCCTTCCATGAATCACATACCATGGAGGAGTGTCTATTTGCAATTTAAGTTGCTTACTGATAAATCAGGGCAAAACATGTGAAGAGATTTATTAGTGAAAGTTGATTAATTGGGGCTGGGAACCCCGTTGCCGACTCTTTTTGCAAAATTATTGGATAAGCGGATGTGCCACTAGTCCATTATGAAAGTCTGTCAAGAGTAAATGACAAGATTGAAAGATAAACACCACATACTTCCTCATGAGCTATGAAACATTAACACAAATTGAGAAGCATTTTGAAGGTTTAAAGGTAGCACATGAGAATTTACTTGGAATGGTTTGAAATGCCATGCATAGGTATTTATGGTGGACACTCTGGAATAACTTGGTTTTCATGTGTTTGGAAGCACGAGCAGCGTTCCCGCTCAGTACAAGTGAAGGCTAGCAATAGGCTGGGAAGCGACAATCAAGAGAGCAGTAACTGTCATAATCATGCTTGCGACAAAATAAATTAACGGAGGCATAAAAGTGATACAAGAACTCTGAGGTAAAGTAAATCATCGAGGCTTAATTGAAATTTTGTTCAGTCATATGCATGCGTGAGCATGTGCCAAGTTGATTCAAGAGAATTATTCAGAGTAGGATACAACAATGTCATACCTATCTATGAATAAAGCAATGCAAGCAAATATTTATGACATGCTACTCATAAACTACTAGACTTCCTTAAATGACATATAACTCACATGAACCAACTAAGCATGCTCACATGGATGAGTATATGTACAAAAGTGAAAACAAATAGAGTTCATACTAGCCTCTCACCACAATCAGATCGTCCAATATCGTCATTATCGCCTTTTCACTTGTGTAGCTTGAATAATATGGAATGAAAACCATGCTCCAGCCACCGAAGACCATTGAACTCATAATGAACTTTACAAAACCAAAGAAGAACATCAATTTTTTTTGGTGTTTTCGAATTTGGAAGCAAGAACAAAAGGAAACAAGCAAACAAAGCAAAATCTTTTTGGATTTTCTTATAGCAAACCAACGATAGCAAATAAAGCAAAATAAAAGCAAGAAACCAAAGTAAACAAATGGTGAAGAGAAACAACAGAAATATTTTTGGTCCTTTTGTGTTTTAGGAAAGAAACAAAGAAAGAACAAGAAAATGAAAACTAAAAGAGACACATAAACGCAAAGCAGCAGAAATTCGTCAAACTTGACAGCAGTACAGTAATCGATTTTTAATAAATTCTTCCGCTGCTCAGCTCGAAAAGTGTTCAATTAATGAAAGTTAGATAATAACCTGGGGAACATGCACAAAAATTGGCTTCGCAAAATAACGTTCTGGCTATTTTTGGGAATTTTTTTTTGTAACAGTCCAGAATCTGTTTTCAATCAGCACTTCTCCAAATATCATCTTCCGCTCATTAGAAAACCACTCAAAGAAACTAAACAAGTATATACAAGTATCCAGCAACCATAATATGCAAAGAATGAGTGATGCCGGTATACCTCCCCCCAAGCTTAGGCTTTTGGCCTAAGTGGAGATCAACCCCAGCGAGGGTCCGGGTTCCACGCCGGTGGATCATAGATGGCGTAGTCATAATAAGGTCCCGATGCAGAAGAAAAGCGTGGAGGCTCCTCATGCCCAACTTGTTGATGCGAAGAACTTGCTGCATCGGATGACGAGTCGAGGTGTTCCTCTACCTCCTTCGTGTTGTCTCTTGCATGATGGCCTCCTCCCTCTATGTATGCATTCAGTGCACCTTCTGTGACTGACCAATCCTCCCTGGAATCAAGGTTAAATAGAACAGGTGCAGGTAATCCTACTAATTTTTCAGTTTTCTTAGTTGTTCTCCAAGTTTTCTTGTAAAATGTTATTCTGTAAGACAGGTTGCTCAAATTAGACGAATCAGAAACAAATTCATGCTTAATCATGGAGACTATGTCAAGTTTCTCTATGGGGAGCTGAATATCAAGATGGTGAGGTTCTACACCATGCATAGCTAATAAGCGAGAGGCGATGAGATCTCCACAAATTCCTCCCTTCTCACGGTTAGTAGCAAGTCTATAGGCTATCAAAGCACCAAAGTTGTAAGTCCTATCACCTTGTAATGCAGCAGCTAGAAAGGCTAAATCCTGGATAGATAACTTACTTGCATTCTTTCTAGCAAGAACGCACTTGGTGATGAAATGAGCAAAGTAACGAATAGCTGGGAGTTGAATACTACTGATTTTACCACCATCCTCTGAGTAGCTTCTTCCACGACAAATCATCTTGAAGAGGTTCAAGAGCTCTTGCGGCGATCACCTTATCTTCTCGCATGATCCCCATTGCGGCACTCTGATTGCTGCACAAAAATCATCGAATGGCAAGTTGACAGTTTTATTATAAATTTTGTACCAAACCATGGGGTTAGATCGCGACCAATTGAATTCAAAATCCTGCACTACAAACATAGTCAATTTTGCATATTGGCATGGTTCACCAACAACAAAATCATCCAACCCTGCACGAGAGATTAGACTTTCAACATCTTGCAAGATTCCTGCACTTCTCATAAAATCCACGCACGGGTAGTAAGCGGGGTATACTCCTTCTTCGTGGTGAACTCTCATAACCTGTTGCACCTCCAATTCTTGTTGGTTCAGTTGGTGCCTACTCCACTCCATTTTCTGAAATTTTTCAACAAACATTATAAAATTTGATTTGGTGACATATAATTGAGGGAAACTACCATAGGAACTTGTTAGAGTACTAATCATGCATCAAAACTAGTTTCTACCACTTAGAACAAGCATGCAAGCTCACTAAACATGTTACCTACAACAGCAAAATATTCAAGATATACTCCACCAAACAAAATTCTACTTGGATAATCGAAGGAGTCACATACCGGAGAGCAAATGTGCCAAAATTCAGACAGAAATCTGGGCTGAGCAAAGAGATCGAGAAAACTTGAGCTCTTGAGCAGAAACGCGAGTGAGAGGAACCTGGTGCGAGTTTTTTCGGGAGAGAGAAGAGAATGGGAGAAAGAGATGAAGTAGTGGGGCAAGGAGGGGCCCACACAACAGGGTGGCGCGCCCCCCTTGCTGGCCACGCCGGCCTGTGGGGTGCCACCCTGGGGTGCCCCACTGGTCATGCCCAGGTGTTCCCAGGTGCCTCGTCGAAAAATAGGACCTGGGAAAAATTTTGTGAATTTTTGAAAACTTTGAAAAATGCACATTTCTGGGTGTCAAAATTATTATTACTGGGTAGGAATTTTTTTGAAATCACTAATTAACTAAAGAGCTTTGCAAAACAAAAGTGCTACATCAAGTAGAACAAGTGGAGGAAGAAAGAGATGTTGTTTAGCTCCTCTATGCATATAAAATGAATTTGTTAACAAGGTTGATCAAGTCTTGCCACCAAATAAATTTTACATAGCATAAGAAGAAATAAACCTCAAATCAATCATGTTACCTTGTATTGTATTGATATGGATCCAATCACAAGAGTTTGATATTCTTCTTTAGGCTCATATATTGGACAATCAATAGTTCCCACTTTGATGGTTCTCACATTAGAAATTGTATTAACTCCACATGCTTTCTCAATCCTCTTGGGAAAATAAACGGTATGCTCCTTGTCATCGACATTGAAAGTAACTTTTCCTTTATTGCAATCAATAACAGCCCCTGCGGTGTTAAGAAAAGGTCTCCCAAGAATAATAGACATATTATCATCTTCGGGCATTTCCATCACAACAAAATCGGTTAATATCAAGCGAGTTATTAGTAACTTGAACAGGAACATCCTCACATATACCAACAGGAATAGCAGTACATTTATCAGCCATTTGCAAAGATATATCAGTCGGTATCAACTTATCTAAATAAAGTCTCTTATAAAGAGAGAAAGGCATAACACTAACACCCGCTCCCAAATCACATAGAGCAGTTCTAACATAATTATTCTTAATAGAACAAGGAATAGTCGGAATACCGGGTCGCCAAGCTTCTTTGGAACCTTACCATTGAAAGAGTAATTAGCAAGCATAGTGGAAATCTCCTCATTAGGAATTTTCCTTTTGTTAGACACAATATCTTTCATATACTTTGAATAAGGAGGCAATTTAATAGCATCAATCAAAGGTATTTGCAGGAATAAAGGTTTCATCCAATCACGAAATTTGTTATAGTGTTCTTCTTCCTTTGATTTTAGTTTCTTAGCAGGAAAAGGCATTTGCTTTTGAACCCAAGGTTCTCTTTCACTACCATGTTTCTTAGCAATAAAATCGTCTTTAGTATACTTTTTATTTTTAGCATGCTTTTCGAGGTTCTTCTTCAACCTCTTCTTTATCGAAGCATCATTCTTATCATTATCTTTATCATGTTCATTACCACTTTCAGTTTCAGCATCAGAAATAGGAATACTATTAAGATCATTAACAGGCTCAGAGGATTCTACAACAGTTTTATGTTTCTTTTTTCTTTTTCTTAGATGGAGCACTAGTTTTCAGTTCGTTGAGAATCTTGTTCAACTCTTTTGGGATGCCCTTCAGGATATAGAGGATCCTGGGTAGAAACACCGCCTCTAGTCGTTACTTCATAAGCATGTTTTTCTTTAGAATTATCTTTTAACAAGTCATTTTGCACTTTAGTGAGTTGATCAATTTGAGTTTGAACCATTTGAAAATGTTTAACAAGCATCTTAACATCATTGGAGGTTCTCTCCACAATACCATGCAATTCACCAATAGCTCGAGAATTTTCCATTAAATGATTCTCTACTCTCATATTGAAATTACTTTGCTTAACAATATAATTATCAAACTCATCTAAGCATTGAGCAGGAGGTTTTGAATATGGAATATCTTCTCTAGTAAAGTGTTCAAGAGAGTGTACCTCAATCATGGATGAAGGGGGAGTGATCTTACATGAATCTTCTATGGGAGGTAAATTCTTCACATCTTCGGATTTAATACCCTTCTCTTTAAGAGATTTCTTGGCTTCCCTCATATCTTCATCATTTAATTTAATCATACCACTCTTCTTCAATATCGGTGTCGGGGTTGGTTCAGGTGTAGACCAATCATCATGATTCCGGCCTATTCTAGCCAATAATTCTTCAGCGTCGTCTGGAGTTCTTTTCCTGAAAACACAACCAGCACAACTATCCAGGTATGCCCTAGACTCAATGGTTAGTCCACTATAAAATATATCAAGTAAATCATGATTTTCCAAATCATGGTCAGGCCGAGCTCTAATAAGAGAGCAAAATCTAGCCCAAGCCTCAGGCAATTTCTCTCCATCTTCCTGATCAAAATTATAAATTCTCTACAAAGCAATATGTTGAGCACTAGCCGGAAAGTATTTACGGAAGAAAACATCAAGAAATTCTTTTGGACTATTAATAGAATCAGGTGGCAAACTATTATACCAAGTTTTAGCATCATCCTTTAATGAGAAAGGGAAAATTTTAGCAACGAAATAAGTACGCTTCTTAACATCATCAGAAAACAAGCTACTAAGAGTAGATAGCTCAATCATGTGTTCTACAGCACTTTCTTTTTCAGTACCACAAAAAGGTGTTTTCTCCACAATAGATATATGAGACAAATCAAGAGAAAAATCATAATCTTTATCCTTAATGTTTATAGGAGATGTGGCAAATTTAGGATCAGGAGACAGTTTATATCTAACAGGTATGTTGTGCAAGCAACTTTTTAATTTTTCTTGCATCAGTAGTAGCATTGCATTTATCAATAAAATCATCATCAAGTTCTACATAATCTTCATCAAGATCATCACTAGAGTATTCAACGAGACTCAGGTGAATTAACAGGTGTAGCAGCATTTTCATTAGGAGTTTCAGTACTTTCAATTTGTCTAGACCTAGCAATCGTAGCATCTAGAAAAGATCCCAATGAACCACTATCATCAAGCACAACAGAAGCATCATCAATATTATAAGAATTTTCAGATCTAGAAGAAGTACCAGCATGTGAAGCATGTGGTGGTGAAACAAGTTTATCAATCACAGATGGTGAATCAAGAGCAGCAGAGGTACTCAGAGTTGTACCTTTTCTTGTAGTGGATGGTAATATAGCGACTTTAGGATCGCGAGGTTTACCCATGATGGAGAATTTGCAGCGAACAATATCAATCCAAGTGAACTTCCAAATAAAGCTATGCTCCCCGGCAACGGCGCCAGAAAATAGTCTTGATGACCCACAAGTATAGGGGATCGCAACGGTCTTCGCGGGAAGTAAAACCCAATTTATTGATTCGACACAAGGGGAGACAAAGAATACTTGAAAGCCTTAACAGCGGAGTTGTCAATTCAGCTGCACTGGAAACAGACTTGCTCGCAAGAGTTTATCGATAGTAACAGTTTTATAGCAATAGCAGTAGTGAAATAACAGCAGCAGAGTAACAAAGACAGCAGTAGTGATTATAGTAAACAGCAGGATTAAAATACTGTAGGCACGGGGATGGATGACGGGCGTTGCATGGATGAGAGAAACTCATGTAACAATCAAAGCAGGGCATTTGCAGATAATAATAAAACGGTATCCAAGTACTAATCAATCAATAGGCATGTGTTCCATATATAGTCGTACGTGCTCGCAATGAGAAACTTGCACAACATCTTTTGTCCTACCAGCCAGGTGGCAGCCGGGCCTCTAGGGAATCTACTTGGAAATTAAGGCACTCCTTTTAATAGAGCACCGGAGCAAAGCATTAACACTCCTTGAACACATGTGATCCTCATATCACCACCTTCCCCTTCGGTTGTCCCAATTTCGTCACTTTGGGGCCTCGGGTTCCGGACAATAATACGTGTATACAACTTGCGGGTAAGATCATAAAGCAATGAATATCATCATGAATCGATAACATGTTCAGATCTGAAATCATGGCACTCGGGCCCTAGTGACAAGCATTAAGCATAACAAGTTGCAACAATATCATAAAAGTACCAATTACGGACACTAGGCACTATGCCCTAACAATCTTATGCTATTACATGACCAATCTCATCCAATCCCTACCATCCCCTTCAGCCTACGAGCAGGGGAATTACTCACACATGGATGGGGGAAACATGGCTGGTCGATGGAGAGGCGTCGGTGGTGATGATGGCGATGATCTCCTCCAATTCCCCGTCTCGGCGGAGTGCCAGAACGGAGTTTCTGGTCTCGAGACGGAGTTTCGCGATGGTGGCGGCGTACTGGATGGTTTCTGGCGATTTCTTCTAACCCCCCTTACGTTTTTAGGTCGAAGGCATTAAGTAGTCCGAAGGAGCGCGTCGGGGGCCAGCCGAGGTGGCCACACAACAGGGCGGCGCGCCCCCCTCCTGGGCCGCGCCGGCCTAGTGTGTGGGGCCCTCGGGCCCCCACCTGGCTTGCCCTTCTGGCTCCGTCAATATTCTGGGAAAGTAGGACCTTTCGCATAAATTTCGAGGATTTTCCTGAAAGTTGGATTTCTGCACAAAAACGAGACACCAGAGCAATTCTGCTGAAAACAGCGTTAGTCCGTGTTAGTCGTATCCAAAATACACAAATTAGATGCAAAACAATAGCAAAAGTGTTCGGGAAAGTAGATACGTTTTGGACGTATCAAGTCACCAAGAGACAAACAAAAAAAAGAAATAATGGACTCCAACAAAGAGGGATATCAGAAGATATGTACCATCTCTCATGTATATAAGTTTCTCTAAGTGGACAACATCACGAAGATATTTATCCACAAAGAAACATGCACACACAAGATAGGTACACGAGAAGTAGAGCAAGATATCCAAGGTGAAGTGATACAATATACCAATGAGATATTTGCTTTATAGCATGGCCAAAGGCTCATATTTATCTCATTGTACATTGAACAACTTCAACCATAAACACCTCAAAGACATCACAAGAATCACCAAGAGAAGGAGATAGTTGATATGCTTCGAGAGAGGCAAACAAGTATCACAAAATAAAGATAAACCCATAGTTGGATACGAGATAAGCATGCATCAGGGGATTGATACTTGTTACCCGGATGCAATGGTGTGATGTAGTAGATATGAGTTTGTTATAACATCATAGCTCGCCTCCTATAGCCACTTGTTCTCCACTTCTTCTTCACGAGTGAGACGAGCATCCAAAGCATCACCAATGTACCTAAGACAAAACTCAAGTACAAAGTGGTCCCCAAACTAATTGGGTCTGAGTAGTTAGTACAACTACAACACATAGGACAAACTCCACATAAATATGTGCATATGGATATGAATTTGAATTTCATGCACATCTTAGCCGATTTAGGATTATGGTGGAGTTTTCCCTATGCATTGGATCAATGAAAGCAAGCATGCCATAAGATATACATGAGGTAAATATGCATGCAAGACTTTCAAGAACCAAATGGAGATATGACTTGGACAAAATGCAAAAAGAACACGATGGCACACAAAGATGTGACATGTCAAAAGGTTGTCCAACCCATATCCAAGAATCAAATCAACACAAGATTGATCCCAAAGTTCAACAAATGAACTAACACAATGAGCAAGATGATGTCCAAAACAAGCATGCTCAAGGACTTATCTCATTTTAGGAAAGTAAAACCAAATGTCAAGAATGAGATAACCAACTCCCAAAGAAAGCAAGGTTCCAAATAAACCAAACCTTCAACACTTTTGATGATGGCACAAAAGTACCAAAAAGAAAAGGTTTGTCTTCCAAAATAAATTTTTTGAAACAAGAGACTGTTCGAACAAACATAGTAGAGCTCCCCCAAGATTACTGCACTATTTAGGATTTTGCATTTGAATACAAAATGCACAAATGCGGGATCATCGCTCTACCATCGTTTATCAAAACACTAACAAGGTTCAAGTGAAAAGAGGAGATACACAAGAAGCAAGGAAGACACATGGGAGTCTAACCCACAAGAACAAATTCTTGGCAAGAAATGAAGCAATTGAGCACATGAACCAAGTGTGAGGATGATCCGGAACAATACCACACAATTTATTACCAATTGTCCAAGGACAAGAGGCATTTAGGAAATATTTTCATATGGTAGTTTGTGAGCATGTCCAAGATCATCTTCACAACAAAGAAAGCATATGGTAAAGGATAAGAATTGACCATAATGAAAAAGGAGATTCTTGAGAGCTTCAATTAGTTACACCAACATGCAAAGCAATGAAACATGAAGCACATGATTTTCCAAAGAGTATATAGAGCTAGCAACACAATGTGGAAAACCATGCCAAGAAAAACTCTCACAAACAAAATCCAGGAGAATAGCAATATGAGAATTTTAGGAATAATGGAATTTGTTTGAGCACACATGTCACATAGGAACAAGATAATCTATAATATCAACTCTATGTGACACAACCTCAAATGTTCACATTTTCTAGGCTTGTAAAATGCACAAAGCATAATACTCCCCCATAATGTGATAGAGACATTTTTCATGCAAGAGGCAAATAAGAACCACGTAAGGTAATTAATGGACATTATAGAATTTTAATTCATCATGTCGCACATTTTGAGATTGTGAAATGCACAAAGCATATCACTCCCCCAAAATGGGATAGTCCATTAATTTCTCACACGAGCCAACAAGTAAGATATCAACAAGATGCAATGGGCTCAAGATAAGAACAATTGTACATGATGTGCCACCCAACATATATAAGCATGCAAGCAAGATAAGCAAGTAGGAGGCACAACATACACAACCACATGCAAGGTACAAAAGCAACACATGTAAAAGGGGAGCGAGTAACTTTCAATGTAAAGGAGTTGAGGACTCGTTACCGCAAGGAGGAGCATGGGTAAAGGATGAATGGAATAATACTTGACTTGAGAAAATAAGAATGGTGAAGATCCCCTAAGTCTTCATGAACTAGTCAAGTCTTCATGCCCTCCACATGTACCTATTGATCAAATTTTGGCTTGTTGGTCCCCAACCAAGTTGGGTCCTAAGAAGTTAGTCACAATAGGTTTGGCAACCCAAATGGTTCTTTTTGAGAAACCACATTGAGTGCCCATATATTTGGCAAACACATTTCCAACCTTATCCTTGCAAAGAGAATAAGCACCATCGATCAAGATAGGGTTGGATGAGTTACCACTAGTGCAAAAGGAGGAGATGTGGCCCTTCTCACGGCATATGTAGCATGTTCTTCTCTTCTCCTTCTTCTCACTTGATTTCTCCACAACGGGATCCTTGGCTTGATCCTTCTTGGGTAGCGTCCTTTCTTCAAGTTGAGGTAGACCTTGAGATTGGCCTTGAGGTAGACCATGAGCTCCATCTTGAGGCCGCTTCCCTTGTTTCTTCTCGCCAAGTGGCTTCTTCTTCAAGGGGCACGATCTAACATGATGCCCTTGAATCTTGCACTTGAAGCACACAATCTTCAAGAGAAGGCTCACCATCAACAATGCAATGTTCATCACCACTCACAAAACCATTACCTTGTGTCTTACCACACATTGGTGAAGTGGAAGGAGTGCGATCATCCTCAATGGTCTTGGACCTACCGTATGTATCTCGAAGTTTTGTCCAAAACTCATGAGCACTCTGGAAAGGAACGATGGAGGAAATCACTACATGACTCACAACATGGCAAAGCACTTTAGTAGCTTGAGCATATAGATAAGAGCTTTTCTTCTCCTCAAAAGTTGGATTTTGTGGATCCTTAGGAGGAGAAAACCCCATATCAAGAATTTGCTCCACATGTGGGTGCATGCCCCTAAAATAATCAAGCATGTAGATTTTCCAAGCATCATAATTAGTGCCATCAAATGTAAAAGAGGAAATGTGCACTAATCCTCTAGCCGACGTCATTACTCTCTAGGCGGTGAAGCCCAACAAGATAAGAGAGCCCTAGCTCTGATACCAATTGAATGTACTAGGACGTCGCCTAGAGGGGGGGTGAATAGGCGGTGTATAAAAACTTCTACTTGAGAGCTAAACTAGGCGGAATAAAACTACTAAGTGTTTACTAGTTTAGCTCAAAGCCTATCAACTAGGGGTTTGCCTAAGTGCACCAAAAACCTATGCTAGCATGATGAGCAACAAGGTGATAACAAGCTAGGTATAGCACATCAAGCATGATAGATATCACAATGTAAAGCGCATAGGTAAAGGAGCTCGGTTTGAGAAGTAACCGGTGCACGAGGAGACGACGATGTATCCCGAAGTTCACACCCAAGGGTGCTACGTCTCCGTTGGAGCGGTGTGGAGGCACGAGGCGCTCCAATGAGCCACTAGGGACACCGTATTCTCCTCGAGCCTTTCCTCCAAGGAGGAAAGCCTCGATCCACTAAGGGACCCTTGAGGGTGGTCACCGAACCCGTACAAGCTTGGGCAAACTCCCAAGTATCAAGCTTGAGGCAACTCCACAACACGGAGGCTCTAAACTACAAGGCCACAAGAGGCGACAACAAGCCACATCGGCAACAAAGCCACCAAGACACCAATGCGCCACAACCGGCTCCAAAACCACAAAGGCTAACACACTCCACAAAGGCAACAACGCCACAAAAGGCTACCACGCAACAAAGACGACAAGGCCACAAAGGCTACAAGGCCACAAGGGCTAGAACACCACAAAGGCAACAAGGCCACGATGGCAACAACACCACTAAGGTCAACACACCCTCTACGAGACCGAAACCCCGGAGAGAACCCAAACCGATGCACCTAATGCAATGGCTAAGAACGCCACTAAGATGCCTAAGTTCTTATCTTCCAAATTCCAACAAAGCTACAAAAGCTATTGGGGGAATAAGGGAGGAAGAACAAAATAGAGCAGGAACACCAAATTACTCCAAGATCTAGATCTAGCAAGATCCCCTCACTTGGAGAGGGATTCAATTGGTGAAGCTCTAGATCTAGATCTTCTCTCTACTTTCCACCAAAAATATGCAAGAAATAGTGGGGGGATCAAGAGGAGGAAGAAACACTTCAAGGTCAACAATGGAGGAGAGAGAATGGAGGGGAAGAAGTGTTTGGGTCGGAGGTGGAAGAGGGGTATAAATAGAGGGCCCAAAATATAGCTGTTGGAGGCAGAAAAACTGTGAGATTCGCTCCCGAGCGGTACTACCGCTTGTCAAAGCGGTACTACCGTTCGCGCGCGAACTGTGCGGAAAACAGGCGAAAAAACGGCCCAAAGCGGTACTACCGCTTGTGAAAGCGGTACTACCGCTTGAGCGGTACTACCGGGTCGGTACCGGTCCAATACTGGACCGGATCCAGTGTCTCACAGAGACCAAACCGGGCCTGACTGGTACTACTGCCCTTCTCTTTTTTTCTCTAAACTGCGATACGGAAACGGCAATATCTCGAGCTAGGAAACTCCGATTGAGGTAAAACCAATTTTGCCGGAAAGAGGGCGACAAGAGCTACCACTACACAATGTGAAAACATGGAAAAGAGATAGTGATGATTTTCTCATGGTCATAGAGTTGTAATCTCTCAATATGGTATATCGGGAAAATCATCACCCTCGCACATGCAACATGCAATGCATCCGGAATCCGTTTCCGATGAGCTAGAGCTTGTCATGAGAATGAAAACAAGCTCTAACCCATCTCATGGATAAGAACCAAGAACAACCAAGAAACACGATGCAATCCATGCAAGGTTTGAGCTCTCTCCGATGATGCGACCTACTATCCTATCGAGCACAAACCTTAACCTTGCGCGTTCCTCTCGAGTCGGCAAACTCCGTCTTCATCCTCTTCAACCTTGTACATGCCACCGTCTTCCTCCAACATACACGCCACCGTCTTCTTCGATCTTGTACGCACGCCACTGTCTTCATCCATCTTCATCTTCAACACGGTCTTCGTCATTGTACTCCATCTTCTCCATCTTGCAACCTTGAGACCAACACATGGCTATGGACCTAAGATAGATTCTCAATGCAACCGTTAGTCCATAGGGATTGTCATCAATTACCAAAACCACACATGGGGGCTCCATGTTCTTTAAACCGCGCCCTCGCCTTGCCCGACGCTCGCTCCTGCTGAGCTTCTCCCTCTCCCCTCTCTCACCCTCCCCTCTCTCCCCTCCCCTCACCCCTCCACAGAACCTTCTCAAGTTAAGTCTGCGCATGGGAGGAAGAATTGATGCATAATTAGGTACTACTTGAGGTCCATGATATGATGGATCTGTAGTCTCTGATTGTGTTTGTGATGTATGTATGTCTAGTTAACTTGTCCAACGAACTGTAGCTAGTTAGGTTAGTGTATGTCTGCTTGTTATGCATGCACATGTGTAGTAGCAAATTGTGTTCCCCTGACTTTTGTTCCTGTTCGCTGTGATGTAGTAATTTATTGCTAATTTTTGCTCATCATTTAGGCTGGTCATTTGTGATCTTAATATTCGACATTTAGGGTCTAAGTTGGATAGGATAACAATGGAAATGCGAATGCAAATGATCAGCATTTCGTTCAGCTTCAGGTGGACCAGTTTGCGCAGTTGTGGAGAAACCACATTAGCATCAGACTCACCTTCTTTTGCATCTTCGTCACAGCATCAGACTCGGCTTATTTTGCATCTCCCCTCATGCGTTCTACTGGGGACGCTCCAGTCGCCAATATCCACTGCATCTGCATCTGCATCTGCATCTTATTAGGAAGAAACGGTAGGGCGAGAACTGGGGTGGGTGCTAGTAAGCCGGAGCCTGGACTCTGGATTGCCTACATGACATAGGATGCTTGTGAATGTGCTATGTTGGTAGTTACAGCTATTCTACGGTATTACATTGCAGTTTATGATAGGTAAATATGTGAAACCCTGTCTTAAATCTTGATTGCTGTAATATGCGTATGGATTACTATGTACTACTGCGACGCGGTTCATGGAACATGGAAGTACAAACCTGTTCCAATCAGTAATGTAGGCTAATCACTATGTGATGTTGCGATGATATAAACCAATGCTTAGGTATAATAATGATAATGCTTCTCCTGATCTAGTGCTAGACTGCTTTACTTTTTTCAGTTAGTCTCTGGGTTAAAGAAGAAACATTCAAGGATACTGGAATAGTTTGTGTAAGAAGAAAGTTAAATGATAGCCAGTGGCTGGAATAATATGGAATGCAAGAGGGACGAGTGATATTGATAGAAGTAGGTTTCTTCGTGATACAAACTCGGATGAACTTTTGTTACTGTTCGCTGTGATGTGGAAATGGACTTGGTTACCATTCGTGCCGATGATATCCTAGAATCGCACTGGAGTGGTCTCTTTGTACTGTAAGCATGTGCTGGTTGTTGCTGGCTGTTGCTAATTATTGCTAGCTGTTGCTGGCTCTTTGTACTAATTATTGCTGGTTGTTGCTGGCATTTTGTATGTAACTTGGTGCTGTGTATGGACCTGGTGGTAAGCATGGTAGTATGGACATGGTGGTATGCATGGTGCTGTGAATTGTTGTTGGTGGTATTTTATTATGTGAATTGTTGCAGAGATTTCAAATGAGCTGCCCATTTCTCCGGAAACGTTGATTCACTTCCGTTTCGGTTGAGAAATGGGGCTCCTATGTTCAAAAATTAGCAAAGGTCATGCCGAATTTTCCGGCCGACAATTGTACTAATAGATTTCATCCTCTTCTTTATAGAAAGTGCAAACATGTCAGCCAACGACAACGTGGCCGACACTTCTAACGCCGCCATGATCCTCGAAGAGGAAGGCAGAGCGGCGAACGCCACGTTCTGGGAAGTCCCCTCTCGTCGACAAGAGGAGGAGGTGGACTTGGCGGCGGAGGAAGTCGGAGCTGACCGACGGATGAGTGAAGCCGGGGAGGAGGAGTATGAACCCACCACCACGGACGGCGGCGACCACAAAGGGGGTGACTCCACCGAGTTTGCCAACTGCACGGAGGATGACGGCAGCGGCAACCCGGCTGCTAATAAGAAGAAGAAGCCGTAGCCAACAGTGCTCTCCAACACCACCACCGAGGTCTCGGAAAGTGGGTTTCCCTTGGAGCCTGCGGATGTTGCCACTGGGTACGGCATGCAACTCGGGTGCATTGTCCGGGAAAGCATGTCGATCAACACGAAGAAACTCCGAGGTGAAGGAAATGAGAATTTGGTCTATCTCGCCTTCGGAAGCTTCACCGACGGTACACGTTCCCGGCGCCATACAATACCTTGTCAACATCCAACAAGGTGAATAGATTGGCCATCACGAAGATGAGCAATGCCCTGAGCAGCTGGAAAAGCCGGGTGAAGAACAAGATCGACAAAGGTGAAAGCTGGGAAAGTACTAAGAAGGGTGAGCCGACGCCAAAGCATGGACAGAGTGGGGTAAGAAAATGCATGAGCTCAACTTAGGTAAACACCGCCTTGGAAGCGGCGGTTATAGAGGAAAGATCCCGTTTGGGAAAAGGAGGACGAAGAGCTTGCACGTATTGGGAAAACGAACCCATGGTTGAAAATGACCAACTTGCGGGTGAGGTACTTTGTCCAGGCCCGCTACTATCTGGACAGGACGACCATGGAATTCTTTACCGAGGATAAGGAAGTGAAGAAGCTGGAGGAAAAGATGGTAAGGAATTTACCCGCGCGGTCCATTGCGTTCATATTACATATATGAGGTGAAGGCAATGCCCTAAATGTATTCACCTTTCCTTGTCTGCAGAACGAGCAGTTGGCGGCGGCCGATCGCCCCGAGGAATCGTCGTCCCAGGGCTCGACGGAGCCGTGGGACACGGCTTTCAATAGGGCATTGAACGCCTACAAGAAGAGGCCATTGTCCGAGCCGCCGACTTCGGCTGGCCGTGTCTGCGGCTTTGGTACAAGCGTGAAGTTTCGCGAGTACTACAAAGAGGACGCCAAGAAGAGAAGGGAGAGGAGGAGCGCGATGTTATCACAGGATAAAGCCAAGGTGGAAAAGCTGAGGCAGAAGGTCTCCATGCTGGAGGCAAAACAGGCAACGTCGATGGATAAAGAAGAGGTGGGCAAGCTGTTCGATCAGAAGCTCCGCGATTTCCTACCCCCTCATAGGGGATAGCTGCGTGGAATGCGGCCGGTCAGGTGGGGCCGATACAAGTGCCTAGCGCCGGGGGAAGCAATTCGAGCTTCAACGTGTCGCCATCACCGGATCTGGTTACCCTGCCGCCCACCATCGCCGCGGCGCAGCCGATGGAGTTGGATGAACCTGTGCCCTCTCCTGCCAAGCCTACCAAGGCGCAGCCGGCGATGGTGGTGCGTCATCATGCACCCGAGCCGGAGAAGATTGATCGGTCGGCCGCCGCCGCACCTGTATCGACATTAGCGCAGCTCAACGCCATCACCAAGGTAGTTAACTAATTATTTATTCCATGCCATCTCCTTCGTGCATTTTGATATCCGAAGATATAATTAATGATGCCCAACATTACTCAGGACACTCCTTGCGTGCTCCTTCATTGCGCGCCCGGTGGCGAGTTGAAGGATGTTGCCACGGGCATGATCATACAACTGAAGAGCACCATGTTAGACACCGTGGCTATGGACGCTAACGTGATGAAGGTCACTTCGGGTCGGGTGTTGCTGGGGTGCGAAGACATGGACCCCCCAATACAATTTGAGGGAGCCGACGAGCGCCTGACCCTTGAAAACTGCCATGGCTATACCATGGTATGGCCAAAGACCAAGATCCGTCTTGGGGGTCGCTCCACCGGTGCCACCTCAATCGTCCGGTCGTCTCGGAGGGCAGCTCCTCCCGTCGTTGCTGCCACAACAAGATGCCACAAGAAACTGTTGGGAGCGTCTACACTTCAACCGCCACCTGCGGTGCCTAAAGGCAAGGCCGCTGCACCGCTATCACCCATCCCACCACCCCAGGATGATGACATCGATGATGATGGACCGGTCTACGTCGATGCCTACCTCAACACCGGCGCCGACATAGACGATTTGTACATGCCGGGCGCGGATGAAGAACCATTCCGCGCTCGCGACGAACAAGCTGGCCTGCCCAAGGCAACCAAACAGCGCATGGTGTTCCGCAGCTTCTCTCAAGAGACGCCTCCGACCTCCGATACACAAGAGCCATCCGCCGCAAACATCTTCAGCCCTAATACGCTAATCAAGAATGTCAACGAGCAGTTTGAAGCGTCAGGGGCCGATGCTCCGAAGAAGCCCCGGAAAAGACCAACTAAGAACAACAAGGAGAAGGCTGCAAGCCAGCCACCACCGACGATCCGTCATCAGTACTCCATTGTACCTCCCCACGAGGATGGCTTTACCAGAATCCATGAAGCTGGCAAAGCAATAATGGGTTCGGAGTTGCGCAACCTCGCTTCCGGAGCTATGCTGCGTCTGCAGGATAGTATCCTTCACCTAGAGAATTTCCTTCTTAGGGACAAAGATCCAAATTACCCGGTCTTCACGGTCAGGGTGCCAAGATATGTTCTTTATAGCGTACAAGGACATGTTCAAGCTATTCCACTCGAGAAGGCTGGACTATAACTTGGTCCGCCTATTCGCGCTCAATCTGGATGAAGATCAAGAGAGAGAGTACCACATACGTCGTGATAGCAGATCCCTACTACATGCGTGAAAGCCAGTTGGCCTTATCAGCGGTACGGGCCTGGGCGACGTTGTACCTACAAAAGTTCTTCTTGGACAACAAGAGGAAGGACAACATCCTTTTGGCTTACTTTCCCGAGTAAGTACACATCCGCTAGCCCTGTAACATATTTCATTTCAATTGCTCTTTTCCAACATCGATCTTGTTCCAATTTTGTGTTGCACAGAGACACGTACTGCGCACTCATCTTCATCTCCCCGAAGTATTCGATTGCCACCTATTTCGACTTGGGGAGTGCGAAAAAGAAGAACTACGCCAGAATAAGGGGTGTGCTAGATGATGCTCTCGAGGGCTACTTCAAAAAGGGAGGTGCCTTCAAAGAAAAGGCGGAATGTTTCAGGGATGATGGAAAACACAAGTTCAAGCACATGTTCGAGTTCCCCTGTGTCAAGCAGCCGGGAAAAAGCACTCTGGAGGCCTTCTATGTCATGCATCACCTAAAAGGGTTTGTTCGGGATAGCCAGAACTTATTGCTGCCATCTGCTCTCCGAGGATGGGCCGAAAAGTTGGCGCGGATCAAAGATGATGGCCTCAGAGAAGACTTCCATGCTACCCAGGTCAAGTTATCACATATCATCCTTCAATACGTGAACACAAGGGGAGGGCTCTTACACCAGGGTAGAGCGTTATGCAAGAGGGACATTGAATATCGCCTCAAAGCGCAGGGTGACAGCAGGACGTGCAATACGAAAGATTTGTACAAGCCGTTCCCGGAGCCCTGCGAGGCCACTGCTCCTTGACTTAGTGTGTGTGGTTCATAAACTTTAAGTACTACCTTCATCGGTTAGTTTGTATATATCGATGGATGTCGTCTTGTGTGTGGGTCGTAAACTCTAAGTACTATGTTCATCGGTTTATGTGTATCGATGGACGTCGTCTTGTGTGTGCGCGTCGCAAACTTATAGTTGCCGTGTTCAACTTTACTATATGCTTTGCTCTAATATTTATCAACATATATGCATGATGTACTAATATGATATACTAATATGCCTTGTCAATAGAGATGCCGACATAGGTTGTGCACAAGGGTCGGGTTCCAGGGGTCTACGTGGAGTGGCAGGACTGTCTGAACAAGTGCATAAGTTCAGCGGGAACAACGACAAGGGATACGCGACTAGAGAGGAGGCGGTAGCACAGTGGAGGGCACACGTGGGGAAGAAGAAGAACCGGCTGAAGTTCTTGGTCCCCCTCTTACTCACTGCCACCGCGGTTGTACTCTAATTTACTTTAATCTAGGTGGCCGGTGACTAAGACATGCATGTGTATGCAACGATGAACATTTCTACTTGTGTAATAATTTGGATCTAAATGATGTAATGGTGAAAATTTATGTGTATCATGTCATTTGTGTATCATTTGTGAGTATTCATGTTATTTCTGGATAGTGCTACATATTTCCAGTATATACCTGTATATTTCCCGTGTAATACATGTATATACTGCAAAAATGGAAAAATTTCGAAAATCCAAAATAAAAATTATGTGGCGCATATAAGGGTAGTGCGACATAAAATATGGTGAACATTCTGTGGCGCATGCACGGATATGCGCCACAGAATCTGGTGCAAAATTCTGTGGCTCATGTCTGCAGATGCGCCATAGAATTATCTGACTTTCTGTGGTGCATACAGCAAAATGCGCCACATAATTCCAAACTTCTGTGGCGCACCCAGTGGTGCGCAACAGAATCAAAATACTAGTCGCGTGGCAACTGTGGCGACGTGTATATGCGCCACAGAAACCAAAAATGGTGTGCCACAATTAGCCATTTTTCAACTAGTGATGGTCTTCCTCGTCATTAGGATTCCGGGAGGGAGATTGAGCGGAATTACAAACATGGGCCAGCAACTGTAATTGGCAGCCTATATACCATATGGATTGAAGCCATTTGTTGCTATCGCAATTCTGGCATTCCAAGCCTCTGCTGCCCTACGGGGGTATTTTTATCAAAGTTCTTCCATGCATTACCATCAGATGGATGACTCATCTTTGTTCGCCCCTGCTTGTCCATGAATCGAGTCCCCTTCTTGTGCCACGTCATCTGTTTGGCGGTCTCCTCACTCAAGTAAAGCCGTTGGATTCTTTTTATGAATGGGAGATACTGAAGAATCTACTTTGGGATCTTTGACTGCCTCACCTGACCATCCTTTCTCGTTACCTCTTCATACCTCGAGGCCTTACAAATGGGACAGTACTTGTCCTCTGCAAACTATTTCGAGAATAGAACGCAACCTTTTGGACAACACTCTATCTTTTAATAATCCATGTTGAGCTCCTTCACGAGTCTCCTCATCTCGTGCAGGCTTTTAGGCAGACATTGCCCTTTGGGCCACATGTTACCAGTTGTTCTTAGACTTGCTTCGAAGCCATCACGGGTGGTGGAGTACTGGGTCTTTTCAGCTAGTTATTGAGAGATGGCATCGAGCTGAGAAATCGACACACCCTCGTACAGAGGCTTCTTAACCGCAGCCATCATATCATAAAAGGCCTACGCGACTGGCTCTGGTTCCTCCGGTCCTGGCGGTTCTTCCGGCTTTAGCGGTTCCTCCCGTGAAGGTGGCGAATATGGCATGTTGGCATCGATTAGATCATCTAGAAAGTCTCTAATCCCATCGTACTCATTGCCATTAAGCCACTGCCGCATCACCTCACCTTTGTCACTTTCATGCTCAGCAAAGTCGACATGCGTGATGTAGTGAGGAATATACCTATATTGCAGAAGGTGTTTATACATGTAATCCTTTCCACGATGGTGAATCTTCATGCAACGATCGCAGGGGCAAAGTTCCCGAACCCGCCCCTTTGTAGCTTGCGCTAACTCCTTCACTAAAATCTAAGTCTTCCTTATCCACTCATCTGTTTTATTAGTCGCACTAAAATGTCCTTTGTACATCCATCCATTATCAGCCATCCTCTGCTTTATTGGGAGCCAAACCACAACCATAGCATTTATATCGGATAGGAAATTAAATGAATCATATTTGTATTTTTTTACGAGAAAACACATGCATCAATCTATATCTCTACTAGGTGGGCTCCTAGAAGCCGCCGGATCTGTAGATTGAGTATGTTCTCCATGCTCTACCCTAGTCCGAATCAGAATTTCGGTAGCACCTCCCGGCTGCTCTCCGATACACATCTCGGCAAAATGCCGGGAGGATGTGCATCCGGAGAACAACCGGGAGGCGCTGCTGAAATCCTGACTCGGACTGAACCCGAACATGGAAAACATACCCAACTACGCATCCACCGACTACCCCGTAAATGGCACAAGCGTTACAGTTTAAAATATACCGACCACTGATGCATATTTATCCGCGTAACGCTTGGGACGGGAAGTGACACCTAACGTTACACGACTTGACTTGGAAATTGAATCCAGTGACATAAAAAATGTGGAGATGGAGTTGGAAATTTAGCTCACCCTCGGCTGTAGAGTAAGTAGTCGAACAACGGAATATCAATGTTGGCGACCGTAGAGAAGCGCGTCAAGATCCAGGGTCGTCACACCGGGGTGCACACGACAAGGCGGCCACGACGAGGCCTATTGACATTTCAATCAAAACATATTCAAATTATTACAACAAATTCACATTTGCATTTTTATTTCCATTATTGAAAAAATTCATTTCTGTTTCTATTACACATTACCATTTCATTCTATTTCTTTCCACTTTTCCAATATTCTATTTCCATAACTATTTCAAATCCATTTCTATTTATATTTCTGTCCACTATTCTATTTCCACTATAATATTTCTATTTCTATTTCCACTATTCTATTTCTATTACAACAATTAAAGCAAATACTAAAATAAAAGGGGGCAGAACCTAACCCTAGACTTACCACTAGTAGGAAAAGCCTCATCAGTGGCGCACCAAAAATGGATTCTGTGGCGCACGGGAGGTGCGCCACAGAAACGTCGCCACAACAATAAGGTTTCTGTGGCGCACCTGCCCATGCGCCACAGAATTAAGGTTTCGTGGCGCACTTGTTCTTAGGTGCGCCACGAAAAGCGTGCGCCACGGAATTGGTTTTCGGTGCGCCACAGAATTTGCTTGTATTATACACGATTTTGTGCTTGCTCGTTGCGGTCGAAACCCACCGGCGAGCGGCGACGGGCAACACAGGTAGAGCCGGGAGGCTCCCGGATCTGCGGCTGGCCCTGGTCCCTCGAGCGACGGCCCGCAAAGACTCGGCACGCACGTCCGATGCTGGTGCAGGGCGTGCCACCTGACCTATACCTGGTCAGGAAGGTGATGGATTTGCTTCGCTTAGTTTCCTGCATGGCATACACGTAAACATTAAATACGAGCCTCGATCGGCTCTCAGGTTGTCCTGTGAATCGGCTCAAGGAGCCGACCCACCCATGATTCGTACGAGGTGTACGATCACATGGCGGTCCTGCTTGATCGATATAAAGCTAAAACGACCTACTACGATTTAGGGTTTTCACCACATGATCGGAACATCCTACGCGTGATTGAGCCTGGCGGCCACGCACGGTGATCATAAACCGACCCTAGACAAGGCCTAAAAACCAACATGAAGTTCGTCCCCGGAACATCCTGTCTAGGGCTAGCAAACTACACCCTACGTGCCACTGGATCCTTCAAACCGTTTGTAAGGCCTAACTATGCAGATATTAAACTAATCCTTGAAGAACAAGGAGCAATCATAACGGATCGGATCTACTAAATAACGATCAAGCGAGGTGCCGCCCTTACACCTAAGATAGGTGTAAGGGCGGCTAGACGTCTAAGGGTTGCACGGACGAAAACATATTATACGATGAAACAATGCTAACCCTAACACATCTATGATAACTACGTTGCTCGCCATCAACAAGGCTTCAGCACGAGCAACGCATGAACAACGAATAAACGTGTGCTGCCTAGATCGCAAGATGCGATCTAGGCAGCATGATGCTTACCGGAAGAAACCCTCGAAACAAGGGAGTTGGCGATGCGCCTAGATTGGTTTGTGGTGAACGTGGTTGTTGTTTATTTCAGAAACCCTAGATACATATTTATAGTCCGTAGACTTTCTAACGTGGGAATAATCCCAACCGTGCACGAGCCAAATTCTATCTAACCGACACGTATCCTACTATATTTATAGATACACGGGCAAACTAGCCCAAACTTTGTATACAAGGACGATTCATGTATTTCTTCCATGTATATTCTTCAAGCCCATCTTTAATCGCGGCCCACCTCTGATCCGGTCAAATTCTGGTGATAACACATGCCCCCCTGGTTTTGGAAATGACAATTCCAAAATCACCCTGCTTTTTCTTCGTCGGGTCATGTCGTGGCAGAGCAGAACCGTCGCAGTATCCATCATCATGATGCCTTGCCTCCCCAACTTCTCCGCGTGACCTGGCCAATTTTTTTTTTCTTTTGGGCACCACTTCCTCAGAAACTGCTGTGGCATTGAATCTTCTCCACTATATCACCTCTATTTTAACCGCGTCCTGCAGTTCACTTTTTCATCCCCTTCGCATTAGCACTCAAAAAACCCTCCTCTGCCACCATGTCTTCTTCCTCCTCTGCCTCATCGGATCTTTCCTCCCAGTCCTCTCCCTCCCGCGAGCCGACGCCGGAGTGGGACCCGGAGGAGGCCCACGAGGCCAACATTCGCCGCGCCATAGAAGACGGAGACGAGTCCAGTCACGACTTCTCCGTCTGGTCAGAGGACGACAAGTCCTCGACCGACGGGGAAAGTGACCTCCGCTTCCTTGCCGACGGGGAAACGGAGGAGGAGAGCGATGACGATCGCTTCTCCTGGGACGACTTCACCTCCTTCGAGGAGGAGGAGGAGGAGGAGGAGGAGGAGGACGACGACACCTCCTCCGATGAGCCGCCGGCCAAGCGCTTCTGCCCCTGGCCGGGGAACCTCAGCGACTTCGACGGCCGGCGACGACGCTGACGAGGAGGACGAGGACAACGAGGGCCCTGCCGGCGGGCGCGGTAGCAGCGACGACGAGCCAGCCGGGAGTAGCGCCGACAGCGGCGACGATGGCGACGACGAGGGCAGCGACGGCCCATAGATAGGACCCTTAGCATAGGATCAGTAGTAGTAGATGGGGCAATGTATCCCCTGGTACTCCCTTTTGAGAGCAATCAGCTCTTTCATGTAAGGAATCCCGTTATCAATGAAGAATTTCCTTTAATTTGATTTTGCCGAATTCCTTTATGCTAATTTAGCCGATTTCCCCTCATACTGACTTTGCCGATTGTCCACTTGGTCAATGCTCAATGAGCCGATGGCAACGCATCGGTTCCTCACGATAAATTACGAGATAGGTCAATTTAGTCACCCCCTCAAACGGTAACCTGCAAACCTTGCTCAAATTCAGACCCCCGAATTCCTGGTAGACAATGTGGAAGACCCATGCCTTCAGGAGAGCCCTAGGACCGTTGCTGAAACAACTTGACGCTGAAGCTGATACTTCTGCAGAACAGGTACCACTTGCTCGCACATTTCCTTGCGATAGTTTCCAGTGATGCTTTATAACCCTGCTCTGTTTCTTTGCAGCGACAAGATGGCCCGGAGCCGGTCAATGATGATGGATCCCCCTTCAAATTCCTCCCACCAGCTCCGGTGGTCCTCTTACGCAAGAACTCACCACCTTTTAAAAAGGTTGTGATGCGGAGCCAGCCGATTCCAATAAAATCGGCTCCCAAGAGTGAAGACTCTTCGAGGCCAGCTGCCCCACGAGCCTCGGTCGGGCGAGAACAGCAGTGAGAAAAGTAGCTGCCAGGAAAACTTTGAAGGGCAAAAATCCTGCGCCAGCTCCAGAAAACTTATATGTAAGCTGTTCTATACCCCATCTTGTTCCATTCATCCTTCTAGGCTTTTATAGCATGTCAGTGTCCATTAATCCTGCTCTTGCAGACCTCCACTGAAGACAATACCAGCGAGGAGACGCAGTCCAGCCGACGAGGCTCAAGCTCGGGCACCTCTGAGGACACCACCACGGAGAAACAGCCAGATGTGCCACCATCGGCTCCCAGGAAAAGGTCAGCCCCTGAACCTGCTGCCCTTCAAGCTCCCATCAAAACAGGGCAGGGCAGCCCATGCACAGAGAACCGATGCATCCACGAGTGCAGTTGAGAAGGTGGCCAACTTGGCCAAACCCACAGCAGAAACACCAGAGCCGATCACCTCTTCTTCCGTTGAAAGCCGATATTGCAGACAAAATGCCCACGGCTTGATGAGCAAAAGGCTGCCTTGTACGCCAAAACTGACACCTCTGACAGCACTGCTGCACTGGCGACCTTACACAAAGGGTTGGAGATCCTCGAAGAGAAGGTTCGGGCAACAAAACAGCTCATTGAAGCTGAGGAAGCACTCATTGTTCACCCCCTCGAGGAAGCAGAATGTCTCGAAGCTGAACTGAAGACCGATTTGGTTGAAATCTGTGTCTTGAACACGCAACTGGTAGATCCTGTGTAATTTGCGCTAGAGTCGATGGCTGTGCATCGGCTTTGTTTCTTAGCTCTAAAGTCGATGTCTGCGCATCGGCTGTACATCATGAGAATTGAATTTTTTTTTACTGGCCGATTTTTCTATCGGCCCCCAATATTTTACTGCACATGTATCGCACATGTTCATCTGATTAGGTGCCCCCCGAGCCGAATCTGCCAGGTAACTGCGGATATCGGCTCTGTAGTTAGCCAAGGCACTGTATTTGAACATCGGCTCCGTCATGATCAATGTCGACTTCTTCCAGCTCGTCAGCCGACGTAAACCTGTATCCCCGCATTCCGCCGCCCGTTAGATCGACGTTGAACACGGGCAGAACGTATGGTGAGGATAATTTTGGCCGATTGCTGGAATCGGCCTCCATGTTGAAGTAATTGCTCAATGAAGGTTTACATCTTGGTCTTGCTTCAGTATAACTACGTGACATGCTCGAGATGAGATTTGGGCTTTTATTTCTAGGGCCGATCATAAGGATCGGCCTTGCCATGTTTGCTCACAGATTTTGTTCTTGTTATACGGACAGGCCGGTGGATAAGACCAGCCTCACCCTGTTTTTCGTCACGTCGATGCGCTCGCAGTCGTCCAAAGTGATGCCTGAGAGTGGTTCTTGGCCTGCCGTCTCCCAAACGTTCATGCCAGCCGTTGAAATCTCGGCCGAATCATCTGCGTGGACGACCTCTACTTCATCTCCATCCCACTGTATTAAACATTGGTGCATCGTGGATGGAATGCAACAGTTGGCGTGGATCCAATCTCTCCCTAGCAGGACAGCATAGGTGCTCTTGCTGTCGACAACGAAGAACGTCGTAGGGATGGTTTTTCTTCCTACGGTCAGATCCACGTTCAGAACACCTTGCGCTTCAGATGCTTGGCCGTTGAAATCGCTCAGTGTAACGTTTGTCTTGATCAGATCCGAGCTAGAGCGTCCCAACCGTCGGAGCATGGAATATGGCATAATGTTGACTGCCGCTCCGGTATCCACCAGCATCTTGTTGACAGGCTGCCCATTGATATAACCTCGTAGGTACAGGGCCTTCAGGTGTCTGTAGCTTCTTTCTCGTGGCTTCTCAAAGATAACTGGCCGTGGGCCGCAGTCAAGTTGTGCCACGGGTGCTTCGTCTAATCCTGGAGCATAAAACTCCACTGGAAGGATGAACACCATGTTTGTGCCAGCCGATGTCTCATCATCGGCTTTCCTTTGTTTGGGGCGCCACTCTTTCTTTTGTGGCCGACCTTCTTCGTCCAGAGTTCGCTGAATTTTCGCGGCCAGATCAGGCCGCGCCTTCCTTAACGTGTGCGGGTATAACCTTTCGGCTTCCTCCAAACCACGTAGCCGCTGAACCCTATGCTTTTGGGAACGGCTGAGTCCATCAGGGCACCACCTTGGCCGGTGGTACTTATCTTCTTCTTCTTCATCGTCGTCTTCTAACTCCTCGAGATCTTCCACCCGAGAGGACTCGACGAACTTGTTCCGAGATGGAAGCAGCCCTAGACGTTTGAATACTGACACTGCTCCTGCGCCCTTCTTCTTCTCTCTACATTCTGGGCAGTTGCCGATTGTAGGCAATCGGCTCATTCCTGAATCCCAGCAGTGTCTGAAGAAGGGACAGTCGCAGTGCCTATCCACGTCGTCTTGTTCTCTTGATTTCTCCTTGGCATGGCGCTCATATCTCTCCTCGTCGCGATCATGCCGGCGGTTTCTCCTGGCGTCTGCCGCTAGCCGGACGATCTCTTTCGTCATCGTCGTCATATCGCCGGCGTTGGTCGTATTGACTCACGTATTTGTTGAGGAGGTGATCGAGAGAGAGGTCGGCTGATATCGCACATTCTTCACTTCTCCCTGCGTGATGTAGCGCTTGCCATCTTGCCGGAGCCGATCGCGTGGAACGGCTTCCTCTTTGTCCTTGTGATGAGAGCAGCTGCCCTCGTCTCTGTCCTTACCAGAGTGGTGCCCAGGTCCTACCATGTTGATGCTGAACGAGAAACCTGGCTGGCACTTCCCAGGGTAAGTGCACTCCACCATGTTAACGGCGGGGAAGGGGTGTGTATCGATTTTCATGGCGTACTGGCTAAAAATTAGCCGCCCTTGTTCTATCGCCATTTGGATCTGCTGACGCCACACCCTGCAGTCGTTGGTGGTATGGGTGAACATGTTATGCCACTTGCAGTATGGCTTTCCGTTCAGCTCCTGTGCCGTGGGGATTTTGTGGCCTTCGGGTAACTTTAGCTGCTTCTCCTTAAGTAAGAGGTCGAAAATTTGCTCAGCTTTGGTCACGTCGAATTCAAACCCTCTTGGAGGACATTGTGGCTTAACCCACTTGCAGGACACGGGGCTTGCCCCGGAGTCCATTCAGCCATTGCTACCTCTTGATCTCCCGCGAGCCTTCATCTTCATCTGCCTCAACCAGGACCACCGCACGCTTGAATTTATCCTGGTATACCTCTGGGTGGCGCTGTTCATATAATGACAGCTTCTGCACCATATGCGCCAGTGAAGGGTAGTCTGCTTGGGAGGCCACGTCCTTGATCGGTGATGCAAGACCCACCACCGCCAACTCGACTGCTTCTTTTCAGTCACACGAGCCGAATAGCATCGGTTCCTAACGGTCTGAAGCGGCTGGATGTATTCGACACTGTTTCTCCGCGCTTCGTCGTACTTGTGCTAGATCGGCAATGCCAGCCTCGGAAGCCTCTGAATGATACTGCATATGGAACTGTTCTTCCAACTGCTTCCAAGTCCGGATTGAGTCTGGTGGCAGCGATGTGTACCACCCGAAAGCCGATCCTGTGAGGGACTGTGCGAAGAACCTCACACGCAGTTCATCTGATGCTGAGATCGTGCCCAGCTGCTCCAAATATCGGCTCACATGCTCGATTGAGCTGGAGCCATCCGACCCACTAAACTTGGAGAATTCGGGGAGCCGATATTTGGGTGGTAGTGGGATCAAATCGTACTCGTTGGGGTACGGCTTGGAATAGCCGATTGCCCTCCTTTTCGGCACCATGCCGAGCTCGGTCTCTCAAGATTGTACTTGATCTGATCCGCGGTGATGGGCTGCGGGAGTCGAACTACGAAGATTCGGCTGGAGTGGCATACTTAGCCAGCCACGCTTGCTTCTCAAGCTCTGAGCCAACTGCAGGAGTTGAGCTCTGGAGGTTCGTCGGAGTGGCATACTTAGCTAGCCACGTCTGCTTCTCAAGATCTGTTCCGGAAGTTCCTCCTGCTGTTCTAGAAGTCCCTGTTGTTGCAGTTTGGTTCGTGAGCACCCAGTTACTGCAGTCGCAGCACGTATGTGCACGTGTATCCGTGAGGGATCTCCTTAGGCGCCTCATACAAGAACTGGTAATCACTAGGGTCACCACCGATCTAGTAGACGACGTATGCCGGTGAACTCGGCACTTCTGGTGCTGCCAACGCGAATGGCAGCGGCGGTCGGGACTGGAGTGGTATCTCTCCTTGGTGAGTCCCCAGAGCTGGTCCTGACGGAGAATACTGATGGCTCGTGATTTCCTGGATCACCCGAAGGGCGACACGCTCCAAAGTGTTCACCAGGCTCTCAGAATGGCGGTGGAGCGAATGAGCTATCATGAAATTAATCTCCTGACGCAGAGACCTGGTGCGTTCTTCTGAAGGGGTAGACAGGTCCACTCCATCGAGCGCGCCTTCAGGTGAGAACCCTTTCCACCTGATGCCGTGTGAGCGGGTTCTCTGGAAAGAGCCGACGAGGTCGGCTTCGAGGATAGCTTTGACCTCGTCATACTTCTTTTTGAGCTCCTCAGTCAGATCTTCATACGTGACTGGAGTACCTTCCGCCATCTCAGATGTAGATGGCGATGCAGTTGATGTCGAAGACTGTCCCACCGGGCGTGCCAGAATGTGTTGCGGTCGAGAAACCCACCGGCGAGCAGCGACGGGCAGCACGGTAGAGCCGGGAGGCTCCCAGGACTGCGGCTGGCCCTGGTCCCTCGAGCGACGGCCCGCAAAGACTCGGCACGCACGTCCGATGCTGGTGCAAGGGCGTGCCACCTGACCTATACCTGGGCAGGAAGGTGATGGATTTGCTTCGCTTAGTTTCCTGCATGGCATACACGTAAACATTAAATACGAGCCTCAATCGGCTCTCAGGTTGTCCTGTGAATCGGCTCAAGGAGCCGATCCACCCATGATTCGTACGAGGTGTACGATCACATGGCGGTCCTGCTTGATCGATATAAAGCTAAAACGACCTACTACGATTTAGGGTTTTCACCACATGATCGGAACATCCTACGCGTGATTGAGCCTGGCGGCCACGCACGGTGATCATAAACCGACCCTAGACAAGGCCTAAAAACCAACATGAAGTTGGTCCCCGAAACATCCTGTCTAGGGCTAGCAAACTACACCCTACGTGCCCTTTGGATCCTTCAACCCGTTTGTAAGGCCTAACTATGCGAGATATTAAACTAATCCTTGAAGAACAAGGAGCAATCATAACGGATCGGATCTACTAAATAACGATCAAGCGAGGTGCCGCCCTTACACCTAAGATAGGTGTAAGGGCGGCTAGACGTCTAAGGGTTGCACGGACGAAAGCATATTATACGATGAAACAATGCTAACCCTAACACATCTACGATAACTACGTTGCTCGCCATCAACAAGGCTTCAGCACGAGCAACGCATGAACAGCGAATAAACGTGTGCTGCCTAGATCGCAAGATGCGATCTAGGCAGCATGATGCTTACCCGGAAGAAACCCTCGAAACAAGGGAGTTGGCGATGCGCCTAGATTGGTTTGTGGTGAACGTGGTTGTTGTTTATTTCAGAAACCCTAGATACATATTTATAGTCCGTAGACTTTCTAACGTGGGAATAATCCCAACCGTGCATGAGCCAAATTCTATCTAACCGACACGTATCCTACTATATTTACAGATACACGGGCAAACTAGCCCAAACTTTGTATACAAGGCCGATTCATTTATTTCTTCCATGTATATTCTTCAAGCCCATCTTTAATCGCGGCCCACCTCTGATCCGGTCAAATTCTGGTTATAACAGCTGCCTGCTATACACATGCAGTTTATAGACAGCAATACAGATATACATGTTATATACAGCAACATTCAGATATAATATAAATATCATGTACATTGCACAGATATAACATAGACATCATCATCACATTACTTAGAGCCCGATCGAGATACATATATAGTGGCAAGTGTCAAATGTTTTGCATACAACTCTTAATTCATACAAAATTCACAATTTCGAGATACAAAGTAGTCTTCATCCGGTTCCTCCTTTGCTCCCTCATCTCTACCCACCGAGGCTCGGCGGCATCGGGGTCCTTCATCCGGTTCCTACTATGATGAAAATGGAAGAAAGTGAGACCAACAAGTCCGATGCACAAGAGAAATGGAATAAATGCCTCATACATTGTTGGTCAACACAAATATTAACATTCAGGGACGGCGTAAGTGAGACCAAGTCCGATGCACAAGAGATTGATATTTGTGCTATCTTACGAGGCTCACTTACGCCGCCCCCGAGTGTACGGTGACCAAACATTTTAATCATCGGCATTTTGAAAATCTCAAAGCAAATGGAATGACAAAATGGAATAAGTGCCTCATACATTGTTGGTCAACACAAATACTATGGTCGAAACCATAGTTGCGGTATACACCGCAGTATACTTTGCGGAAGGGCCCCCTTTCCCCGGCCGCCGTTCCGTGAACGGGTGCTTGACGACACAACGACGCCGATCTGCCTCTCCGGCGCGAGAACCACGGCAGTCCCTCGCCGTCCAGTGAACGAGTCCTTGATGCAAAGACCGTGCCGGCCTGCCCAGCATTATGCCGGGCCGTGTTGTCGCGCTTCAGGCCGTGTGTCCCGCGCCCTGCACTGTTCGCCTTCTTGCCCGGTGAACCAATAGACTGATCGTTGGAATAAGGAAATCGATGACGGCCGGTCGCAAGATTAAATTGCGATCGGCCGTCATCGGCTTCCTTATTCCAACGATTAGTCTATTCGTTCACCGGGCAAAAAGGCGAAGAGTGCAGGGCGCTCGAGACACGGCCTGAAGCACGGCAGCAGGGGTCGGCATGATGCTAGGAGGCTGACACCGTCTTTGCATTAAGGACTCGTTCACGTACTGGACGGCGAGAGAAGAAAAGTGGTGATGCACCGGAGAGGCAGGTCGGCGTTGTTGTCTCGTCAAAGACTCGTTCACGGAACAGCGGCCGGGGAAAGGGGGGCCCGTCTACAAAGTATATTGCGGCGTATAGGTGACCAAACATTCTAATCATCGGCACTAAAATGGAAGAAAGAGCCAAGTGGTATCTCAACTAGATATCATATGCCTCATACTTTGTTGGTTGAAAGAAATATTAACATTCCGGGATGGGGTCAGTGAGGCCAGGTAGAATGCACAAGAGATTGATATTTGTGCCATCGCACCAGGCTCACTGGCCCCACCCCAGAGTGTACAAGTGACCAAACAATTTAATCATCGGCACTAAAATGGAAGAAAGGCCAATGCAATTAAGAAGTAGCTAGTATGAACTAAATGGAATGCCTCTTACTTTGTCGGTCAAAACAAATATTTTCAGGGATGGAGTAAGCGAGGCCAGGTAGGATGCACAAGAGATTGATATTTGTGCCATCACACCAGGCTCACTTGCTCCACCCCCGAGTGTACGAGTGATCGACCAACCATCTAATCATCGGCAAGTACAAAAACACCAACAAACCGGCAACCATGGTGACATAAGTCAAGATGCTCAAACACACATAGCATGCATGGAGCGAGATGCTCCAAAGGGATTATTCATCACTTGGTATATAGACCAAGTGATGCTGCTATAAGAGAGGCCAATCAAGAACCGAGTAAATCCGAGTAAGTGATAGATATGCCTAAACAAGCAACAACACATAGCATATCCCAGCTAACCAGATGAGCCAAGTCTTGGTAGCCAACTTAATCACCTAGCACCACCGAGCCTTTTAAAACCATCAGAAACAGTCCATTTTCTTCAAAGGATACCACAGTGGCATTCATTTACATGATCCCCTAATGTGGATATCTCTATTTTCATCAAGCATCTGGCCAGGGAGCATTCTTTCTTTTTAGGGAACTATATGAACTATATGCACATGATCCAGTAAGTATCCCCACTAATCAGAGCATTATAAGCATAGTAGCATACCATAAGCTCACAAGAATCCATCAAGTAAATCTTCACAAGGATACCACGGTAGCATAGTAGCATACCATAAGCTCACAAGAATCCATCATTTTCTTCACAAGGATACCACAGTAGCATACCATAGTAGCATTTCATGCATTTAAATGAACCAGTAGCATCAAAACCAACCAAATGTCCAACTAGCAAGCAATACCAAGTGAGCAAGTCTTCATTACCTTGTACGAGGTTCGGACATGGATTTATTTCCAACAAAGGATGGAAATCAAATTAACATCATTGAATTAAATTGAATCATTACCATCACATGGTTCATCAATAACAAGTGGCGGTAAACCTCCACAAACAACGGGTACATATGATCCGAGTAAGCCACACGGGCATAGCAAGTGATATAAGTTGACAATAACCAACACCAATATGTAGTAGCAGCATAGAAGTGTCAGCTGATATAGAACACTCCAATAAGCATCACTAGCTCACCGAGTTAATGGTAAGCAAGTATAGAGAGGCATAGACAATTTCTATTGCTTAAGACAAGCAACAACAAGGATTAGCAGCATAACAATATACTAACCACTAGCAATCCAGGCTCCAAATGGAACCTTTGGAGCAGATATATATAGAGCCAATATAGCATGTCACTCCAAATGAAACTATCCATATGCAGGCAACAAAGTAATTTATTCGAGATACGCACATGAGCAGCATCACTGAATCAAAGAAACTAGCGACAATGCATCCGGAGCAACAACATCAATGCATCCAGAGCAACAGCAATGCATCCGGAGCAGCGAGCGACGACAACCTAGAAGCACGAGCATTTCGTCGAGCACTTTTTGCTCGCGTGGGAGAGGAAGAGGGAGGGGAGGGGAGAGAGTTCACCGACGACAGGGGTGGAGGAGGAGGTTGACAACGACGGCAGCGGTGGAGGAGGAGGAGGACGCGGAGGCTCCTCCACCTTCACGCTTGTGCTGCAGGTGGCGGGGATGGGAGGACCGCGGCGGCATGCGGCCCTCGCGGAGGAAGGCGGCGGCGATGGCGATGGCGACGACCATGGCGGCGCGCGGCGGATCGGAGGAGAGGGGAGAGGGGAGAGGGGAGGGAGAGGGGAGAGGGGAGAGGTGAACAGGCGGGGGAGGGCACGAGCGAGATGATATAAGTTACCTTAGTTCCGTGGCGCACCCGAGCAAGTGCGCCACGGAATCAACTACTTACGTGGCGCACCGAAGCACGTGCGCCACGGAAAGAGTTGTTTACGTGGCGCGGCACGCCGTGTGCGGCACGAAATACCTACACTAATAATTGGTGGTGGCAGGATGTGGGCCCCATACAATTTACGTAGGCGCAATGTTCAGTGGTGCGCCACAAAATTAAGCTATTTCTGTGGCGCACCTAGCATGGTGCGCCACAAAATAACATTCTGTGGCGCATTTTCAGTGGTGCGCCACAGAACTAAGCTCTGCCTATAAGGGTTTTCCTACTAGTGTACCTCTGCAGGGAAAAGGGCCGGGCGGGGCCTCATCGGCAGGAAAGAGCGGACGAGCAGGGGCGCCAGGAGGAGGGCGGGGTGGCCTGGGAGGAGGCTGGACAGAGGATGGCCACACTGGCGGGGAGAGGAGGACGATCGCACTGGCGGGGGGGGAGGGTGTGTGGCGGTCGGTTGGAGGAGGAGAAGGCGGCGAGGGGAGGAAGGCTGCACGAGCGGGCCAGGGGGCGCGCGGCGGTGGGTTGGAGGAGGAGAGCTCGGGCGCGTGCGCGTGGAGGAAAGGGTTCGGGTGCATGCGCGTGGTCCGGCTAGACCCTAATACACACCCTAGCTATGCCAAGGGCAGCCGTCAGCATAGCCAGGCAAATTTATTTCTTTTTCTTTTTTCAGTTTATTTTTCTAATGCTAAGGGCACCCGTCGGCATAGCTAGGCAATTATTTTTTATTTTTCTTTCTTTGTAGTTTATTTTTAGGGTCCAATTATTGTAAATATATTATTTTTCCTTTTTAATCTCAATTATAGTAAAATATATTACTATAAGTCCACATGCAATTTTTTTAAATCTTCTACATTCCCTCAGTGGGATATTCTCTCCGGCAGACGAAACCCTAATCCGGGAGCCCCGCCGATCTACCCCTTTGACCGGCCTCCAATGATAGTTGACCCATGGACTTTTCTCTTTTGTGTGTTGTGTTAAATCATAGGAACAGATAGTACCAATAATTACCACATCTTACCTCAATATTACCTCCTGTAGACGAAGCCCTAATCCGGCAGCCCCGAAGATCTACAACATTGACTACATCACAGCGGCGGTGCCGCGGTGGGATTATGCCTTCATTTGAGCTTGGTTTAGGTCATAGGGAGATGTGGTGGCAAGGATGGATCCATATTATCTCAAGATTCCCTCCGGTTCACCCCATCAGGGAGTTCCCCCTATACGTCATGGAGCCGCCTAAGTGCCGTCGGCGCATGTGCATGAAGCCGGGCAACCCCAGGGTTCCAATATTGGATCCAACAGCATCCCACCACACTTGTGTACACACCATTTGGACACACATAAGTTTTGGGGGCATTCCCACCCTCCGAGGTGCGGCATCCAGAGAAACCCTAATCTGTTGACCGCGCGGTTTACAACATTGACTACATCCCAGTGGTGGTGCCGCGGTGGCATTATGCCTTCATTTGAGCTTGGTTAGATCATAGGGACATGTGGTGGCAAGGATGGATCCATATTATCTCAATATTCCCTCTGGTTCACCCCATCAGGGAGTTTCCCCTATATGTCCTGGAACTGCCTAAGTGTCGGCAACGCATATGTGTGAAGCCGGACAACCCCAGGGGTCTAATATTGGATCCAACAACATCCCACAACACTTGTGGACACACACACTAGTTTTGGGGGGCATTCCCACCCTCCGAGGTGTGGCATCCGAGAGATATCCTAATCCGTTGACCGCGATGTCTACGACATTGACTACATCCCAGCGGCGGTGCCGCGGTGGCATTATGCTTTCATTTGAGCTTGGTTATGTCAAAGGTACATGTGGTGGCAAGTATGGATCCATATTATCTCAAGATTCCCTCTGGTTCACCCCATCAGGAAGTTCCCCCTTATATGTCCTCGAACTGCCTAAATGTCGTCAGCGCATGTGCGTGAAACCAGACAACCCCAGTGGTCCAATATTGGATCCAACAACATCCCACCACACTTGTGTACACACCATGTGGACACACCCAAGTTTTGGGGGCATTCCCACCCTCTGAGGTGCGACATCCAGAGAAACCCTAATCCGTTGACCGTGCGGTCTACAACATTGACTACATCCCAGCGGCAGTGTCGCGGTGGAATTATACCTTCATTTGAGCTTGGTTAGGTCATAGGGACATGTGGTGGCAAGGATGGATCCATATTATGTCAAGATTACCTCCGGTTCACCCCATCAGGGAGTTTCCCATGTACGTCCTGGAACTGCCTAAGTGCCGTCAGTGCATGTTCCTGGAGCCGCACAACCCCATGGGTCCAATTTTGGATCCAACAACATCCCACCAAACTTTTTTACACGCCATCTAGACACACACAAGTTTTGGGGGCATTCCTACCCTCCTAGGTGCGGCATCCAGAGAAACCCTAATCTGTTGACCGCGCGGTCTACAGCATTGACAACATCCCAGCGGCGGTGTCGCGGTGGCATTATGCCTTCATTGGGCTTGGTTATGTCGTAGGGACAAGTGGTGGCAAAGGATGGATCCATATTATCTCAAGATTCCCTCCGGTTCACCCCATCAGGATCACAAACAAATAAATAAGGATCACAAACATATTAAATTTAAAGAAGTAGACACACAATAACGACACACGTAAGAACTAGACACACACGCGAAACAAAACACTTAAAGAACTAGACCCACACACGAACAAAACACTTAAAGAACTAGACCCACACTCGATCGACACACGATGAGCTAGACACCCGGACTCGACACTGCCATTACTCGACACACATACTAATCAGTTGTCGAAACCTTTCTCATAGCTAGGGGTGTCCTCTGAAGCGGTAGTTGAGAAGTTGTTCAGCCACCATTCATCATTAGGCGGCCATGCCGATGCCTCTCCTTTGGCGTACTCCGCTTCATATTCGGCCCTCCTCTGCCGCTTTCCCGCTCTCTTCTCTCTCCTCTCCGACTGCCTCTCCTTCCAGAATGCGCGCGTGGTTGCCACATCTTCGGGATGGTCTCTGCACCATTGCGCCATGAACTGCCCGTCCGCCTGGGCGATAGAAATCCGCCGCTAACCTTGGCGATAGCGCCACGCTTCCCCCTCTTAGAGAAGTGGCGGCTCAGGAGCGAGACTCTCGGCTTCCGTCGGAGACCTGACCTCCGGAAAGTTCATTTCGTTGCGCGGCCGGGAAAACCTCCACGCCACATTGTCTTATGCGCGAGCAGCATCCTCCTTCCTGTAGAAAGTGCCGAGCCACACACACGCACTCCACCGGCAGTGATTTTAGCCGTGAAATGGCCCCCTAGCCGCAAGAGAACGCCGATAAATCCCGTGTTGCTACGGCGACAAGCCGACAAGGAGCCATCTTAACGGCAGCAGAGCTGCGAGGATTCTGTGGTGGCGTTGGAGGAGAAGTGCTACCAGTGGTGTTGTGTTGGAGGAGAATTTCCCAAGACATGGCTATATGTAGGGAGGCGAGGGGCTGAAACGGCGGGAAAACTTGGCGGGAGAAAAACTGCAGGAAAACATGGCGGGAGAGAAAGGGCGGGAAAGCTTGGCGGAAGAAATCGGGCGGGAAAAAAAGGGTGAGGCTATGCCGAGGGTGACCGTCGTTGTATAGGATACCTGCGACGTCACGTGGTAGGCGCAAAAAAGAAAAAAAATACAGGGTGATGCTATGCTGAGGGTAGCCCTCTGTGACGCCAGCACGGCCTAGCTTTGGAGGGCCGCATACACAGACCTAGGCCGACAGCCCGCGATGCACCGAGGGCAGCCATCGGTTAGCGTTACCTACGACGAGGGTGTTGCTACGCCGACGATCCTTTTGGCAGGCTAGCCTGGCCGGCCCATATGCCGATGTCCCAACTTTTGGTTGTCGCCGTATGAGCAAGCCGTCGACGCCTTGCACCATTCCTGTAGTGATTCCCTCTCATCAGCTTGGTCTTGACTCTAGAAGACCCGCCAGAAGCCAAATTCCCTCAGCGTGAAATTAAAGCCGTTTCCACCGTCGATTGTGGAGCATATTAGCATGATAGCAACGATAAAACCGAATAAAAACATATGTAGGAGTGAGTATTCGCTTCCGATTTGCACGTTCAGTCACAGTCAGTGCGTAGATTTATTTTGCGTATGTGGGCATCTGCAAGACCAGACTTCGACACCGATCCTTCTTTGGCTGAGCGGTGGTTAATTAGTGGTTACAATTCACAAGTTCTATGTAAGCTGACAGGCCAGCAACTTAGCAAAGCCACAAGAATAATCCTTTTTTTTGCGAATAGAATCCTTGTATTAAGAGAAACATTGAATAATACAAAGCATCTCAACAAATACAAAAATTATAACGAAATCTTTGAGATGCCCTTCGTCTTTAACCTACAGACCATGTCGACGGCGTGCCGCCACTGCCGCTCGTCCCTTAGTCAGTCTGACGTTGTTGGTTGCAGACGGAACATATTCGCCCCGGAGACGAAGAAGAAGGAATAACCACCGATGAAGCTCCATGATGATCCAAATATCCCCCTCCCCACACACAGACAGCCTGACGAAGTTCCCGAGAAGTGCACCACTCCCACAAACTTCTCGACATCGTCATCGAGATAGGACTGAAGCCGTCTTTTATCGGAAAAGGCGTCGCCACCTCCAACTGAGCGCTGCCCCACCAAACTAAAACTCTAAAACCAGGAGAACGAAGCCCTCCATCCGGCAGGGACCGAGATCCATCCCGCCTCCATGACCTGAAGGCCACAGAAGCGAGGCGAAGAAACCCTAATCGTCTCGTAAGCGTTTCTTAGGGGTGAAGGGACGCGTTTTTTTGGGTAATGCACGTCTTCACAAGAATAATGCTTAACATATTTGTAGAAATGCTTTACCTTTTTAAGAGCGTAGACGTGGCACTCCTGAAAACAGTCATGTGCGTTCCTATCTGAAAGGCACTAATAATTAAGTCAAGCCACTAACCAGCAAGGCCGTACCGCGCATATATACGCCTTGCATGATCACTCTAGCTCCATGCTAACACGCAATGCAGTTCGATTATTCCAACATGGCCCTCCGATTAAAAAGTTGATAGACACAGCTACCGACATGGCATCCAGAGGCATTCAAAATAGGCGATAGGAAACAACGTTCGATGCCCGGGAGTGAGTGGCCATCCGTTCCGAATCGCCCGAACGACCGAACAGCTTGCACACGAATTTGATGCTTGAACCCTCATCTATTCGGCATGATATCTATCGCAGTCGCGATCTCACACGCTGAGAGGCTCAATTTAGTATTGATGGTTACTGGAGATGGACCTCGGTACTTGTGCTTGCTTTGCTACCCCTGCCAGACAAGAGTACGAGAGAGCCTAGACGGGCTCTCTCTTTCTCACACCAGAACTGCACTATAGTCGTCCAAATTGATGCCAATCGCACGACTTCCAGTAGGAACGCGCCAAGACAATCTTTTCAATGGCCGCGGAACTAATTCGGTGAATTGACGTGCTGATGGCTACGTCTGCTGTTCGTCGTCGGGGTAGTTGCCGCTCTCCGGCTAGATTTTGGTGATCGGGAGATGCAATTCCCATCGGCCAAACTTCTCCGGCTGTCCACTGCAGTTTCGGATCACTCTTCGTCTTCGCCATGGGCGGACACAGCGCCCCTGTTAGGCTGTTACCCGGCTCTTGCCCGGACTTCACCGTTGATCGCTTCCTGCGCCAGAGCGGATGAAGCTAGCAAATATGGATTGATCAGGGGCAAAACCGATCGGTGTGGTTGGCTTCATGGCCGTGGTCTTCGGAGCATTGGAGGTGGGCCGTAACTAGCACGGACGCACAGGTTCACGTGCAGCGAGCCAACACTCATTTCCGTATTCGACCGTATTTCATTCGTGTTTCTCAGTATCCTCTGTTGGGTTGGAAATTTGGCATGCACAGTGGCTTGTTTTGCCAATGTTTTGCTTACTTCTTTTATATAGATTTTACGGGTTCAATTCAACTACTGTGCCAACATTCGTGTTTTCCAAAAATGAAGTAAAAACTGTTTTTTAATAAAACTATTTTTATCAAAATTATGGTTACACTCCTTTGCCCGGATTCCGTGGGCGGCTCCATGGTTAGTGCTCACAGAAAAAAAAATTATACTCCGATGGCGGCTTTTACGTGGCACAACAATTTGAGGATTGATAGGATTACCTACACTAACCTTTATTTCTACAAAATTGAGATCTTCTACGTTGTCGTGGACAAGATATGTATTAATATATATCATCACTTTTGTGAAGCTTCAGTAGCTTCTCATGCCTTAGTCCGCAGTATAATTTCTTTTTCTGTGAGCACTAACCAAAAATTATACTCTAGAGTCTCTTTGTGATGTATTTAGTCATTTCAAATTTTGTTACCGAGCATCGGAGTTTCATTAATTTTTGGGAGTTCTTGTTAATCCAATTTATCTAATATTAGAGCATCTCTAGCCGAAACCCCAAACCGCAAACCTAAATATGTGGATGCACGCCGGAAAAAACGAGATTTACGGGTCGAAAAAAACCTCCGCAGACCAGACACCCTAAAATCGGACCCCAAAAATGCATCTGCCCGCGCCTGCCTTCCCGTCGGCCGCCTGCCACGCCAGCCTGCCTCCGCCCGCTCGCCTTGGCCGCCCGCGCGCCTGCCCGTGGCTGCTCGCGCCCCTCTCATGGCTGCTCGCGCGCCGCTCGACCTGGCGCCGCTGTTGCCCGCTGCGTGCGCCGCCCGACCCGCCCAACCCACTGCGATCTGCCAAAATACAACCCCAACTGGCGGCTAATTCCAGCGAGCGTGGTTCGTTTTTTGCCCATCTCCAGTTGGATTATGTAGTAGTTCGCCGGACTTTGCCGTACTCCGGCGAGTCTACCAGTGAAATGTGTCCGGCGTCGACCGTATGCAGATTGGCCTGCAAAATTGACTCCGAAACCCCAACTATAGAGGTCACGGGCTTGATCTACAAACAAACCTGGAATTTTTTACGGATTTGACCACTTTGGGGTGTCTGGACTGGACAAAAAATACCCCAAATCCTCAAACCGGCCTGTAAATATCCGGGTTTGACCGATCTGGGTACTCTTAATGCATATGAGCATTGTGTTGTGAACTTGTGAACATTGAAATTTGTTGCCATGTGTAACATATTATATTCATATATCCACATTAGAACCATTATAAAAACATGGTTTGCTCCACTTACTTTTGGGTGAGAAAAATTTGCCGCCTTGCAGTGCTTCAATAAATTCCTGGGTCCGCCTCTGGTCTTCGCTATTGTTACTTAACGACGGGGGTGATTAAGACAAGCAAAAAAGGGTTCAACGCGACCAATCACTATTCGACAATGTAACAAGTAGCCGGTCACGGTCGTTTTTCCACCCATCACTGTCGTTTTTCTAGGGAAATTAAGATCAATACTCCTTCCCAAAACATATTGCATATATAGTTTCTTGTCAAAGCATTTTTTTTGTAATCGGAAGGTCGATCAAGGATAATTTCTTCTATGTGAAGAGCGTTGTTAAAGTAGGAAATCCCTTTGATAGTCACAGTTATTTTTCAGTTGGTCACCACAAGCGGAATTATATTCTCTGCCTTTGGCTAGGCTACAACTTTGTTCATGACCACATGAAGCTCTGATTTATGGACCGCCACTAGTGGAGACAGGGCATTGGTCCCAGCCCGTAGGGGGCTTTAATCCCGGTTTTTCAACCGCGACTAATCAAGCGGAACTAGAGGTGCAACCTTTAGTTCTGGTCCTGCTACCAGCCGGAACCAATGTCCCTCCACGTGGGCTCCATGGAGCAGGCTGGGGCCAACCCCTTTAGTCTCGACTTGTAACACGGACCGCGACTAAGACTAGTAACAATTCGCTATTCTATAACGATTTTAGTTCGTTAGCGAATGGGCAAAATCCGTCATGGACACGTGTTGCTGACGGTTTGCAGGACCGTGATGAACCTCGCGTCACAGATGGTAAGACTGATGGTTAGGGAACTGCGTCACAGATCCATGATGACTTTGTGTTGGCCCAGAACCCACCCGGCCCGCTCCACTGTGACGCCTTTTGCCGTCGCGGATTGATGTCCTCTGGTCGGATCCTTGGAGGCATTATGTCAGTTCAATGATTGACCTGTCACGCCTGTCGCATGATGTCATCATTGTCGTCTAGCTGAAAACTCCGGAGCAACCTCCTCCCACCACGTGTCCATGTAGAATTGCATTCGAAGGCTGACACGTGCCACGAGCGTGGCCATTGGCATGTCGACATGTGTCACGTGGAATACCAATATGTGTGTGTAGATGGCCCACTACCGTCTCGACAAGTGGCACAATGAACTTTTTACATGTGGACAATTGGGGCCCACATGCAGGCACACATGTGGCATGGAACTGAACTTTGGGCCCATGTTTGTAGTCACTAGAGTGGGCCATTAATGAACGGCCCAATTGTGGCGGTCCGGTATGGGAATGGCCCATTAATGAACGGCCAAATTTGGGCGGTCCGGTATAGGTATGGCCCATTAACGGACGACCCAATTGTGGCGGTCCGGTATAGGAACGGCCCATTTTTGGTGGCCCATAACGACAAACCCGTTTTCGGTGGTCCTTTTATTGGCCCACTTAAGGCCAGCCTTTTAACAGCCTAAATGCGTGGCCTTACTATCCCGGCCGTTATTACTAGTGCAACGTTTCAAAAAACAATTGCAATAAAGGCATGTTACTTCGAGCCCAAGGTGTGTTAATAATGGCTTGTTAGCACGGCCCGGCCTGGTTATCGCACCCGGCCCATTACTACCAGCCCATAAATGCCGGCCGTAACAATGTCCAGCCTGGTTATCTTAGTTGGACCGTTACTTTCAGCCTGTCAAACTCAGCGTGTCAAATAGCGGCTGTTTTGTGACGGCCTTACATATAAATAATACATAAACACTCAAAAATAATTACATACAGAATAACTAGATAACTGTGCATCAATTTACATTCGATCTTAAGTTCATCCTGCATATTCGCACCATCAGTATAATAGTTCAGCTCCTTCAAAATAATACTACCTCTGTCTATAAATAGATGTCTTAAATTTATCAAATTTTCGATGTATACACTAGTAGGGAAACGCTTATAGGTGGAGCTTAGT